>NC_072004.2:17244032-17546129 GCF_028885655.2 Pongo abelii | reverse complement strand
TTAGCTGGATATTTTTCTCGTTAGTTGATGCAGTCTCTTCCTAGTCTCAATGGTCTTTACATTTCGGTATGATTTTGCAGTGGCTGGTACCGGTTGTGCCTTTCCATGTTTAGCGCTTCCTTCAGGAGCTCTTTTAGGGCAGGCCTGGTGGTGACAAAATCTCTCAGCATTTGCTTGTCTGTAAAGTATTTTATTTCTCCTTCACTTATGAAGCTTAGTTTGGCAGGATATGAAATTCTGGGTTGAAAATTCTTTTCTTTAAGAATGTTGAATATTGGCCCCCACTCTCTTCTGGCTTGTAGGGTTTCTGCCGAGAGATCCGCTGTTAGTCTGATGGGCTTCCCTTTGATGGTAACCCGACCTTTCTCTCTGGCTGCCCTTAACATTTTTTCCTTCATTTCAACTTTGGTGAATCTGACAATTATGTGTCTTGGAGTTGCTCTTCTCGAGGAGTATCTTTGTGGCGTTCTCTGTATTTCCTGAATCTGAATGTTGGCCTGCCTTGCTAGATTGGGGAAGTTCTCCTGGATAATATCCTGCAGAGTGTTTTCCAACTTGTTTCCATTCTCCCCGTCACTTTCAGGTACACCAATCAGACGTAGATTTGGTCTTTTCACATAGTCCCACATTTCTTGGAGGCTTTGCTCGTTTCTTTTTATTCTTTTTTCTCTAAACTTCCCTTCTCGCTTCATTTCATTCATTTCATCTTCCAGGGCTGATACCCTTTCTTCCATTTGATCGCATCGGCTCCTGAGGCTTCTGCATTCTTCACGTAGTTCTCGAGCCTTGGTTTTCAGCTCCATCAGCTCCTTTAAGCACTTCTCTGTATTGGTTATTCTAGTTATACATTCTTCTAAATTTTTTTCAAAGTTTTCAACTTCTTTGCCTTTGGTTTGAATATCCTCCCGTAGCTCGGAGTAATTTGATCGTCTGAAGCCTTCTTCTCTCAGCTCGTCAAAGTCATTCTCCGTCCAGCTTTGTTCCGTTGCTGGTGAGGAACTGCGTTCCTTTGGAGGAGGAGAGGTACTCTGGTTTTTAGAGTTTCCAGTTTTTCTGCTCTGTTTTTTCCCCATCTTTGTGGTTTTGTCTACTTTTGGTCTTTGATGATGGTGATGTACAGATGGGTTTTTGGTGTGGATGTCCTTTCTGTTAGTTTTCCTTCTAACAGACAGAACCCTCAGCTGCAGGTCTGTTGGAGTACCTGGCCGGCCATGTGAGGTGTCAGTCTGCCCCTGCTGGGGGATGCCTCCCAGTTAGGCTGCTCGGGGGTCAGGGGTCAGGAACCCACTTGAGGAGGCAGTCAGCCGGTTCTCAGATCTCCAGCTGCGTGCTGGGAGAACCACTGCTCTCCTCACAGCTGTCAGACAGGGACATTTAAGTCTGCAGAGGTTACTGCTGTCTTTTTGTTTGTCTGTGCCCTGCCCTCAGAGGTGGAGCCTACAGAGGCAGGCAGGCCTCCTTGAGCTGTGGTGGGCTCCACCCAGTTCAAGCTTCCAGGCTGCTTTGTTTACCTAAGCGAGCCTGGGCAATGGCGGGCGCCCCTCCCCCAGCCTCGCTGCCGACTTGCTGTTTGATCTCAGACTGCTGTGCTAGCAATCAGCGAGACTCCGTGGGCGTAGGACCCTCTGAGCCAGGTGCGGGCTATACTCTCCTGGGGCACCGTTTCCTAAGCCCGTCGGAAAAGCACAGTATTCGGGTGGGAGTGGCCCAATTTTCCAGGTGCCGTCTGTCACCCCTGGAAGGGGAACTCCCTGACCCCTTGCGCTTCCCGAGTGAGGCAATGCCTCACCCCTGCTTCGGCTGGCGCACGGTGCGCTCACCCACTGACCTGCGCCCACTGTCTGGCACTCCCTAGTGAGATGAACACGGTACCTCAGATGGAAATGCAGAAATCACCCGTCTTCTGCGTCGCTCGCGCTGGGAGCTGTAGACCGGAGCTGTTCCTATTCGGCCATCTTGGCTCCTCCCCCCGCACATGTACCTTAAAACTTAAAGTATACTTAAAAAAAAGAAGTTACTCCAAAAATGGTATGTAGCTTATAACTCTGAGTAGTTAAGGCAGTACTTAGCATGTACCACATCAGCGATTCTGATTCAAGAAGACTTCTAAACATACAGCTTTCTGCAATGTGTCAGTGTTCTTGTCATGGAAAGATCTAATTATTTTAGTTTAATGTGAATTAAATCCTCTGATAGAATTAAAGCTGAAGGATAATCGGTATTTGATTTCATGATTAGCTTATCTTGTAAAATTTTCATGGGCCACATGGCTCCCTTAGAGACATCTGGCAGTCGTATGTCTACCCTTCTGTAAGCCCAGATAGAGGATGGGAAGCCAGAGTGTATTTGGTACTGGGCTGCAGCTAATGGATTAGGGTAAGTAACGTTGAGCTGTCAACATGAGCATACTGCTGTGACAAATGCCCCTTCCTAGGATTACTTCAAGAGAAGATGAAAAGGAGTTGGACCTCGAACCAGAAATGCTTCTTACACTCTTTTTGTTCTCTTCTCTTTCCATGATGACAGTATCGGCTGTCAATATCCATTCACTCTACGAGTTGTGCAGAAAGATGGGAACTCCTGTGCTTGGTGCCCAGAGTATAGGTAAAGTGACCTGCAAAAGAATTACATTAGTAGAATTTCAGCTTTAGATATGATACAGTTTTCCTAAGATTTCCAATTTTGAGAAGTAAATAGTGAATAATGAGAAACTTAAGAATTGTGGCTGGGCACGGTGGCTCACGCCTGTAATCCCATCACTTTGGGAAGCCGAGGCAGGTGGATTACCTGAGATCAGGAGTTTGAGACCAGCCTAACCTGGTAACACCCCATCTCTACTAAAAATACAAAAATTAGTGGGGCGTGGTGATATGTGCCTGTAATCTCAGCTACTTGGGAGACTGAGGCAGGAGAATCACTTGAACCCAGGAGGCGGAAGTTGCAGTGAGCCAAGTTTGTGCCATTGCACTCCAGCCTGGGCAACAAGAGTGAAACTCTGTCTCAAAAAATGTTTTTCACTTCCTTTTGAGGTCAATAGATAAGTTTTGCTTTTGAGACTTAGCTGGTTTTATAAACTACAGTCCATACCAATTCATAGCTTGTGATAAACATTTATTACTCTATAACTTCACCTCTCCTTTTTTGTTTTGTTTTGTTTTGTTTTGTTCTGAGATGGAGTCTCACTCTGTTGCCCAGGCTGGGGTGCAGTGGCTCAATCTCAGCTCACTGCAACCTCTGCCTCCCAGGTTCAAGCAATTCTCCTGCGTTAGCCTCCCGAGTAGCTGGGACTACAGGTGCACACCACTGTACCCAGCTAATTTTTGCATTTTTAGTAGAAATGGGGTTTCGCCATGTTAGACTGGTCTCGAACTCCTGACCTCAGGTGATCCACCCACCTCAGCCTCCCAAAGTGCTGAGATTATAGGTGTGAGCCACCATGCCAAGCCTCTCCTTAAATATAAATAAGTTTGCCAGTTCTGAGCACAGTAGATCTTAGTCTTTACTAGACTTTGCTGGAAATCTGTTCTTGGATTTTAAAGAGTTACAGAGATTGATTGGTCATTGCTGTTACAGCAGGGAAAGTGCCTAATGATACTAAAGTCCACCTTTAGAGAACTGCGATAGACTTAGTAAACTGAGTCTAAAGTAGGCATTGGTCGGGCGTGGTGGCTCACGCATGTAATCCCAGCACTTTGGGAGGCGGAGGTGGGCAGATCATAAGGTCAGGAGATTGAGACCATCCTGGCTAACACGGTGAAACCCCATCTCTACTAAAAATACAAAAAATTAGCCAGACATGGTGGCGGGCACCTGTAGTCCCAGCTACTTGGAAGGCTGAGGCTGGAGAATTGCTTGAACCCGGGAGGCAGAGCTGGCAGTGAGCCCAGATCGTGCCACTGCACTCCAGCCCAGGTGACAGAGCGAGGCTCCATCTCAAGAAAAATAATAATAATATTAATAATGTAGGCATTGGAACCATGACTTTATTATATCCTCCTCCCCTACCCCATCTCCCACCCTACCGCTGCAACTCTATAAACTTTTTTTTTTTTTTGAAACATAGTCTCACTCTGTCGCCCAGGCTGGAGTGCAGTGGTATGACCTCGGCTCACTGCAACCTCCACCTCCCAGGTTCAAGCAATTCTCCTGCCTCAGCCTCCCAAGGAGCTGGGATTATAGGTGCCCGCCACCGTGCCTGGCTAATTTTTGTAGTTTTTGTAGAGACAGGGTTTCACCATGTTGGTCAGACTGGTCTCGAACTCCTGACCTCAGGTGATCCACCCACCTCGGCCTCCCAAAGTGCTGGGATTACAGGCATGAACGACCATGCCCAGCCTCTGTAAACTTTTATATGCATTTATTTAAACTGCCATTTTACAAACAAGGAGCTAGGTGTTATACCAGATAAATTGTCCTACCTCAGAGCATTAAATAACTGAATTTGGAATTTCTTGCATGCTGTAGTATCTCAAACAGTCAATTCCCATGTCATTTCTTTGCCATAAAGTTCACATCTTCCTGTGATTAACAGATGGTTACCAAGTACTTTGTAAAAATAAAGACTTGAAAAGTGAAAAGCATGATTCCCTGAAATGATAATAATTATTAGTAGGTATCCCTACATTTATCAGAGTCTGAAGTTAGAAGCCCATGACAAATTGTGAGGCCCAAGAGGAAAGCAGAAAAGTAGGAAGGGAGAATATTTTTTATTAAGAAAATTTAAATTCCTTCATAATTATTTCTTCCTCTGTGGATCTTTCCCCCCTTTTTAGATTTTGCAGAGGGTGTAAAATTGATTGTGGGGAAGACAGAGCTTTCATTGGAAATGCCTATATTGCTGTGGATTGGGACCCCACAGCCCTTCACCTCCACTATGAAATGTCCCAGGAAAGGGTAAGTGTTTAGGGCCACCATAAAATGGTGGTTTTTATATGGGAAATTTCCCCCAGTGTAACTCTTATGCCATTTCTGTTTGAGACAATTTAAAAACAACCAGAAAAGCCTTCATTGGCATCCTCTATGGCACCTAATATATTGACATGTTTGCTTGAGCTTTTTCATTTTCCAGCTTCTGAAGTTCATTGTATTGGGGCATTGTCTTTGTCCATTTTCTGTTGCTATAACAGAGTACGTGAGGCTGGTAACTTATAAAGAAAGGAGGTTTACTTAGCTTACTGTTCCACAGCCTGGGAGGTTCAAGGACATGGTCCTGGCTTCTGGCAAAGGCTTCTGTGCTGCATCATAACATGGCAGAGAAGATCAAAGGAGAACAGACACAGGCAAGAGGGAGGACCAAACAGGAGGAAGATCCTCACTTTCTAACAGCCCGCTGTCTTGGAAACTAAGTTCTCAGAAGAGAACTCACTACTGCAAGAATGGCACCAACCATTTATGAAAGTTTCACCCCTATGACCCAAACACCTCCTACTAGGCCCCACCTCCTAAAAACACCACATTGGGAATCAGATTTCAACATGCATTTTGGTGGAGACAAATAAACCATATCCAAACTATAGCAGGCATGAAATTTCAAAAATATTAATCAGTGAACCTTGAAACCAAACTGTGTCTGGCCATGGCATATCAATAAGCATCTCTCTGTTAAATATTATTGAAGTTGCAGCATTTGATAATCACAGTTACTTGGTTCAAATGTGTCCCAGGGCTATAGCTGCTACCTTTAATAGGCATAGTGATCAGAAAAGTTAGAGAAAGGATTGAAATGTTTCAATTTTGGGTACCTAAGAGCACATCTCAATGGCCACTCTTCACACTTCACATTCTTCTATTGTCACTGTCTGGCCAGAGCAATTTTTAAATTTTGAAAATGTTGCTTCAGAAATAATTTTAACTCCATACCTAAAAATGTTCACCTCAGGCAGTTTTTAATCAACCAAATATTATTTGAAAGGTAAAGACATTAAGAATCTGATAGAGAGGTAAAAGCCACAGAGTCAAAGGGGTTCCTTAAGTCACATGAGGAATTGTAGTGGTTTTTGCATTTTTATGGCTCTTGATAGGCAGAAATTTCCTTTACTATTTTTTAAAGCATTCCCTTTGGATAAGTTAGTAATGGTAACTGACTTTTCTGTCTTGTTATTCTATGGAGGACTGGGGAAATTACCAATTCTAGACCTAGTTTCGTATTTAGATCCCAAAATATGCCCCACACACCAAGGCTCCTGGGAGCCCTTTCTAGCCAGGAATAAGTATAATTTGTGGATACTTGTCAAATGAAAGATCACTAGGCTAAAGCTAAAGAAAGCTGAAGAGAAACTAATGTTCTAGATCATGCTCACTAGCAAGGAGGGAAAATTTTACCAGTTGATAGATTCATAAATCTTTGTCAGCACAAAATCTGACAGGGCATTATTCTGACAAGACATTACTGTCAATGATGATAAATTATTTGGCTCTATAAATCTCTTCCCCTTTTTAACAAATCCAGTGTGCAATCTGAAAAGCTCTTTAGGACATCCTGCTTATAGGAAATGGCCTACATGACCTGTTAAATCTCACCCTACTTCCACTTTCAGTGATGCACTTAGGATACCATGGAAATGAAGGGCTATTGATGCCTTGCTAGGGAGTGGGGCCATATGCCTAATCTGGGCTCCACTACACGTAGAGTTTCTGCATGTGCTTAGAAAGTCATGTAGACAAAAGAGATACCGTGGTTTAAATTGGGATTATTGCCCATATGCTTTATATTTTTTATTCCAGTGATTTCCCTTTTAGGAATTTATCTGAGGGGAGAATACTCTGTAATTACTCCATAATTTGCAGGCAGATATCATCATAGCATTTTTTAGGAGAGTAAAAAGTTATTAACAACTTAAATTTGTCTCACATTAGAGGAATGGTTAAATAAAGCATGGCGTATTCATTGGATAAAATATAATGCAGTTGTTGAAAATGATTACCAGGGGTTTTTGCTAACATTTATGGGAACATGCTTATGATATGTGAACATTTTTTTAAAAACAAGACCTAAAGTTGCATATACTGGAAATAATACCTTCAATATTGAAAATAATACTATTTGGGAAAAAGGACAGAAGAAAATCTGCCAATATTTTGACAGTGGTTGCCTTTGTGTTAAGAATATAAAAGTATCCCCTGCCTTTTTACATTTTTCTCTGCTTTCCAAAATTTCCACATGAATATTATACTAGTAATCAGAAAAAAATAGAGGGACAATCACTCTTATCCTTTTTATTTCTCTCCTGTTTGGACCTCAGATTCCTCAGTAGAAAATTAAACTAGATGCCAGCCTGGGCAATATGATGTCACCCTGTCTTTACAAAAAATGCAAAAATTAGCCAGGTGTGGTGGTGTGCACCTATAGTCCCAGCTGCTTGGGAGGCTGAGGTTGGAGGATTGTTTGAGCCCAAGAGATCAAGGCTGCAGTGAGCTGTGATCTCACCAGTGCACTCCAGCCTGGGTAACAAAGCAAGACCCTGTCTCAAAAAAAAAAAGAAAGAAAGAAAGAAAAAAAGAAAATTAAACTAGACAAATTCTTAGGCCCCTCTCTTTTTTTTAATAGTCTTATATGAAAACTATTACTTCATTTCCTGTGTTTTGTGTTAAGATGAGCTTTAAAGCAACTCTGAAAAGAAGAGGGTGCCTATAAGTAATTTATTGAGTGTTTAAACAATAGTAGAGGATCTAAGCATGGATCCCAAGAGGTAAAGGGAATCTTTATCACTTTGGGAAATTTTACTGATAAATAGAAATTATTGTCAGTGCAGTCCACAAATATGTTTTTTATCAGCCTTCTTTCCTCCCTGTCTTCATCTAGCACTGTAGCCTGTGTTCCACAGAAAATATAGTCAATAAAAATCAACATTCTTTACTAGCTTACTCTAATTTGTGGTTGGCCATAAAGTATTCCTGGTAGAGATAATAGAGATAATATTTAACTGCTATGAGAAAGGAAACACTATCGTATATGATACACCCCTTTTTCTACTCATTGCAACAACTATGATACAGCATGTTTGCTTTTGAAGAACGTCAGTTTTTTCCTTGAGTGACCAGTTCGAAAGATGATGACAGTTAATATCTTGTTACTACAGAATTTGTACTCAAAAAAGAAGTCTATAACCCAAGTCCAAGCCAGATTTCCCTTTCTAAAAAAAGAATTTTCCTCTAAGTTCCCCTTTTTAAATGAGCTTTTTAGCCTGGATAGTTATGCAGTGCTAGAACCTTAACTGCATGATCAAACCCAACCTTGCTAGTTTATAACAGCATTTGACAGCCTCGTGACTCCCATATAGGGAAAAAGTCTCGCCTGAAAAACCCATGCTAAGCTGAATGTCCTGAGCTGTGCCAATTTGTATTCCAGGCAGCCTGAGGTTCCCATCATGAGTTTCAGGAAGGGAAATTCATGGAGGAAGTTCACCTCTGGAAGGGAGGAGCAATAAATAGGGTGGGTGATGGACATATGTGACGTTTGCCACAGAGAGGCAGTCAGTGTGGGCCTTGTGGTCTGGGCTCTGCTTTGGGACACAAATATATACTGTGTGAAGTCTTATGGTAGCATTCATAACCCTGATGCTTCACCCACCTTCCCATACGTTAGAGGGACAAACAGAAGGATCCCAGCGCTATGGTTCTTGATTGTTTGTCAGGTAGCAGCCAGGCATGGAGAGGGAAAAATTCTTTCTTTTTTGCTGCACTCTAGATCCTTCCTTCTCTCCTTGTTCTTCATTCTACACCACCCCCAACATACATCCATGCACCCCGCCCATTCTTTGCTCTCTCTCCTTTCTTACACTTAACTCCTTCTTGCTCCACAGCCTAACATGCTGATTAACAGGACCCCAAAGGTTTGGGTGGGTATTAGGGGCCTTCTCAACAAAAGCAGCACACTCTTGAGCTTGTTCTTCCTTTTGTTGCCATCTCAGATAAAAAGGCCCCATGAGGGAGGAGACAGATAATTATAGACTTGGTATTCTGATAACTCTGTGATACATGGGATCAGATGCAAATGAGTTGTACCCTGTGGTGTTTCATGCTCTGCTGTGTTGTCTTCTCATGGTGAGATTTTCTGTGCCCTTATTTCATCCGGCTCTGGTTTCTGTGTTTCACATTATTTCTCCTAGCCTCTGTAAACTCTGCAGCATACTAATAATGCTCTGGCTTTCTGATTAAAAATAAATGGCCTACTATCAGCACCCCTGGCTTGAGGGCCAACTCACATGTAATCCCTTATAAGATTCCAAAGTTGTTAAATAAATGCAATTCATTTTGTTTTTGTCATTTTGAAGCATTCAAAAATTTTTCAAGAAAAGCTATGGTCATATAAATAGAAATTTTATCCAGAATGTTACGATGTAACATTTGTGAATAAATGTGTAGGTGCTGTATTTGCTCAGACTCTAGTTTGGATTGTGTTTTCTTTTCCCTTTTTTTTTTGAGACAGGGTCTCTCTCTGTCATCTGGGCTGGAGTGCAGTGGCATAATCACAGCTCACTGCAACCTCTGCTCCCAGGCTCAAGCAATCCTCCTGAGTAGCTGGGACTACAGATGTGCGCCACAATGCCCAGCTAATTTTTAGATTTTTCTTTTACAGAGACAGGGTCTCACTCTGTTGGCCAGGCTGGTTTCCAACTCCTGGACTCAAGCAATTCCCCCCACCTTGGCCTCCTAAAGTGCTGGGATTACAGGCCTGAGCCACCATACACAGCCAGTTGTATTTTCTTTTTCCTTATATAGAGTAAAAGAAGGGTGAGTGACCGAGAGGTTGATGCATAGCTATATCACCAGTTTAAATGCCTTCCCACATACCCCTTTCCTCCTGTTCCCTCTACCTACAGGTTGTAGATAAGCATGAAAGTGTGCAGCAGAGTCGGCGAGCGCAAGCCAAGCCCATCAACCTGGACAGCTGTCTCCGTGCTTTCACCAGTGAGGAAGAGCTAGGGGAAAATGACATGTACTACTGTTCCAAGTGTAAGACCCACTGCTTAGCAACACAGAAGCTGGATCTCTGGAGGCTTCCACCCTTCCTGGTATGTTACAGTCCTGCCTCTGAGAGAGCAGGAATCTAGCAGAAAAGAAAGAAGACATGAACAAACAGGAGGTTTTGTTATTTTTGAGAATAAGACTTTTCCTGCAGCAGCGTTTAAAACACTTTCTGTACAAGGTTTTTATGTTGAATACAGAGATGAATCTTTCTACAAATATTTGGTAGTTCCTTTTCCTAAAAAGCTTACAACCTAGAAGAAGAGATCAATCATGTAGACCAGTAACTGCAATTCAGTGCGATGTGAGAACTGCCACAAGGGGTACAACGTGGTGAATTTGAACTTCAGGAGAGGTTGAACTTCTGGCTCTGTGGAGAGAGGAAGCTTAAGCTAGCCCTTTGCGGACTCTAGAAGAGCAACTGAGCCCGGAGCCCCCAACACCCACTGCACATAGTCATGTGGCTGTGGCACGCTGCTGAGTTGAGTGTGTGTGCACAAGCACACCAGTGCACTAGGGCCTGCGTGTTCTTTTAGATTTAATTTACTTCTGCCTTCTCCCTTCATGGATTAGGAGACTGTCCTTTTGTTTGTCAGGAGAGTTTGAAGTGACAAATCTTCCTATTCATTAAGATCAGTGTAACTGTAAGGTACTGGCATATTTTAATCAGATATTTATATGTATTTTCTTTTTTTGTTTTTTTGAGACAGGGTCTCACTGTGTCACCCAGGCTGTAGTGCAGTGTTGTAATCTCAGCTCACCGCAACCTCCACCTCTCAGGCTCAAGTGATTCTCTTGCCTCAGTCTCCTGAGTAGCTGAGATTACAGGCGCGCACCACTACCACCCGGCTAATTTTTGTACTTTTAGTAGAGATGGGGTTTCACCATGTTGGCCAGGCTGGTCTCGAATTCCTGACCTCAGGTGATCCACCCACCTTGGCCTCCCAAAGTGCTGGAATTACAGGCATGAGCCACCGTGCCCAGCTGTATTTTCTTATTCCATTCATGTCTCTGTCACACAACTCTGTGAAGCTGAATGTAGGTTTTTCTTAGACCAGAACAGCTTCCTAGGGAATGATGCACAAGAAATTAATAACACTGGTTGTCAGCTAGCTCCACAGATAGGAACTAGAGGGAAGGGGCAGGCTTGGGGACAAGGTGGGTGATGGGGAGGGGGAGACCTTTTTTTTTGAGATGGAGTCTCGCTCTGTCACCCAGGCTGGAGTGCAGTGGCAAGATCTCAGTTCACTGCAAGCCCCACCTCCCGGGTTCACACCATTCTCCTGCCTTAGCCTCTGGAGTAGCTCGGACTACAGGTGCCTACCACCACACCTGGCTAATTTTTTAGGTGTTTTTTATTTTTATTTTTTGGTAGAGATGAGGATTCACTGTGTTAGCCAGGATGGTCTCGATCTCCTGACCTCGTGATCCACCCGCCTCGGCCTCCCAAAGTGTGGGGATTACAGGGGTGAGCCACCACACCTGGCCGAGGGGGAGACCTTTTAAAAAAACTGAGGTATAATTAACATACAATTAAAAGCATAGATTTTTAATATCCAGTTTGATGAATTTTAACAAGTATATATTTTCATATAATCATCAAATAAAACAAGCAGAGCAGTCATGTAGCCCAGTAACTGCAATTCAGTGTGATGTGAGAACTGCCACAAGGGGTACAACGTGGTGAATTTGAACTTCAGGAGAGGTTGAACTTCTGGCTCTGTGGAGAGTGGAAGCTTAGGCTAGCCCTTTGTGGACTCTAGAAGAGCAACTGAGCCTGGAGGCAATACCCACTGTGCAGTCATGTGGCTGTGCCACACTGCTGAGTTGAGTGTGTGTGCACAAGCACACCAGTGCACTGGGGCCTCTGTAGAGGCCTTTATGAAACCATATTTTTGAAGTCTTTAAAAAATAATGAAGAGTAAATGTTCTGTTATATACTCCCAAACATTCACATGTATTTGACTTGTTTTTTCCATGTAAATTTTGTATCTTCAGAATGCTTTAATGCGATGTTTTCTACCTTTGCTTCTCCAGATTATTCACCTTAAGCGATTTCAATTTGTAAATGATCAGTGGATAAAATCACAGAAAATTGTCAAATTTCCTCGGGAAAGTTTTGACCCGAGTGCTTTTTTGGTATCACAAGACCCAGCTCTCTGCCAGCATAAACCATTCACACACCAGGGGGATGAGCTCTCCAAGCCCAGGATTCTGGCAAGAGAGGTGAAGAAAGTGGATGCACAGAGTTCGGCTGGGGAAGAGGACATGCTCCTGAGCAAAAGCCCATCCTCACTCAGCGCTAACATCAGCAGCAGCCCAAAAGGTGAGGCCTGGGGGCCTTATGCAGTTGCTTTCTTGGGACTCCTGTAGGCTACATATGTTCCTCTGTCTTCTGTTCTGGAACATCAGGTTGGTTGAGTGGAAGGAACCTATCTGGAATCAGACCTATCTGTATTTAAGCTATGTAAGTTTTAGCAAGAGATTCAGCCTCCCTGAATCTATTTTCTCATCTGTAAAATGGAGATAATGCCAGGTTTACAGAGTTGAGAGTTTGACACATGGAGAGTAAAGCACTTCACACAGTGCCTGATGTATGGTAAACAGAAATGGTAGCTGCTGTCTTGTCCCCTTATAGTGAAAGTTCTGAGGTTCCCCATCTTTCAGGGGGTCTAGAGGATCAAAACTCTTTTTTTATTTATTTATTTTATTTTTTATTTTTTTGAGACAGGGTCTCCCTCTGTCACCCAGGCTGGAGTGAAGTGGTGCAACACAGATGACCGCTCACTGCAGCCTCGACCTCCTGAGGTCAATCAATCCTCCCACCTCAGCCTCCTGAGTAGCTGGGACTACAGGCACGCACCACTGCACCTGGCTAATTTTTGCATTTTTTGTAGAGATGGTGCTTCACCATGTTTCCCAGGCTGGGCTTGAACTCCTGCACCCAAGTGAACCTCCTGCTTCAGCCTCCTAAAGTGCTGGGATTACAGGTGTGACCCACTGTGCCTGGCCCAAAACTATTTTCATAAAAATACTAAGACAATATGTGCCTTTTCACTTTCATTCTCTCACAGATGTACAATGGTGTAAGAGACAACATGACATGGAAGAATATCGTCACTTTGACAGTGAAGTCTGTGCTAATGTATTGTACTTTTTCATGCCTCAGTTTAGTTTCTAATACAGAAAATATTGATAAATAAAATTCACATAAAAGTTCTAAAGATTATCAATAATTTTTAAATGTATAAAAGGGGGTAGGGGTAAGAGGCTATAACCAAAAAGTTTAAAGCCTTACAGGATTTTTGTGAGTCATAGAGGTAACAATGGACAGCAAGAAATTCCCAGTACCATGCCTAACAATAGGAAGTTCTCAGTAAATGGTGGTCACATTTTTTGTCTAATTTTACAAAGGGGAGGAATATGTATTTGGAGAACTCCTTACTCTAATAGTTAGATTTTTTTCAACTGAATCTGACATAAATCATCTTTCTGCTATTTTCTGAGTCCCTATAATGTACTTTACATTTTCAGGACATTGTTGCTTATAGGGACTCGGCATTGAAGAAGACAAAAATGTAACTTACTGGCTAACTTACTGGCTACATAATAGGAACTAAAGGGTAGCCAGTCACGACTCCCCTGTCTTTACCTTTGTGTGTACAGTTGTGAAGCTAACCTCAGAGTTAGCATTTGGGGCTGGCTTACTTTGTGGCATTTGGATTTGTGAATCTTTTCTTCTGTCCTGTTCACAGGTTCTCCTTCTTCATCAAGAAAAAGTGGAACCAGCTGTCCCTCCAGCAAAAACAGCAGCCCTAATAGCAGCCCACAGACTTTGGGGAGGAGCAAAGGGAGGCTCTGGCTGCCCCAGATTGGCAGCAAAAATAAACTGTCAAGTAGTAAGAAGAACTTGGATGCCAGCAAAGAGAATGGGGCTGGGCAGATCTGTGAGCTGGCTGACGCCTTGAGCCGAGGGCATATGCAGGGGGACAGCCAACCAGAGCTGGTCACTCCTCAGGACCACGAGGTAGCTTTGGCCAATGGATTCCTTTATGAGCATGAAGCATGTGGCAATGGCTGTGGCAATGGCTACAGCAATGGTCAGCTTGGAAACCACAGTGAAGAAGACAGCACTGATGACCAAAGAGAAGACACTCATATTAAGCCTATTTATAATCTATATGCAATTTCAGTAAGTGGTTTATTGTACGGTTTTCAGAGAGTGGTCCGTGTTTTGTTCACTTGTCTTCATGTATTCATGAGCAAGTATTTTTCAGGTCCTGCTTATTTCCTAGCATTGAGCTTAGTGATAGACAAAGTTAACATAGAAATCTGGGTTTGCCCAGGTGTAGTGGCTCACACCTGTAATCCCAGCACTTTAGAAGGCTGAGGCAGGAGGATCGCTTGAGCCCAGGAGTTTGAGACCAGCCTGGGCCCCATCTCTACAAATAATTTTAAAATGGAGCGACGTATGGTGGCATGTGCCTGTGGTCCCAGCTACTTGGAAGGCTGAGGCAGGAGGATCACCTGAGCGCAGGAGGTCAAGTCTTTAGAGAGTTGTGATCACTCGACTGCACCCCAGCCTGGGTGATAGAGCAAGCTCCTGTCTCAAAATAATAATAATAATAATAATAGTAATTACATTATAAAATGATTGTTTATCCACACAACACTTGGAGCTTATGACTTTTGTATTTTGCTTTTTGCTTATTTTGGTTTTAGAGAAAGTTAGAGGGTTCTAAAATATTTTCTCACCTACTGATCATTTACATGATCAGTGTTCTTCTGCTCAGATCCTAGTGCTATATCCTGGCCATAGTACAGTTAACTACTAACATACCTCCACTCTCTTATCTCTTACAGTGCCATTCAGGAATTCTGAGTGGGGGCCATTACGTCACTTATGCCAAAAATCCAAACTGCAAGTGGTACTGCTACAATGACAGCATCTGTGAGGTAAACATTCTCAATCTTTGAATGAAAGTTAGAAACAGAATATCAACAGAACTGGGGAACATTTGTTGAAATAATGGACTATCTCTTGAATAGGAAATAGATATTTCTTTTAGAATCAATATATAGATGCTGTCAGTATTAAAGGAACAAAAGTGATATGCAGAGTAGGGAATGAAAACATGAGTAGTGAGGAAAAATAAAGAGTTAGTTGACCGGGCACAGTGGCTCATGCCTGTAATCCCAGCACTTTGGGAGGCTGAGGTAGGCTTAGGAGGTGGATCACTTGATGTCAGGAGTTCGAGACCAGACTGGCCAACATGGTGAAACCCCATCTCTACTAAAAATACAAAAATTAATTGGGCATGTTGGCGCATGCCTGTAATCCCAGCTACTCGGGAGGCTGAGGCAGGAGAATGGCCTGAACGTGGGAGGTGGAGGTTGCAGTGAGCCAAGACTGTACCACTGCACTCCAGCCTGGGCAACAGAGCAAGACTCTGTCTCAAAAAAAAAAAAAAAAAAAAAAGGAGTTAGTTAATGCAAAAAGCTCCTATCTTCTAGACTGTTAGAATTCGATGGGGTTGGGCTGAGTGCGGTGGCTCAGGCCTGTAATCCCAGCACTTTGGGAGGCCAAGGAGGGTGGATCATGAGGTCAGGAGATCGAGACCACCCTGGCTAATATGGTGAAACCCTGTCTCTACTAAAATTACAAAAAATTAGCCAGGCGTGGTGGCACATGCCTGTAGTCCCAGCTACTCAGGAGGCTGAGGCAGGAGAACCGCTTGATCCCAGGAGGCCGAGATTGCAGTGAGCTGAGATCACACCAGTGCACACCAGCCTGGTGACAGAGTGAGACTCCATCTCAAAAAAATAAATACATACATACAAAATAAATAAATAGAATTTGATGGGGTTTTAGGTCATTCTGTTTTGACTTGTCTGTGGTCAAAATATTTTCCCCAAAGCAAACATTGGAAATAATGGGGCTCATTTTAAAGGGGCAGGTGTGAGACAGCCAAACTAGTGAGCTTATTGGAAGCAATCAGGTTTAGTAATTACAGAGGGTTGGTCTTCCCTTTCCTGGCAAGGATTTAGAGCCATAATAGCGATGGCTTTTTGTTAAAGGTTTTTCTTGCCCTTTCAGGAATGTCACCCTGATGAAATTGACACCGACTCTGCCTACATTCTTTTCTATGAGCAGCAGGGGATAGACTATGCACAATTTCTGCCAAAGATTGATGGCAAAAAGATGGCAGACACAAGCAGTATGGATGAAGACTTTGAGTCTGATTACAAAAAGTACTGTATGTTACAGTAAAGCTACCACTCTGGCTGCTAGACAGCTTGGTGGTGAGGGAGATGACTCCTTGCCAAGCTGTACCTGGCAAAAGTGTCACTGAAAGGCAAGCTAAATGTAGTTATTTTATCCTGTTAGAATACAAATTCTAATTAAAATAGTTAACTTTAAGAGTAGCAATAATTTTATTTTAAAGTCTCATACAAGTTGTCCGATAGAGAACTTTCAGGCAGATCCCACCATTAGCCTGGAAACAAAAGGTTTGGCACCAGCCACCTGGGACCAAATAAGAATTCAATTGTGCTTGTCCAGATATGAACAAATATGTAGTGAGTATAGAGTTTACCAATAATCATAACAAATATTAAAGATTTCCTTGGAGTCAAAGTAAAAAACAAAAAATTGTAATGTTGTCTAGGGATGGCATGATATGCTACCTCCTTCTTCCCGAAGTTTATTCCATTATATTGACAAGATGGAGAAAGCCAGATCATGAAGGTGTGCAAATGATTCTTACGGCACGGGCGAGGATTTTTCAATTTATTTTTTAAAGTTTCCATACCCTTTCTTTGTCTTTCTTGCTTTTTGTTTTTGCCGTTGTGTTTATGTTTGAGGCACAACCAGTCATTGGTGGCAGGGGCATAGAGTGATCAGTCTGAAAGGGAGGCTCTCTTAAGAGCTATGTGCCTTCCACCCAGAGGGAGACCCAGTAGAAAGAAAAACATCCTGGGAAATCCAGCTACCATGGCCCTCCCAGTGGAGGCATCTTACATTTAGGATACTTCAAGTATCCTCAGAAATGTATTCTGCACCCCTGGCCCTGCCCATGCTGAGGGAAGGGGAGCAGTTGCCAATATTTGCAGCATCTTCACGTGCACATGTTTCAACAAGAGCTTCTGGGAAAGTAAGCGGCATCAGAGCTAGATCACGTTTCGCAATTAGTGGTTGTTCTTTTCTGTGTTTATTTTGCACTTTAAAAAAGAGAGAACACATGCAAATGAACTTGCTTGTGTGTATTTGGTGGCTCTAAGGGCTATAAATTACAAACAAAACACGTCCCAGACATTAGGAGTTCATAAGTATATTTAATGAAATTGGTGGTTTTAGGAAGTCAACTTTAGTTTTGCTTTGTTTGCATGTTCACTAATTTTTTTATTTTGATATTTGCCTTTTTTTTAAATTTTACAGTAGTCATTGAAAGCTATGTTTCTTTGTTTACTTCGTTTTTGCTCTAATTATTCAAGACTGGAACAAAAGTATAAATATTATTTATTTCAGGTAGAGTTTTTTCATGTAGTTTTTTAATACATACTTGAAGGAAATGTTTCACCTTATTTTGGGGCTTTGTTTATTCATTTAGACCTTGCAAGTTGATTCTCATTAACTGTCAGATTCCACTAGCCTTTCTTCCTCATAGGTAGTAATTACCAGTGTAACTAAGCATTTGCGTTCTGATATCTGAGGCCAGTAACTATGAATATCTAGTTCTCAGAGCATTTGGAAAGGTTATCTGAAATGGCTACCTAAATTGAAATCCTTTTCAGAAAAAATATAATTGCAAGTAGGTAGGAGTGGCCTAAATTGTCTAATGTAATAAAGTCAGACAAAATGCATACTTTATAGTTTCAAGATGTTCAGTATATAAAATCTGTCCATTCCTACCTGGACATGTCCCATTAAAAAGTGGAAGATTTTAAATAATTTCTTTACAGATGTTTTATTTAAGCAGGTAGCACAATCTACTAATGTTGTTTGCTCTGTGTTTGTTATACTGGTTGTAATTAATTTTTTTAATTCATGAACTAGCTGAAAATTTATTAAATTAACTATTAACTACATTCATCTTGTAAATTACTGTATAAAACTTGTTGACAATGCACTGGCTTTAGAAAGATGTTAATGTACATAAATAGAGTGTAAATAAAATAGTGTTGATGTACTGAAATATGAACTGTATAAAAAGTATTGGTAATTGTATATGGGTGTACCTGTTTATCTGTAACTGTTATCCAAACGAATTAAATACTGTGGATGCCTCTATGTGCTGTTTTTCCTCATACAAGTAAACACAGAATGTCAAACTCTTCAGCCTCCCTCTCTGTGATCCTGTTTTAATTCTCCTACTTGAATAATTTCTTTCTGACTTACAGAGGGGATGCTTCATCTCTGAGGTTGGAAACTCTGTAGAGCAGGATTCCCCAACTCCTGGGCTACAGACCAGTACCGTCCATGGCCTGTTAGGAACCGGGCTGCACAGCAGGAGGTGAGCGGTGAGCTGTATTTATAGCCACTCCCCCTTGCTCTCATTACCACCTGAGCTCTGCCTCCTGTTAGATCAGCAGCAGCATGTCATTCTCACAGGAGAATGAACCCTATTGTGAACTGCACATGCTAGCAATCTAGGTTGTGTGCTCCTTATGAGAATCTAATGCCTGATGATTTGAGGTGGAACAGTTTTATCCTGAAACCATTCCCCCATCCCCCCAGTCCATGGAAAAATTGTCTTCCACAATACCAGTCCCTGGAGCCAAAAACGTTGGCAACCACTGATGTAGAACAAGATCCCTACAGTGGGTACTACCCTACAGAGGTACTACTACAGAGGGTAGAACAAGATCCCTCCAGTGACCAGGTGACTTTAAACATGGCTCACATCCCTTTTAGAAAGTTATGGCAGGGAAGCAAGTAGAGAGCAGGTGGTAAACTGAGGATTGGTGACTACATCGGTACCTACAGTGGGTCCTACAGTCATTTTTGTGCAGATCAGGAAATGAGGTGAAGAGAAGGAAAGCTTCTCATTTGCATAATGCCTTGAAATGACCCTAGGTTTCTAGGGGGCACTGAGAAACCAGAGATGTCCCTTGTCTGTCTGGGAGATCCAAGGGGACAGTTGGCAGTGTTGAGAAGAGATGAACGTGACAGCTGTAGGTCCTTCACCCTCAGCTTCTATTTGTTCACCTATAAAATTAAAATACCGAACACTCAGGCTTGTAAGAATTAAATGAAGGACACAAATGCCTGGCACAGTTGCTTGATAAGTGCTCAATCCAACGATACTCAATCCTATTTTACAAAAAGGGTTTTTTTTGTTTGTTTTGTTGTTTGTTGTTTTACCTCCTTGCTATACTGATGCTAAAAGAGTTTAATAGTCCTCTGTTCACATTTTCCAAAAACAAGAATACACATTAAAAATGTATAAAATGGGCCAGGCCCAGTGGCTTACGCCTGTAATCCCAGCACTTTGGAATGCCAAGGCAGGCAGATCACCTAAGGCTGAGAGTTCCAGACCAGCCTGACCAACATGGAGAAACCCCGTCTCTACTAAAAATACAAAATTAGCCGGGCATGGTGGTGCATGCCTGTAAACCCAGCTACTTGGGAGGCTGAGGCAGGAGAATTGCTTGAACCCGGGAGACAGAGGTTGCAGTGAGCCGAGATCACGCCATTGCACTCCAGCCTGGGCAACAAGAGCAAAACTCTGTCTCAAAAAAAAAAAAAAAAAATATATATATATATATATATATATATATATATAAAAATGAAACGTTGAATCAGCAGCAGTGGCAGCTTGTTTAAGGAAAGGAACAAACAGAAAATTAGTACAGAAAGTCAAAAAATGAAGCACAACTCTTTTAAGTGCCAGTCTGTTTTTAGGTTTCTTTCTTTTTTTTTTTTAAATAGAGACAGGGTCTCTGTTGCCCAGGCTGGAATGCAGTGAGGTAATCATGGCTCACTGCAGCCTTGACCTCCCAGGCTCAAGCAATCCTCCCACCTCAGCCTCCCCAGTAGCTGGGACCACAGATGTGCACCATCACACCCAGCTAATTTGTGTATTTTTTGTAGAGATGGGGTTTCACCATGTTGCCCAGGCTGGTCTTGAACTCCTCGGCTCAAGCTATCTGCCCACCTCAGCTTCCCAAAGTGCAGTGATTACAAGTGTGAGCTGCCATGGCTGGCCATGGCTGTCTTTTAAAAAGCTAAAAATGGGCTGGTTCAAGACCAGTCTGAGCAATATGGCGAGACCTCATTTCTACTAAAAAAAAAAAAAAAAAAAAAATCAGCTGGGTGTGATGGCCCGTGCCTGTAGTCACCCCAGCTACTCAGGAGGCTGAGGTGGGAGGATCGCTTGAACCCAGAAGGTTGAGGTTGCAGTGAGCCTCGATTGTGCCACTGCACTCCAGCCTGGGTGACAGTGAGACCTTGTCTCAAAAAGCCTCAGAAGGAGCGGCCTAGGGAGATGGGCAAGCATTTCGTTTCTAGTTTCTGAACGGCCCTGTGCGTTGAGAGAGGTCTTCGGCCTCCCAGCCTCTCTGGCTGAAGGTGGCGATTCTGCATGGAGTCTCTCCACCACTTGGTGGCGCTGCTCACAGTGACTTTTTACTTCTAAACACCATTGAATTGGAGCAAGTAGATGATTTGCCACATTTTTCCCAGCTAGTTTGGAGGCTGAATATAGAATTTTACTGGGACACACCAGAATGTGTAAGTTGGGGAGCAGCGATCCCAGTTTCCCTTGATAATGTGCCAACAGCTTCCTTAGTATTGAAATCACAAAGTCAGAAATGCACACACCTCTATGATCAGAGATCCATACAGGAGAGAGCAACAAAAAGAGGCCTTTTAAGTTTGCCAGACTTCCTGAGCAGTGGGAAGCAAGAGAGTAGATAAGTGTGCAACAGTCACAAACCCGGGCCTATAAGAACCTAGTTGGGAATAGAATGTAAGAGAATGGGGAGCGATGGGGACTCTAGTGTGTTCTAGGCACATGCCCATCTAAAGGCTCCATGTGACTGTTGCCCTGCAGGAATGTGGGCCCCAGTGTTCACCAAACCTTTTTTTTTCCCCCCCATGAAGAGAAGCCAGAAACCCAGATATTAACACAAAGTATCCAGTTTAGAAGTGTTGGTAAATTTTTTTAATATTGAACATTGTGCTGCCCAAAGAAGGTATCTGCAAGCCAGGTACAAACCAGCAGTTCACGCCCTCTGGTGAGCAGAAAGGTCATAGATTTTGAGCCCATTATGTCGGAGGTCAAATTCTAGTTCTGCTGTTGCAACAGCTGTAAATGAAAGTTTTCAGATTTCTAATGCCCAATGAAAATACCACTTTATTTCCAAAGGTTATTAAAAGGAATAGTTCATGTATGTAAGCAGGCACAGAGCTTGCCACCTATTAGGTACTCAAAAGCATTCTTCCTTCACTTAAGGAAACAATACAGGCACAATACAACAATAATGTTATGATCAAGTTGATCATCAGGAGGCATACACCCAAACAATAGGGGAGTGAGCACCTATCACGTACAGAACTCTCTGCTAGGTTCTCTGGGGGCAGCAGTTTCCAACCTGGCAATTCATCGGCTCATCGGAATCAGCCAGCAGCTTGTTGGATATGCTGAGTCCAGAGTCCTGCCCATATTACACCTAATGTTCTGTGCCTATTACACCCAGATTTATGAGATCCTCCTCTCCCACGCAGTCCGAGAATCTGCATTCTAATAAGTTTCTCAGAGTAAGCTCTTCCTCAGCCAGTTTGCACTGGTCTGTGAGTTGGTCATTTATGGAAACCACTGCTCCAGGGAATGAATCATTATTTCCAGTCTCATTAGGGAAAGATGATATGCATATGCACACATGTAAGGAGGAGTGACAGTAATGAGCCAAAAGCTCTGTAGACATAATTGCCTCTGATGAAGTGCTGACTGATGACATCAGACAGTAGGCTATTGACAGTGTACCCCGGGGAAAGCTAAATGCAAAAGGGAAGCAAACGGCCTCATGAAGTGAGATCAGGATTACAGGGTCAGAAATGTGGAGAGGGTGATTCAGATGGACAAAGGAGCAGAGGCAGGATTCAAGTGATGCGTTTCGGAGGCAGTGCAGCCTGCTTGTGCCGAGTGGAAGGTGCACGAGGAACATAGTAGACGGTAACAGGAAGGCAGGAGCTGCGAAGGCCTTTGAAGGTCAGGCCAGTTGTAATAAAAGTATTTCACATTATCAGGTATCTTGGGATGGTTGCCAAACATTTTTCTATGGTTTGCATAAATACATATCTATTTTATTTATGTATTTATTTATTTTATGTATTTATTTTATTTATTTATTTATTTATTTATTTATTTATTTATTTTGAGACGGAGTTTCGCTCTTGTTGCCCAGGCTGGAGTGCAATGAAGCGATCCCGGCTCACTACAACCTCCACCTCTCAGGTTCAAGCAATTCTCCTGCCTCAGCCTCCTGAGTAGCTGGGATTACAGGCATGAGCCACCGTGCCCAGCTAATTTTGTATTTTTAGTAGAGATGGGGTTTCTCCATGTTGGTCAGGCTCATCTTGAACTCCCAGCCTCAGGTGATCCACCCATCTGGGCCTCCCAAAGTGCTGGGATTACAGGCGTGAGTCACTGCACCCGGCCTATTTTAGTTTTTTTTTGAGACGGGAGTTTCACTCTTGTCGCCCAGGCTGCAGTGAAGTGGCACTATCTCGGCTCACTGAAACCTCCACCTCCCAGATTCAAGTGATTCTCCTGCCTCAGCCTGCCAAGTAGTTGGGATTACAGGGTCCCTTGAAGCCCAGGCCAAATGGCCCTGTTGTGGCCTTGCCCCAACTCGCCCCCCCACTTCCTCTGGGTCGGCCCCAGCTTGTAGTCCAGTCCTCCCAGTTCCTCTGCTTCTCTGAGTATAACTTGAGCTGACTTGTGATGCATTCCAGCTACCTGACTTACATCAAGCTGTCAATGGCAATCAAGCATAATGAGAGCATGGCCAAAGGTCTGCACAGGGCTCTGCTGCAGCAGCATCCAGAGGATGACAGCAAGTGCTCCCCCCGGCCCCAGGACCTGATCCGGCTTTATGACATCATCTTACAGCTGACCCTTGAGGACCAGGAAGGCAAGGGCCTGTCATTTTCCTTTGCCTGTGTCAGACACAAAATGACTTAACTTTGTATCATGGAAGGGCTATGACAAGCAGAACCTATTAGTAGCTGGGAAAAGACAAAGGTCTTACACCAGTTCCACAGTCTGTGAGCCCCTACCTCTCAGACATGCTGATCTACAGAGAATAGTGACCCCAGATCATCACTGAGCACTTCACCTATGTAAGATGCTCCCAGCTGCCATAGAGCATCTGAGACCTGAATCCATGCCATCTCGGCCCCCAGGGAGTTTGTCAGTCAGTAGGACTGTGAGACACACACAGTCAAGGCATCTGAGTAGATGCTAAGCAAAATAAAAGCTCAGAGCTGGAACAGATCCCTTCCAGCTAAGATGGGCCAAGAAGTCTCTGAAGGCGGGTGAGCTATGAGTTGAGTTGTAAAGGGCAAATATGTTTCCAAGATGAGAGGGGAATGGAGGTGACAGCAGGTGTGGCTGCTGCCAGGTCACTTCACAGGCTTTTCCCCATTGTATTGATCTCGGGCTTTTTTTTCTCACCATTGTCTGTTCTTACAAGGTCTTCTGTGAAAAATTCAACCTAAGATCTACTCTTCATGAATTTTCTTGTTGCATCTGTTGTACAGAATCTTGTGGAATTGCTCCAGCTTCCTGGTTTAGAGGAAGACAAAGTCTTCCAGAAAGAGATAGGCCTCAAGATTCTGGTGTTCAAAGCTTACAGGTAACGTCCCATGGGATGGGCAGAGTTTTCCTCTGCCTCCCAGGTTCTGTAAGCATTTGGAGCATGACCCAGCCCATAGCAGATGGGATCATTGGCCTTGAGTGTATGGTTACCTTGCCTGTGATCAGAGGAAGGTCAGCCCAGCATGTTCAAGGGGAGTTTCTAAAGGCTGTGGTCAGTAGTGGCCAGTGATGATGACTGCCCTTTGGCCATGTTGGAGGAGTGGAGCACACACGTTAAACTTGGCTTCCTCACTGGGTGTGGTGGCTCACGCTTGTAATCCCAGCACTTTGGGAGGCAAAGGCAGGTGGATCACCTGAGGTCGGGAGTTTGAGACCAGCCTGACTGACATGGAGAAACTCTGTCTCTATTAAAAATACAAAATTAGCCGGGCATGGTGGTGCATGCCTGTAAACCCAGCTACTCAGGAGGCTGAGGCAGAAGAATAGCTTGAACCTGGGAGGCAGAGGTTGCGGTGAGCCAAGATCGCACCATTGCACTCCAGCCTGGGTGACAAGAGTGAAACTCCATCTCAAAAAAAAACCAAAAAACAAAAAACTTGTCTTCCTCTACTTGCCTCCTCCCTCCCAGGGGAAAGGGGCACGCCTTGAAAGGGTGTTAATTAGCAGAACCAGTGTGGCCAGTTCAAGGAACTTGAACTAACTCGGGATAAAGCTAAACTCAGTTTCTTAAATGACTTGTATCATTTGGAACTCGGAAGTGGGCTGGGTAGCACGATGGGGCCCAGCCGGGACAGAAGGCAGAGCCCCATGCATTCTTGCCCTTCCTCATCTGGCCCTCACACGCCAGTGTGCTCTGGCGCTCCAGCGTGCCCTGTCTTCACTGCATGGCCCCTTTTGTCCTGTCAGGGACCCACAGCGCTCAGGCTCTGCTGAGCCCAGGAGAGGAATTTGACTCAGGAAGAACCTTCTGTGAGTTTTGTTGTTGGAAAGCGATGAGCAGAGATGAATGATTGCGACTTGGGTGTGTGGATGGGGGTGGGATTTCTGTTTGAGTTGGGCAGCGTTCTTCCTTCTGTCCTGTCCCTGGTCTCACCATGCTCCTTCTGGGAACTGTTCCTCCTCTGCAGAGTCAGCCAGTCAGTAAAAAACCGTGGCTCAGTGTTGGGCCTACCTGGGCATCTCTGATTGCTGGGAAGCATCTCTGCAGGGTAGCCTACAAATCTGAAAGCTTCCCATGAAGCGGGTTCCCATGCGGTGACCCCACGTTAAGAAATCTGTTTCCAAATGTGAAATTTTGCCTAAACTGCAAGGAAAGCCTTGGTCTTGGGTAATTGCAGCTTTAGAATTTTGTGGCTCTTTTCCCCTCCCCATCAGGTGTTTTTTCGTTGCTCAGTCCTATGCGCTGGTGAAGAAGTGGAGCGAAGCACTTGTCCTGCATGATAGCATCCTGAAATATGCAGATGAAGTAAATTCTGATGCTGGCACCTTCAAGAACAGCCTAAAGGTGAGAGGTTGGCCTCTCCTTGTTTGTAAGCCCTGGCACGTTATGGAGTTGGCTGTGGAGGAGCCGTGAGGGTACAACAGCTGGGCTCCACCTCAGGCTGGTCCTCCCTGGCTGTGCATGGGACCTGGTGTGGCCCTGACTGCCCAGGAGCTGCAGGCTGTGTCACTCATGGCTGTGCTCCAGGCCTGAGGAGGATTTAGGTTTGAAGAAGGGAAGGCGTTTTTCTGATTTCAAAGAAACAAAAACCTCCACAGGAAAACCTGAAGTACTGCTCTCAGACTTGACTACACATTGAAATCTCTTAGGAAGATTTTTTTCAATGTAGATGTCTGGGTGGCACCCCCAGAGATTGTGGTTCTAATCAGTGTGAGGGATCTGAAGTGGGCACTGGGACTTTGAAAGGCCCCTTAATGATTTTGACATGCAACAAAGTGAGAAGCACTGGTGCAGCCATCCTGCAGGGCATGTGCAAGACCAGCAGCAGCGGTGGGGGCCTGGCTAGGAATGCAGCCTCTCAGCTCCCACCCGGAACCTTCTGCTTGTTTTTTTTTTCTTTCTTTCTTTCTCGAGACAGGGTCTCACTCTGTCACTCAGGCTGGAATGCAAGTGGCACCATCATAGTTCACTGCAGCCTTGAACTCCTGGGCTCAAGTGACCCTCCCACCTCAGCCTCCTGAGTAGCTGAGACTACGGGCATGAGCCACCATGCCCAGCCAATTTTTATTTTTTTGTAGAGATGGGGGTCTCACTATGTTGCCCAGGCTGGTCTTGAACTCCTGGCCTCAAGCAGTCCTCCTGCCTCTGCCTCCCAAAACCTTGAGATTGGAGGCATGAGCCACCATGCTGGCCAGTATCTGCATTTTAACAAGATCCCCAGGCCATTTGGGGGTCCATTAAAGCTAAGGAAATGCTTGATCTAAAGTACAGCCACAGGGCTGGATGCAGTGGCTCATGCCTGTAATCCCAGCACTTTGGGAAGCTGAGGTGGGCAGATCACTTGAGGTAAGGAGTTCAAGACCAGGTTGGGCAACATGGCGAAACCCTGTCTCTACAAAAATAAAAAAAAATTAGCCAGGCGTGGTGGTGCACACCTGTAATCCCAGCTACTTGGGAAGCTGAGGCAGGAGACTCACTTGAACCTGGGATGCAGAGGTTGCAGTGAGCCAAGATCACACCACTGCACTCCAGCCTGAGTGACAGAGCGAGACTCCATCTCAAAATAAATAAATAAAGTGCAGCCATGGAAGGCTTGCTTTGCTTTACTTTTTTTGTTTTAAGATGGAGTCTCTGTCTCCCAGGCTAGAGCGCAGTGGCACAATCTCGGCTCACTGCAACCTCTGCCTCCCAGGTTCAAGTGATTGTCCTATCTCAGCCTCCCAAGTAGCTGGGACTACAGGCATGTGCCACAAAGCCCGGCTAATGTTGTATTTTTAGTAGAGACAGGGTTTCACCACGTTGGCCAGGCTGGTCTTGGACTCCTGACTTCAAGTGATCAAGCCTCTTGATCCACTGACCTCAGCCTCCCAAAGTGCTAGGATTACAGGTGTGAGCCACCACGCCCGGCGCTTTACTGATTATTGAAAGATAACTAGCTTCTTAAGCTTGTGGCCTGCTCTGATGATGTAGAACTTGTTGCAACATCAGCTGGTCTAAGGAATCCATGTATATTTGACAAGTAGAGACCATTTAGAAAAGCAAGCAGGGGCCGGGCACCGTGGCTCACGCCTGTAATCCCAGCACTTTGGGAGGCTGAGGTGGGTGAATCACAAGGTCAAGAGATCAAGACCATCCTGGCTAACATGGTGAAACCCCGTCTCTACTAAAAATACAAAAAAATTAGCCAGGCATGGTGGCGGGCACCTGTGGTCCCAGCTACTCAGGAGGCTGAGGCAGGAGAATGGTGTGAACCCGGGAGGTGGAGCTTGCAGTGAGCCAAGAGTGCCACTGCACCCCAGCCTGGGTGACAGAGCAAGGCTCTATCTCAAAAAAAAAAAAAAAAAAGAAAAGAAAAAAAGAAAAGCAAGCAAAGGTTCCTGTTGTTGATGGAGTCACACCAGTGTAGGAGCTGCTGGATCCTGTGCAAGCTCAGAGTAGAGAAGAAGCTCTCTGCCTTCAGAGAGCTTGTAGTTTTGTTGTAGCCACAGACTGGCATGCAGGAGCCCACCTATGGATGCAGAAGAAGTAAGAGAGACCCCCAGCAAAGGCAGAGCTAGGAAAGAGCAGAGGGATGTGGGCAGGTGGGGGTGATGGACGTGGCAGCATCACCACCATGGAATATCATCTTGGGACGCGGTGCAAACCAGTGTGGACCTGATTTCATGTGCTGACTTGTTTTGTGGGGGAAGTGTCAGAGAATGGAGGCATGATGGATTCTGTGGCTTCCAGACCTTCTCGGGTCATTCCCAATACGCCAAGCAAGAGACCGAGGCCAGGAAAATTCATCACCCTCGATGAAGCAGTGGGATGTAATGACTAAGGGCTTATGCCCTTGAGCCAGATGGCCCAGCCCTTTACCCCAGCCCGCTGCCACTTGGGGGCATGGCCCGCACATTGCTTAACCTCTCCATGCTTCCATTTTCTCATCTGTAAGATGGGAGTGCAAACTGCCTCAGGATTATTGAGAAGGTTAAGCTAGTGATTATGTAACCAGCTTAGAACGATGCCTGGCACACTGTTTAGTGTATGATGAATTTATTAATATTATCAACATCATCTTTATTTCCAGGCATTGTTACTTAAGCCGTGGCATAGCTTTTCCCATTTGAAACAGGCTAGTGTTTTGTTTTGTTCTAATATGGAGAACCATTTAGAAAGTCTAAAGTCCTGTGAAAATACCAGTGGGTTCGCTTAACTCAGGTTAGCTTGGTGTGCTTCTCTGACCTGGCCCTGGCTCAGGAGTACAGGTTTTCTGAATCTTACAGGGCCTGCCTGACATGCAAGAGCTCATCACTCAAGTGTGGTTGGAGAAGTGCTCCCTGCAGGCCGCAGCCATCCTTGGTGAGCCCCCTGCCTGGCCTTTGTATCCCCAGACTTCCCTTCCTGCCACTCCCCTTCTGTCTCACACCCCACACTACTGTTTTAAGGTTGAAAGGGTTGTCTCGGTTCATCTGTAAGATGTTCCTGGCCTTTACTTGCACCAGCTGGGCATCAGATCACGTAGAAGCATTTTGAGATGTGCTGTTACACTGGCCCTTCTCCCTGTTACTGTTCTCATGCAACTGTACTGGCTTCACAGGCCGACGGCGTTGGATGTGGGACTCATCTGTTATCTCCACCACTTCTCAGCACGAGACAGGACTGGCTTCCCCACGTGCTGGCTCCTTTGCTTTTGGGATGTAGGGGCCGCCTGTGTGATAGGTCTCATTTGTGACTAGTGTGCTATTATAAATCCTTGTTCTTACAAACTTTCAGATGCAAATGACACTCATCAAACAGAGACCTCCTCCTCCCAAGTCAAGGACAATAAGGGAAGTCTGGGCCATGGTTTTTGAGGAATATGAAGCAGGATTAGCAACAAACTAGGAATGCATGCTCATTGTAGAGCAGTGGACCCTAAATTTCTAAGGAAACCCCCCCCCCTCTCTTACCCAACCTCAAAGCTTCTTGCATAAATCTTCCAAGATGTCAGATCATCCCTGGGAAGAGGGTCGAGGAACCTGTTGCTGTGCAGAGTAGCACCCGTGGGTAAGAGCTCTAACTTGTAACATGGCCAACAGACCTGCACCCCAGTCTTAGCCTGGCCCTCTCTTAGCCTCTCTGGGTTTCAGTGACTCTGACTACAAGGCAGTGATGTGGTAGCCCCTCCTCGGAGGAGGCTGTCGGGATTGAGTGATTGAGGGAGATGGCCCCTGTAAAGCTCTGAACCAAGCAGTCGGCACTCAGGAATGTTCACCAAGGGTGTTGTTCTGTGACCGATGCTACGTACGTCTCTTTGATTTGACTTCCAGCCTCTGGTTGAACCGTTTGAGACATTCTGCCTGGACCCTTCCCTTGTCACCAGGCAAGCCAACCTTGTGCGCTTCCCACCAGGCTTCCAGCCTGTCCCCTGCAAGCCTTTGTCCTTTGACCTGGCCCTCAGCCACGTGGCTTTCCCACCCCTCGAGGACAAGTTGGAACAGAAGACCAAGAGTGGCCTCACTGGATACATCAAGGGCATCTTTGGATTCAGGAGCTAACCAGGCTCTTCCTCGGGGGCAGGGGGGATCCTGACTCTTAATCTGTATTGTGAGAAAATCCCAGCAAGTTCCATGATATTAAATCCAGGTCTGCATTGGCCCGGGGCAAGAGTTTAACATCTTCGGCCCTGCATTCCTACAGCTTGTGTCTGTACACACAGTCTTAAGCAGTGTGTTAGCAGAGCACCCTGTTGTCTTCTGGTAAATGTGTGCGGGGTCATCCTGTCTCCTGTACCTCCTGGGAGAGGGGCCGCTGCTGTCTGGTGCCCTGTGAGCTGTGATTGATTGCCTTTGGTCAGTAATGCATTCAGGAGTCCACACCAGGCACAGATGGGGCCTTGAAACGCTTTGTCATGCTTCATGTCATGTCATGTCATGATTTGAAATGAACTCATCCTTGCTGTGAGCATCCAGGATCCCTTGAAAAGTTTATCTGTGACTATGAAACTGGCAATGTCACCCCAGAATTACGGTCAGCCTTATTCCCCTTCACCTCCCAGTGAACGCTAAGAAGTTTCAGACAAGCAGAGAGCTCTATTTTTAGAAGAAATATGTTACACTCAGAAATGATGAAACCAAATCTTATATTAAAAGGCAAAGATGATGGAGACTGTGCCCATTTCTTATGTGCTCTCCCTCATGTCCAGTCCCCGTTCTCTCCTTGGGAGCCTGGTTGTGTGAAGCTGGTGAGGTCTAGTGTAACCTGACTTACCGGCAACTAGGTGAGGCTGATACTGGATACACATGTTAGAGGCACTATTTATCAGGACTTCCCAATGTGTAATTTTTAGATGCTATTACATTTTAATCCCCTTCGTTACCCCCATTTTTTCTTAGTCATCCCTTTTCACTTCTATTATAACATCAATAATAGAAGTCACACAAACAATGTAAGAAAGCAAGGAATAAAAGTGATTTAAACATGTACCTGACACTTATGATTCCCTTTGGAAATCAAAACTCACCTGTCACATAGGAAAGAAAATTCGCCACGAGAAATGTTGGCTTAGATGTTTTCAGTTTTTGAGCAAACCCAGTGGCTTGAAGAAAAGGCCAACTGGTTAAAAATCCAAGAGCATTGTTTCAGGATGGCATTGTAACCCCCTGAGAGTTCTTGCCCACTGCCCAGATGGAGCTGATTCATCGAAACAGAGGAATTGCAATAGAGGGAAAGTTTAATTAACACAGAGCCAGCTAAACAGGAGACTGGAGTTTATTACTCAAATTGGTCTCCCTGAAAATTCAGAGACTGGGAATTTTAAGGATAATTTGGTGGGTAGGGGGTCAGAAAGTGGGGAGTGCTGATTGGTCAGGTTGGAGACGAAGTCATAGGGAGTTGGAGATGAAGTCATAGGGAGTTGAAGCTGGCCTCTTGTGCTGAGTCGGTTTCCTGGGTGGGGGCCAGAAGACCAGATGAGCCAGTTTGGATGGATGGTGCCAGCTGATCCATAAAGTGCAGGGTCTGAGAAATATCTCGAGCACCATTCTTAGGTTTTACAATAGCGATGTCATCCCTAGGAGCAACTGGGAAGGCTCAGAATCTTGGGCCTCTGGCTGCATGACTCCTAAACCATAATTTCAATTCTTGTGGCTAATTTGTTAGTCCTACAAAGGCAGTCTGGTCCCCAGGCAAGAAGGGGGTTTATTTCCGGAAAGTGCCGTTACCATCTTTGTTTCAAAGTTAAACAGTTAAACTGTAAACTTCTCCCAAAGTTAGTTTGGCTTATTCCCAGGAATGAACAAGGACAGCTTGGAGGTTAGAAGCAAGGTGGAGTGGGTTAGGCTAGACCTTTTTCACTCTAATAATCTCACCATTAGAATTTTTGTAAAGGTGGTTTTAGAATGCCACTGTGGGCTTGGCTGTGCCTTTTGTTTTCCCAGTAAGTTGCAGGGAGGGAAGGCTAAGAGCTAGAAAGGATGGTGAGACACAAATCAGACTTCTTGTTAGAATGGTGTGGTGGCTTAGAACCTTGAGATGCTCGCAGAGGGGCCCTGATCCCCTGGGGTTTGTTTTGGGTTGGAGAGCCTCAGGAAGCTGGGTTTTTTTTTTAATTGAAAGTTTCATCATCTATGCCATATAAATTTAGGACTAACCTCACCCCTACTTCTGAAAATATAGCACAGATAGGCTGGACACAGTGGCCCACGCCTGTAATCCCAGCACTTTGGGAGGCTGAGGCAGGCAGATCACTTGAGGCCAGAAGTTCAAGACCAGCCTGGGCAACATGGCAAGACCTTGTCTCTACCAAAAAAACTTTTTTAAAAGAAAAATATATATAGCACAGATGACTGGTCTCAGGTTGAGGTCCTGGGTTTTGATCAGGTCAGTGTCCCTGCGGGCTGAGGAACCACAGTTTGGGGGTTAGGGGGTCTTCATCCATGTCCTCATCCTCCTCCCAGGGCCATGGGCCAAGATTCTGCACCTCCCTTGTCTCGTCTCTGTGCTGACAGCTGCGCTGTCCTCCAGCTCCAAGAATCCAATTGCAGGCCCTGCTGTGCTGCAGTCTCAAGCCTGCCTCAGGCCATTGTCTGCAGCATCGTGAGGGGGACGGGCATGGGGAACCGCTCATCCTCCTGGAAGATGTCCCTTTGTCCTGCCCACAGCCCTCCCAGCCCCTCCCACTCTAGAGTGCTGGCCTCAGTGGGGACCCAGGACCTATAAACTAGAGATGGAGGCGAATCCCAACTGCACCTTTTCCTTCTCAGGTTGCCTAATGCTTTGTCTCGCGGCCACACTACAAATTCCATTCCTCCCGGTGCTCCTGCCAGGTGCTCTGAGCAGCATTGGCTGTTAATGGCCAGTGATGCTGTTTAGTATTAAAAGCAGGTGCTTACATAAGAAGACAGATCTGGCAGGGCCAAGGTCTCTGGCGAGCTCTCACATCCCTTCACGTGGGATTCCTGGACATTAAGCAGGCTGTGTCGTGGGAGACAGAGCGCCAGATGCAGGACCCCCTCCTGTCCTCCTGGGAAGTGGCTCTGCCTCTGAAGGGAGCAGGTTTCAAATCAGGCCCTCACTGCCCCTGGGCCCTGCAGGCTGTTCGCTGGGGGTTTTCACAGAAAGACACTTCGGAGGCCACACAGTCCTGCCTTCCCACGGAGCACGACATGCAGATGAGGCCCCGGGGGCCGTGAATGGGTCTGTTCCAAGTAGGTGTTCCCGTGTTGTGCTGGCTCTGGTCCCTCCTCCAGGATGGACTCTGGTGCTGTCAGCAAGCTCTGACCCTGGAGGAGGCTTCTGTCTCCAACAGCAAGAGAGGACGAAGAGAGCTCCATTCAGTCCCTTATACTTTTATTTATTTATTTATTTATTTATTTAGAGACAGTCTCACTCTGTCACCCAGGCTGGAGTGCAGTGGCATGATCTCAGCTCACTGCAGCCTCTGCCTCCCAGGTTCAAGCGATTCTCCTGCCTCAATCTCCCAAGTAGCTGGGACTACAGGTGTGTGCCATTATGCCCAGCTAATATTTGTATTTTTAGTAGAGGCGGAGTTTCACCGTGTTGGGCAGGCTGGTCTCAAACTCCTGGCCTCAAGTGATCCACCTGCCTCAACCTCCCAAAGTGCTGGGATTACAGGCGTGAGTCACCACGCCTGGCCCAGTCTCATACTTTTAAAGCCTGCCCGAGGTCTGTTGGTCTGTTGTGGCTGTGATCGTGGTTTCTTTCCTTTTTTTTTTTTTTTTTTGAGCAGAGTCTCACTCTGTCACCCAGGCTGGAGTGCAGTGGCGCAATCTTGGCTCACTCCACCTCCCAGGTTCAAGCAATTCTCCTGCCTTTGCCTCCCAAGTAGCTGGGATTACAGGTGGCCACCACCATGCCCAGCTAATTTTTGTATTTTTAGTAGAGATGGGGGTTTCACCATCTTGGCCAGGCTGGTCTCAAACTCCTGACCTCATGATCTACCCACCTTGGCCTCCCAAAGTGCTGGGATTACAGGCATGAGCCACCACACCTGGCCTTTTTTTTTTTTTGAGATGGAATCTGACACTGTCACATGGGCTGGAGCTCAGTGGTGTGATCTCTGCTGACTGCAACCTCTGCCTCCCATTCAAGTGATTCTCCTGCCTCAGACTTCCGAGTAGCTGGGATTACAGGCATGCACCACCATGCCTAGTGAATTTTTTGTATTTTTAGTAGAGATGGGGTTTTACTATGTTGGCCAGGTTGGTCTCAAATGCCTGACCTTGTGATCCACCCGCCTCAGCCTCCCAAAGTGCTGGGGTTACAGGTGTGAGCCACCACGCCTGGCCTATGTGACCGTGATTTCTATTCTCTGTTCCAGGCAAGCCCCACCAGGCCTGCTGGGTGAGGGTCAGGAGCGTGAGGTGGCTGAGGATGGCACTGGCCTTCACTGCTGGGTCTCCGGGCCTGTTCCTCTCTTCCCAAATGTTGTTTGGATGTGCTGTCTCCTCTCTGGTTTTACATTAAATCAGTGAGAACTCTTGGATTCCCTCCTTGAAATGAAATGGTGCCAGGCTTGGTTCCGACCCCTTCCCCTGGTGGCAACCTGAGCCTGTCACCATGACCACAAGGTGACAGCCTGTGATGACAGGGCACCCTCAACCCATAGCGGCCCTGGGCCAGAGCTGGGAGTTTCCTCCCAAAAGCCAAGGCAGAGGCTTCACGCCCCTAGGAGAGGAAGGCCAACACCAGGGGCTTTGAGGGTGGGACTGTGCTCTGTTCACTGTCATTGCTGTGGCAGCGCTAATTTTTCACATATGAGGTGTCGTTAGTCACACACGAAAAAGCTAACTGATCACAGAATTCTAAACAGCACAATTCTGTCTGCAGCCTTGAAAAGCCTGGGACATTTAGAGGTCTAGGAAAATATCCAAAGATAGCAAAAATGTGTGTTGGTTCTAATTTTTTGTTTGAAGACACTTGTTGCTACAGAGGAGATGGAAAGCAGATTTAGCTGTAAAATTTATCGATGCTCCAAAGCAAAGAGGATAAATTGGAAATTGTCTGCATCCTGACAACACCAACTGAAAGAATCCGACCTGTTATAATGTTAGACACTTGGGAGCAGGACCTGGGAGGGGTCATGGCTGGGGGCACCGCCCAGGGCCAGCTGGGGTGGCAGGCTGTGCAGGTTGCACACATTAGATAGGCCCTGGCCTCTGGGTCCACCCTCTGCTCTAAGCACCATCTGGCACAGAGTGAGGGGCTCTACAAGCGTCCACTAGAGGTATTATTATTATTATTCCGAGATGAGGTTTCACTCTTGTTGCCCAGGCTAGAGTGCAATGGCACAATCTCCGCTCACCACAACCTCCGCCTCCTGGGTTCAAGTGATTCTCCTGCCTCAGCCTCCTGAGTAGCTGGGATTACAGGCATGCGCCACCAAGCCCAGCTATTTTTTCTATTTTTAGTAGAGATGAGGTTTCACCATGTTGAATAGGCTGGTCTTGAACTCCTGACCTCAGGTGATCCGCAGCCTCGGCCTCCCAAAGTGCTTCCCCAGGGATCTTCTGACCTAGCAATCCAGCTATGGCGGGCAGGTACCTGGGCCAGTGAAAGCTGAGTAACGTTAGCTGCAGCTCATCTGTGGAATGGAGATGGGTGTGGCTGTGCAAAGGCCTTGCCAGGCAGTGCCTCCCATGCTGCCTAAGAAGAGGTGTGAGGCAGAGAGACAGCAGGTGCCCAGGGTCCTCCGAGCTGGTGGATCCCTGCCCCGCACTTACTAGTCCATTGCCTCTGAGCACTCTCCAGCTCCTGTACAACAGGGGCGGCTGTGTCTCAAAGTTACTGGGAGGAGACAGTGAGGAGGTTCCCCCAAAATGTTCTGAGCCCAGACCCCAAGACAGCGTGGGCTGCTGCACCCTGAGTCGATGGGCACACATAGCTGACAGAGCCTTCCACTCAGCCAGCCTGCGTCCTTGTCTTCCCCTTCCCAGGAAGTCCTCCTAAGTCTATGCAATGCCATTCAGACAATAGTTTGGGTCTGATGAGCCGCTGTCTGTGCTGGGTGGTTTAACCTCCACTTTCCAGCTTCCTGACAATAGAGACAAATCAGGCAGCTATAAGAACTGCTTGTTCCTTCGTTTTCATGTTTGTCTGTTTTATAAACCTTTTTCTCCCTCTGACCAGTGAACAGTGCCAGATGCCACCAGACCCCTGCTGCTGTGGTGCAGCCGGTGGAACATTTTCTCAAGTGGCCACACGGGTCGTTATCTTGGCATGCACAGTTAGCTGGCTGCCTCTGTCACATCTGCACTTCTCCAAAATAGGGCTGCAGGTCCCCAGACCTAGCTAGTAAGAACAGCTATTAACTTAAAGGTGGCAGAGAGGCCCAGAGCTCTTGGGCCTACCAGTTCCTGAGTAAAACTGGCTGGGCTGCAGACTTCTGGAATGCAGGGATGGCTCATGCACCAGGTGGCTGCAGGGGCTGGGGAGTGGGCTGCACCAGCACCAGTCCTACAGCTGAACTGGGGCTGGTGCGGTGGGTCCCCTTTCTTCCAGGGAAAGGGGATGGTTCACAGGGAGGTAGAGATACCCTAAGGCAGCCTTGGTTTTGAGGATTCCAGGGGTTCCCTCTATGTTCTCTTTCTTGCCATTTAGTATGAGGAATCCTGCCTGCTCTCTTAACACACACAAGATTTGGTTGTTTTCTGTTTTTTGGAGTTTTTGTAGTTGCTTCCTCTAAATCTTCCCCGTAAAAGTCCCAAAAGGAATCACTAGCATCTGTTCCTCTCCACTCTTGTCTGGTTAAGCAAGCTGTGCCACCTTTTGCTTCTCTCTAGGTTGACCTTGGCATTTCAGTTCTTTTTATCGGACTTGCTAGGCAGACTCACAGCCAAAAGAGCCTCCTCCCGGTGGCCCTGCAGATTCCTGGGCCACAGCCTCTACCCCTTAACCCTATACCTGCAGACAATGGAAGGAAGCTGGTCCCTTGAACCCCCAGTCCGCCTGACTGTGCTTCTCTAGGCCCAGCTGGAGGAGGGCACCTCTGCTTTGCACAGCGGGCCAGAGGAGTGAAGGAAAGAGGTCATCACTCAACTTTGGTCCAAGGGTCTGGCAGCAGATCTTTTGTACAAACAGGGCAATTTCCTGAGACAGCAAAGCCTTACCTCATCAGGAACACATGGGCGCCTGGTAGCTTACGGCTCCCGGGGCAAAGGAGGCAATCACCACCATCAGCCTCAGCAGGGAGAAGAATGCCTCCCCACAGGAGCCCCAGAGCTGGAGGAGATAGTGGGCACCAGAGGGCTTAGCTGCTGGCACACTTGCCAAGCGGCCACCCTGTGGCTGGGCTGCACATGTGTCTAGCTGTGTCTGGCAGTCTTGGAGCTGAGAGTCTCACTGTTTTTGGTCTGATCAGGCCTCTTGCTTAGGTCCCAGGCCAGGTGAGCTGCCAGCTGCCCACATCAGCGTGGAGCTCCAGGAGCAAGGAGTGAGTAAGCTGCCACGCAAAATCATGGCTGGCAGAGGGTTGAGCAGCCCCAGGGATCGTTTCATCTCTAACCTCTCAATCCACCAAGGAACAAGCCAGGGCCAGGCGAGGGGAAGGACTCACCAGGCCCTTAAGTGGGGAGAGGCTATCTTTGTATGAATGCCTTTAAAAATTTTTGTTGTTGTTTTTTTTTTTTTTTTTTTTTTTTTGAGCCGGAGTCTCGCTCTGTCACCCAGGCTGGAGTTCAGTGATGAGATCTCGGTTCACTGCAACTTCCACCTCCCGGGTTCAAGTGATTCCCCTGCCTCAGCCTCCTGAGTAGCTGGGATTACAAGTGTGTGCCACCAAGCCCAGCTAATTTTTGTATTTTCAGTAGAGACGAGGTTTTACCATGTTGGTCAGGCTGGTCTTGAACTCTTGACCTCATGATCCACCCACCTTGGCCTCCCAAAGTGCTGGGATTATAAGCATGAGCCACCGTTCCTGGCCAAAAGAATTTTTTTTTTTTTTTTTAGATGGAGTCTCACTTCTGTCATCCAGGCTGGAATGCAGTGACTCAATCTCAGCTCACTGCAACCTCCCTCCACCTCCTGGGTTCAAGCGATCCTCCTGCCTCAGCCTCCCGAGTAGCTGGGACTATAGGCACCCACCACAACGCCTGGCTAATTTTGTTGTTTTGTATTTTTAGTAGAGACGGGGTTTTGCTTTTTTTTTTTTTTTTTTGAGACGAAGTCTCACTCTGTCACCCACGTCACCCAGGCTGGAGTGTAGTGGCACAATTTTGACTCACTGCAACCTCCACCTACTGGGTTCAAGTGATTCTACTGCCTCAGCCTCCCAGGTAGCTGGGATTACGTGCACCCACCACAATGCCTGGCTAATTTTTGTATTTTTAGTGGAAATGGGGTTTCACCATGTTGGCCAGGCTGGTCTCGAACTCCTGACTTCAAGTGATCCGCCCTCCTTGGCCTCCCAAAGTGCTGGGATTACAGGCGTGAGCCACTGTGCCCGGCCAAAAAATATATATATACATATATATACTTTTTTGAGATGGAGTTTCACTCTTGTTGGCCAGGCTGTTCTCGAACTCCTGACTTCAAGTGATCCGCCCTCCTCGGCCTCCCAAAGTGCTGGGATTACAAGCGTGAGTCACTGTGCCTGGCCAAAACATATATATATATATATATTTTTTTTTTTTTTTTTTTTTTTTGAAATGGAGTTTCGCTCCTGTTGCCCAGGCTGGAGTGCAATGGTGTGATCTCGGCTCACCGCAACCTCCACCTCCTGGGTTCAAGTGATTCTCCTGCCTCAGCCTCACAAGTAGCTGGGATTACAGGCATGCGCCACCACGCACATGCCTGGTTTTGTTATTTTGTATTTTTAGTAGAGACGGGGTTTCTCCATGTTGGTCAGGCTGGTCTCAAACTCCTGACCTCTGGTGATCTGCCCGCCTTGGCCTCCCAAAGTGCTGGGATTACAGGTGTGAGCCACCCCACCTGGCCATAAATAAATTTTTTTTAACTGCAAGCAAAGAGACATGGCAGACGCCAGGGCTTAGGAGGGTTGAAGTTCGGGGCATCCTATCTAACTTCTAGGCCAGAGCTGTCTGAAGGAATCCCGATAAGCCCCAAATGCAAGCCTCATTTGTCACTTTAGATTTATTGGTAGCCACATTTTAAAGAGTAAAAAGCAACAGGTCAAAATTTAAAATATGCCTGTAATCCTGGATCATGAGGTCAGGAGTTCGAGACCAGCCTGACCAACATGGTGAACCCTCGTCTCCACTAAAAATACAAAAATTAGCCAGTCGTGGTGGCACGAGCCTGTAGTCCCAGCTACTTGGGAGGCTGAGGTAGGAGAATCACCTGAACCCGGGAGGTGGAGGTTGCAGTGAGCTGAGATTGTGCCACTGCACTCCAGCCTAGGCAACAGAGCAAGACTCTGTCTCAAAAAAATAAACAAATAAAACTAAAAATACATTTCATTTAATTCAACATATCCAAAATATTTCAATATGTAATCAATAGAAAAATTAATGAGATGCTTTACTTTTTTTTTTTTTTTTTTGAGACCGAGTTTTGCTCTGTCTCCTAGGCTGGAGTGCCGTGACACAATCTCAGCTCACTGCAACCTCTGCCTTCCAGATTCAAGTGATTCTTCTGCCTCAGCCTCCCGAGTAGCTGGGACTACAGGCAAGTGCCACCATGCCCAGCTAATTTTTTTTAGTAGAGACGAGGTTTCACCATGTTGGTCAGGCTGGTCTTGAACTCCTGACCTCATGATCTGCCCACCTCGGCCTCCCAAAGTGCTGGGATTACAGGCATGAGCCACCGCAGCCGGCCGTTTTACATTCTTTTTCCATAGTACGTCTTTGAAATCTGGTGTGAATTTTGCATGTATAACACATCTCACTTCGGTCCGGGCACCTTCGAATGCACTGTAGCCACACACAGCAGGACTTGTGGTTACAGAAACGGACGCTGAGGGTCTTGATCCAGGCAGTCAGCCCCATCTTGACCTTTTAGATAAAGGGCTCCTTTCTCTCCAAAGTGTGAGGCCAGAGGTGAAGCACAAAGACAGCCATGCCCCACTCTGTGTCCCTGTCCTTTCTCCTGTTTTCTTCTGGGGCCAGGGTTGCTGCCATCAGACAGGAGCATCCCACGTAAGAGACTGCCTCAGGGCTCGGGGTGTTCCTGCCTGCCGCCTGGCAGCCCTTATCAGAGATGCTGGGCCTGATTTGATCTGGCATGAGAAGATCACTCCAGGAAGTCAGCTCTTGTTTTTCTTTTTATTATTATTATTATTATTATTATTATTATACTTTAAATTTTAGGGTACCTGTGCACAATGTGCAGGTTAGTTACATATATATACATGTGCCATGCTGGTGTGCTGCACCCATTAACTCGCCATTTAGCATTAGGTATATCTCCTAATGCTATCCCTCCCCCCTCCCCTCACCCCACAACCGTCCCCAGAGTGTGATGTTCCCCTTCCTGTGTCCATGTGTTCTCATTGTTCAATTCCCATCTATGAGTAAGAACATGCGGTGTTTGGTTTTTTGTCCTTGCGATAGTTTACTGAGAATGATGATTTCCAATTTCATCCATGTCCCTACAAAGGATATGAACTCATCATTTGTTATGGCTGCATAGTATTCCATGGTGTATATGTGCCACATTTTCTTAATTCAGTCTGTCATTGTTGGACATTTGGGTTGGTTCCAAGTCTTTGCTATTGTGAATAGTGCTGCAATAAACATACGTGTGCATGTGTCTTTATAGCAGCATGATTTGTAGTCCTTTGGGTATATACCCAGTAATGGGATGGCTGGGTCAAATGGTATTTCTAATTCTAGATCCCTGAGGAATTGCCACACTGACTTCCACAATTTCTTGCAGTAAATGAGTTAGCCCTTAATCTCCGGGGCGTGTGAGGGCCCCCTACAGTGCTCATTTCCTTCCTGGAGGGCTTCTGCAGAGGGGTCGAAGCTCCAGTGTTCCAGACCTCAGACTCGCTGCCCTCTGCCCAGGGCACCTCCCACTGCACAGCTCAGAGGCTTTGCCTGGCTGCTCTCTGTCTGGAGTCTGGACACCTCTCCCCAGGGCCCCACTTCCATTGACTGCCACCTCCCAGGGAGGGGCCAAGCTCAAAGGTGAAGCAGCCGGGCTCGGTGGCTGATGCCTGTAATCCCAGCACTTTGAGAGGCTGAGGTGGGTGAATCACCTCAGGTCAGGAGTTTGAGACCAGCCTGGCCAACATGGTGAAACCCCATCTATACTAAAAATACAAAAATTAACTGGGTGTGGTGGCGTGCACCTGTAGTCCCAGCTACTCGGGAGGCTGAGACAAAAGAATCGCTTGAACCTGGGAGGCAGGGGTTGCAGTAAGCCGAGATGGTGCCACTGCACTCCAGCCTGGGTGATAAAGCGAGACTCCATTTCAAAAAAAAAAAAAGAAAAGAAAAGAAAAGGTGAGTCAGGGAGGCCAGGGGTGAGGCTGGCGTTGGCCCCCGTAGTCATTCACACAAACGGCTCCTTTCTGAAGACAATTGATTGCAGGCGTACAATGAGTGGTTAGAAGACAAGTGTCACCAGGAATAAAGTGGGAGCAGGCTGGGGCAGAGGCTGAGTGGCCAGTCATCTCTGGTGACATCTCACTGAAGACATGGGCCGGGAGCTGAGGACACTGGAGGCCACTTTGTTTCCTCATTGCTGTCAGGGGCCGCCGCTGCCCTCCCCACCCCCACTGCCCCTGTCAGCTCCTCCACCTCTAGGAATGGGGGTTTCCTGCATCCCCTCTCCACAGCCAAGTTCAGGGGCTTCCCATGAGATTCAGCCAAAAAGGGCGCAGGCCTTTTCTATCTCATGGGGGCCTGAGGCCAGTATCAGGGGTCGGTCCCTGGTCTCCCCCGTCTGCTGGGACCTTTCTCTCCTGCCAGGCTGTGTTTTGTCCTCAGCGAGGCCTGCCAGGATGACCAGGTGATGTCACCCAGTCAGCCTGTTCCATCCCCTGGCTCCCCCTCAAGCCCTCCTTCCACTAAAACCACGGGGATTTCAGGAATGACCTGGAAAGCGACGCCACCTCCGCAGAAGGGGCCTGTTACGCTGGGACCGTGAAATGAGCGCCTGGAAAGGGAGGTGCCATCACCCCTTTCTTGAAGATGCTCAGGGTCACCACAGAAGGAAAAGGCAGCAGCCCTGGTCCCCAGTGTGAGGAAAAGACTAATAAGCTGGCATCACTGTCTGCCACTCAATCTGACTTCATAAAAGCCACCAGGGGCCATTTCTGGGTGGGGCAAGAGGCAGGTAGGAAAAGCCAAGTGCATCAGGCTCCCGGGCCTCAGCCAGAGCCCAGGCTTAGTGGCACCTGAAGCCAGCCCTGGTGCTGCTGCACTGTGCACACTTTATAAAATGGGGCCGGGTGCGGTGGCTTATGCCTGTAATCCCAGCACTTTGGGAGGCCAAGGCGGGTGGATCACTTGAGGTCAGGAGTTCGAGACCAGCCTGGCCAACATGGTGAATCCCCTTCTCTGCTAAAAATACAAAAATTTTCTGGGCGTGGTGATGGGCACCTATAATCCCAGCTACTCGGGAGGCTGAGGCAGGAGAATCGCTTGAACCCGGGAGGCAGAGGTTGCAGTGAGCCAAGATCGTGCCATTGCGCTCCAGCCTGGGTGACAGAGCGAGACTTTGTCTCTTAAAAAAAAAAAAAAATGGACCTTGTGCCAGTTGTCTGGAGTGAACGTCCCCTGGCTGCCCCATCACGTCAGTGGAGAACAGAGAGCCAGGCCCTGGGCTGGCAGTACACCCCCTCCTCTCCTGGGGGATTGAGAGCTGTGAGTAGGGGCCTGCCTGGCAGCAGGGCCTCTGAGCTGGCTGGAGGTGTTTATTAATCCTGAGCTCTGGGGCTGGGGCCTCTCCGCCGAGCCTGCGCCTGCATGTGCACGTCTGTCTCCAGCCCCGTCTGTCCTGGCCCAGCTCCTTCCCTATCTGGGTGTGATCGCCGCCGCGCGCTCCCCTGGGCATGTGGGTGTTAACAAGTCCAAACCTTCTGTGGGAGTCAGGCAGGCTCGGCCCTGCCCTCAAGGCTGTGTGCCCTTTCCTCCCAGACTAGTTATGCAAGAGCAGGCATGAGTGTGGTCGTTGTGGGTGCATGCACGGCAAGCCTGAGGCCTGGCTGCCTGCTGCCTCACCTGCAAGGAGGGGCCTCCCAGAAACTCCCTTCCCCAGTGCCCAGCCACCCTACCTTGCCAGACTTAGCTGACCAGCCAGCAAGGACGCCCACTGCCTCCCACCTGCCCTCCTGCCCTCCTTCGCCATCCAAGCCCAGCCTGAGCCAGCACCTGCCTTTACGACCATGTTCAAGGGACTGAGCAAAGGCTCCCAGGGGAAGGGGTCCCCCAGGGGCTTCCCAGCCAAGGGGTCCCCCAAAGGCTCTCCCAGCAAGCATAGCCGGTGAGTGGGACTGGGGGATGGGGAGCCGGGGAGCTGGGGTGGGGGTGGTGCCAGGCCCAGGTCCTTGAGCCACCTGGCGGCGGCCCAGAGCCCAGGACCAGCCCCGTGCTGGCATTTGGTGTCCCGAGGCCAAAGGGCCCAGGGGTGGACTCTCTCCCTGCCTTGGGAGCCGCAGGCCCAGGCCGAACTTCAGCCCTGGCAGGAGGCAGGGGGTGGCCTGGGGCTCCCTACATCCTCTAAGGGGGCCTGCGGGCCACGGATTGAGGCCACTCAGCGGGAGAAGGGCTGGACAGGAGCCTGCACCGATGCCCGCCTCTGCCAGAGGCTGGGAGACAGGAGAGCCTGGCTGCCTGACTGCAGCTCTGTCCCAAGGCTCTACTTGGCTGGGATGACCCCTGGAGCCTGGGTGCAGGGCATGAGGACTGAGGGGGTGGGGTGGGATCCCTGGGGTAGGGATGCAGGGGCTGTGCTGCCTCCTGCCTAAGCCAGAGCCCTCCCCAGAATTCTCACCCAGGGCCTTGTTGTATTGAAGAGTTAGGGGTTCATGGCCGGGCACGGTAGCTCATGCCTATAATCCCCGAACTTCAGGAGGCCAATGTGGGAGGATTCCTTGAGCCCAGGAGTTCGAGACCAGCCTGGGCAACATATGGAGATCTTGTTTCTATAAAAAAATAAAAGTAAAAACTAGCCAGGCATGGTGGCTCGTGCCTATTGCTTGAGCCCAGGAGTTTGAGGCTGCAGTGAGCCATGATCACACCACTGTGCTCCCACCTGGGTGACAGACTGAGACTCTGTCTTTAAAAAAAAAAAAAAAATCCTGGTGCAATACCTCACGCCTGCAATCCTACCACTTTGGGAGGCCGAGGCGGGTGGATCCCTTGAGCCCAGGAGTTGGAGACCAGCCTGGGCAACATGACGAAATCCCGTCTCCATAAAAAATATACAAAAATTATCTGGATGTAGTGGTGCATGCCTGTAGTCAGAGCTACTTGGGAGGCTGAGGTGAGAGGATCACTTGAGCCCGGGAAGTCGAGGCTGCAGTGAGCTGTGATCACTCCACTGCACTCTAGCCTGGGTGACAGAGCAAGACCCTGTCTGTTAAAACAAAACAAAATAGAGCTGGGGCTTCTTTTCCAGTGGGTGTGGTGCAGGGGGCACTGGGCCTCCCCTGGACCACCCGGTTCTCTGGCACCCAGCCCCAGCTCTCTGTGGATGGACTGGGTGGTGCTCTTCCCACTCACTGGCTTCAGCTCGTCTGCAGAGGAGGCGGCAGCCCGCCTGGGTCCAGGGTGTCGAGATAAGCTCAGGGATGAAAGGCTGGTGTGGGAGTGGGGGTGCCCATTACCCCGATAGGGATCAAGGCACCAACAGACACCGAGGCTGGGCGTCTGGGCGGATGGGAAAGACAGTGGTTAAGACTCTCAGCTAACACTCTCGCTGAGTGACCTGTCCTCCCTGGGGCACCTGAGCCCCACCCAGGGTGGAGCATGCAGCTCCCGGTGGGAGCAGCCATCCCAGGAGGCAGGACCTGAGCAGGAGCACCTGGGGCCCAGCACCTGCAGCTCCCACTGTCCAAGCAGGTTCCCCAGCAGTGCGCTCCTGGCCTGGGGCAGCTCGGTCCTCAGGGCCCTGTTGGCTCTGCATCACCTCACGTGCGATCCACTCGTTTGACATGAACTTACTGAGCACTTACTGCATGCCAGGACTGTTCTAGGCACTGGAGATGTTGCTGTAGACAGAACCAACGGGCCCCTGCCTTCAAGGCACTAGCCCTCTAGTGGGATAAAAACTAACACGTGCTGGGTGCCAACCCTGCACCAGGCCTGCACTGGATGTTTCAGACGGATAAATTCAATTAATGCTCACAATAGCCCTAAGGCATAGATATTTTTATTAAAATCCCGCTTTACGAGCGAGGAACCTCAGGCACAGAGAGGTTGAGTAACTTGCCCAAGGTCACACAGCATTAATGATGGAGAAAGATGAAACCAGGCTGTCCTGGCCACAGAGTTCTTCCAGACTGCTGTGCCTTCACCAGCACTGTCCCTTTGCTTGTGGGGGCGGGGGGCATCCTTTGACCCAGTTCAAGGCTTCCCCTGCCCCAGGATAATGATCCCCCATAAGGCACTGTGCTCATGAGGCTTGGACCAATCTGCCCTCTCTTAGGTCTGCTTGACCTCGTGACCTCCACAGAGTGACTGCGTGCACACAGCAGGTGCTCTATGGAGGCTGCAGGGCGAATGCACAGAAAAAGCCCTGGGGTGGAAGCGAGGTTTCCCCTCCGTCCCTGACCATGTGACTCAAAGCAAGTCAGGGCCCAATCTGGGCTTTGAACCCTCAACTCTGGAGAATGTTAAGGTGCCCAGCAGTCTCTTGCGCCTGCCCCCGCTCCCCGGCTCCAACAGTGTGAGGCTCCTCTAGACGGCTACTGAAGCCAGCACTCTGGCAAAGCTCCCCGGGGTCGAGGAGGTATAGGGGAACACAGGGCTGGAGTGGGAGGAGGTGGGGGTGGGGGACATGCTGCTGCCTCCCTGCCCCAGCCAACCCAACTGCCCCTCCCAGGGCCCAGCCAGGCTGGCTCAGGTACTAGTGGCTGAGCTGCTGATTCACCTGCTCTCGGGGGGGAGGTGGCAGGCAGCTGGGTGGGGTCAGGAACTCACTGCCAGCACAGCTGGCTGAGGCTGGGACACCGAGGCCGCCTCCCCCCCCCCCTGCAACACCAGAGAGACCTGAGACCCTCACCTTTTGACCCCTCATGTGGCAGGGCAGTGCTAACACCCCCAACCAGTTCTAGCTCACAGAGCCTCCTGCAGAGAGAGACCCCAAAGTCAGGGCAGTGAGCTAGGCTGTGGGGGCAGGATGGGGTGGAGGGAGGGCAGGGGACGCCACCTGGATGGGGCACAGAGGGGCCTCTTCCACCGAGCTGCCCACTGTCCCCTCCACCCACCAGGCCTGCCACCCGGGAGCTGGCCCTGCTCATCTGCCACATGCAAGCCAGCACCAACCAGGTGGAGCGGGACATCCTGGAGACGCAGAAGAGGCTGCAGCAGGTGAGGCCCCGGCAGCAGTTGGCATGGTGTAGGCAGGCTGGGTGGCATGGGAGGCCCATCATCAGGCCTGGCACTCCCTGAGTGCCCCCTGGTGATGGTGAAGATGGGACAGATGACCTTTGTCCTGCACCGCCCGTCCCCTAACACACGTGGGAGACGGGGCTCAGCTTCATTCTTTGCTGGACTCCCGTGTCCTGTCACCTGCCCCACGGACGCCCTGGGCCTGACCCTGTGCCTGGCGTGGGCCTTGAGGTTGGCCAGCATAGCTGGGGTCCCAAAGGTGGGGCTCAGGCCCACAGTGATGGGCATCAGGGGTGTGGGGGCTCTGGGCCCTGGCGAGTCTGCCCATCCCCTGCCCACAGGACCAGCTGAACAATGAGCAGTGCCAGGCCCTGCAGCACCAGCAGGAGATAGGCCGCAGCCTGAAGGAGGCCGAGGTGCTGCTCAAGGACCTCTTCCTGGACGTGGACAAGGCCCGGCGGCTCAAGCACCCACAGACTGAGGAGATTGAGAAGGAGTGAGTGGGGCTGCGGCAGGGCTGGGGGTCCCTGGGGAAGACCCAGGCCCAGCCTGACCTGCCTGCCACCTTCTTGACAGCATCGAGCAGCTGCACGAGCGGGTGACCCAGGAGTGTGCGGAGTACCGTGCCCTGTACGAGAAGATGGTGCTGCCGCCCGACGTGGGACCCAGGATCGACTGGGCACGCGTGCTGGAGCAGAAACAGGTCAGGAGCTCAAAGTCACACCCCAGTGTGATCAGAGGGCAATAAGGAACTGAATTTAACCCAGGGCCTGACTGTAGGCTTGAACAGTCAGAGTGTAGGGGTGGCTCAGGGGTCTGGGCAGGGAGACAGCAGAGCAGACAGTGCAGTCAGGGAAGACTTCCTGCAGGAGGAGGCACACGAAGAGACTTCAGAGGGGTGAGAGGGCTCGGTTGGGCCAGGGTGAAGTAGTGAGGAGAGGACCATTCCAGAAAGAAGGAGCAAAGGTTCCTGCCAGGAGGAAGCCTAGGGTTCGACGGGAAATGGGGATTTCTGGGCAGGTGGGCAGAGCCAGGTCATGGGGCATTCTGATCCCTGGGTGAGGAGTTGTGCTTTGATGCCACACAGAAGGGGTGTCATCATGACAACAGAGGGACAGTGGGGAAGGGCCCGGGTGGAGTAGGGCGTTCTGAGGGCCCTGGAGCTTGGCTGGAGGTGTCCAGGCAGGAAGCACTGAGGCTGGCTCACAGACAAGGCAGGATGGAGCTGGAGACTTCTCAGAGGCTGAGCCCAGCGTCTGGGAACCTGTGGGACTCAGGGGCCACTGCAGAATGGCCTCGCCCCTGGGTGAGCTTCAGGGCGTGCACCCGGGCTGCTCCCAGGCTCGTCCACGCTCTGCCCAAATGACCAAGTCCACTTCTCCGAGTGGGAGGCTCGTGGGTTCTCTGGCTCCCCACCGCGGTCCTGTGGTGACTGAGCCGCCGGCTCTCCTGCAGAAGCAGGTCTGCGCAGGCCAGTACGGGCCCGGCATGGCGGAGCTGGAGCAACAGATCGCCGAGCTCAACATCCTGCAGAAGGAGATCGACGCCTATGGACAGCAGCTGCGGAGCCTCGTGGGGCCGGTGGGTGAGCCGGCAGGATGTCACATCCGGGGCCAGCCCCAGCCCCTGTTTCTCCAGTCAGAGCCGGAGCTAGATCGGCTGGGCCCTGGGGATAGGGGTGGGTTGGGGATGGCTGGCCCAGATCTTAGGGGGCCGTCTCCCTGCACCTCACCTCTCACGGGCTTGTTTCTCCCCTTGGTCGAGGCAGGATGCAGCCACCATCCGGAGCCAATACCGAGACCTACTGGTGAGCAGGAGGGAGGGTCGGGCAGGGTGACTGCGGGTGGGCCTGGGTGGCGGCTCGGACCCTGCCTGGACCCTGCCCGGGGCCAGTGTTCCTGAGCGCGGCCCAATGGCGCCTTTTGCCCCCCTTTCTCTCTCCCCACCCTGCTGCTGGCGGCGGGTCCTGAGCACAGAAGGCGGCATCGTGGCGTGGGCAGAGCCTGGGCAGCCTGTGCACGCACCTGCAGGGCTGCACGCGGCAGCTGAGCGCCCTGGCGGAGCAGCAGCGCCGCATCCTGCAGCAGGACTGGAGCGACCTCATGGCCGACCCTGCGGGCGTGCGGCGGGAATACGAGGTCGGCTGGCAGAGGTTGGGGCCAGGCGGGGGCGGCCAGGGCCATCCTGGTCCTCACCGCCGCTCCCCACCCGACTCGCCCCCAGCACTTCAAGCAGCACGAGCTGCTGAGCCAGGAGCAGAGCTTAAACCAGCTGGAGGACGACGGCGAGCGCATGGTGGAGCTGCGGCACCCCGCGGTGGGGCCCATTCAGGTGCGCTGGGGACAGGGCAAGAGTGAGAAGGGACGTGGTGGGTGGAGAAGGGGGGGAGGTGGGGTGGACGTGGGGGGAGCGGGGCGTGGTCCGAGGGCTCCGTGCTGCCGTACCCAGGCCCACCAGGAGGCCCTGAAGATGGAGTGGCAGAACTCCCTGAACCTGTGCATCTGCCAGGAGACCCAGCTGCAGCACCTGGAGGACTACAGCCAGGTGAGCCCTGGGGCAGGCGGCAGGGGCGGCAGGGGCGGCAGGGGCGGGAGGTCCCACAGCACACCTGCCCACAGTAGAGGCACTGCACCTCTCAACTAGACAGAGCTGGCAGGGCGCGGTGGCTCACACCTGTAATCCCAGCACTTTGGGAGGCCGAAGCTGGCGGATCACTTGAGGTCAGGAGTTCGAGATCAGCCTGGCCAACATGGTGAAACCCTGTCTCTACTAAAAATATCAAAATTAGCCAGACGTGGTGGCGCATGCCTGTAATCCCAGCTACTCAGGAGGCTGAGGCAGGAGAATCGCTTGAACCCAGGAGGTGGAGGTTGCAGTGGGCCGAGATTGGTCCACTGCATTCCAGCCTGGGTGACAAAGAGAGACTCCACCTCAAAAATAAAATAAAATAGAGCTGTGTGGTAGCCACTCGGTCCCAGAGGGAAGGAAAGACATGGGCACATTCTCAACAGGGTGAAGCGGTTCCCAGGGGGGGTGAAAATCGGTTCTTAATGGCAGAAAAATAACTCTTTTTATGCATGAAGTACAGATCCACATACAGCACCTAAGCTGTATACAGCATATCTGTGGTATAAAAATTTCATGGGGGCCAGGTGTGGTGGCTCACACCTGTAATTCCAGCACTTTGGGAGGCCAAGCCAGGAGAATTGCTTGACCCCAGTAGTTCCAGATCAGCCTGGGCAACATAGCAAGATCTTGTCTCTATACAAACAGATAAATCTCTATCAAAATAAATAAATAAATAAAATTTTATGGGGATGAGGTGGGGGGAAAAAAGAAAAGATTTCTTAAAAGGCTCTTTAGGAGAATAATAATGAAAAAAAATGGTTGAGAAACCCTGATATAATATACAACTGGGATTTGGGGGCAGATAATGTTTCATACATTTTCCTATAGAACCACAGGACTGTGATCACACACTGACAAAAATTCCGTAAAAGCACCTGGAATGCTTCTTTAAAGCACAGCTTCTTCTCCTGGGCTGGGACAAGTGCAGCTCCAATACCCTCTGTCCCAGCAAGAAAGACTTCAGGTGCTGGAGGGAGGCAGGTGACGGTGCCCTTCATTTGTGCAGGAAGGATGAAGACCAAGTGTTTTATGACCCACTTAAAAAAATTAAGTTCAGTGCACGAATAAGAGCCCATTTGCAAGAGCACACCAGTGATAAAAGGTCCTGCCGCCTGTGTAGGAAAAAGAAAGACCGACCAGAGTAGCGGAGAGTGACAGTTTAGGTTTAGCTGGTTTAAGTTTAGCTGGTTTAGGTTTATCTGGTTTGTGTTTAGCTGGTTTAGGTTTATCTGGTTTGTGTTTGGCTTGTTTAGGTTTAGCTGGTTTCGGTTTAGGTGGTTTGTGTTTAGCAGGTTTAGATTTAGCTGGTTTAAGTTTAGCTGGTTTAGGTTTACCTGGTTTAGGTTTTTATGGTTTAGGTTTAGCTGCTTTGTGTTTAGCTGGTTTAGGTTTAGCTGGTTTCGGTTTATCTGGTTTGTGTTTGGCTGGTTTAGGTTTAGCTGGTTTCGGTTTAGGTGGTTTGTGTTTAGCAGGTTTAGATTTAGCTGGTTTAAGTTTAGCTGGTTTAGGTTTACCTGGTTTAGGTTTAGCTGCTTTGTGTTTAGCTGGCTTAGGTTTAGCTGGCTTAAGTTCAGCTGGTTTGTAGAGTCAATGGGCAGCAGGTTGCCCCAGGCTCTGCCCTCGACCACCCAGTGAACTCAGTTCCAGGAAGAGGCCGACTGAGTCAGCCAGACCCTGGAGAAGCTCAACTCCAACTTGGATGCCAAGTCCAGCCCTGCACCTGGGGGCCCCCCTGGCACCCCCACAGAGCTGCTGCAACAGCTGGAGGTGAGACAGCCCCACCAGGCCATCTGCACCCGACTTCTGGGAATTGGTCCTGTCCATCTTTCTGGGCCTCAGCCCTTCTGCCTCGGTACCTAGTCCTGTCCCAAGCCCTGGCCTGGGTGCTGGCGAGGGGTCTGCTCTAGCAGGAGGCTGGCCAGGTACCAGCAAGCTCCTCCCACCTCTGGACATCAGTTTCCTCATTTGCAGTGGGACAAGGGCAGCCTGGGAGAGCTCTGAAGCCTGTCTAGCTTCTGCTCGGAGGCCTGGGTGATGCTGTGCCATCCCCCTCCCTGCAACTAGCAGATCCCAGGATCCTAGGCCCCCAGAGAGGGGCTCCTTTTACTTTGCTGATTTAGAGACCCCTGCCTTCATGAAGGCCAGCCTCTAGTCCTTTTGAAGGACAGGTATGGTGTGGCCAGCCTCCAATGTAGCCTGGCCTGAGTCCCCTCTGCCTGGGCCCCCGGCAGGCAGAGGAGAAACAGCTGGCCATCACTGAGAGGGCCACTGGGGACCTGCAGCAGCGAAGCCGGGATGTGGTCCCTCTGCCACAGCAAAGAAGCCTGCCTCAGCAGCCCCTGCACGTGGGCAGCATCTGTGACTGGGACTCAGGAGAAGTGCGAACTCCCCCACCTCACCCCTGCCACCATCCAGCCCCACCCAGCCCATCCCCTGCCCCTGCCCAAGCCCATCCCTGCTCCATCCCCAGCTGTCTCCTGCACCCACTTTTGCCCTACTCCTTCCCTTGACCCAGACCCTCCTCTCTCCAAGTCCTGTCCTGCCTCTTTTCTACCCCAGCACCTCCCACCCTACTCTTGTCCCTGTTCCAGCTGCTGTCCCCATCTGTCTCTGTCCCCAGCCCCTACTCTGCCCTGGCCTTGGACCCCTGCCCCTGAGCCCGCAGGAGCCGCTCCCTTTCTGTGCCCCCAGGTGCAGCTGCTGCGGGGTGAGTGGTATAAGCTGATAGATAACACTGACCCGCACACCTGGGTCATGCGAGGCCCTGGTGGGGAGAACAAGTATGCTCCCACCGCCTGCTTCTGCATCCCAGTACCAGACCCTGATGCCGTGGCCAGTGCCTCCTGGTAGGTCTGTGGAGGGATACTCAGGGGCAGGCTGTAGGCAGAGCAGGCCGGCCCTGCGCTGTCCAAGCCTATGGCCCGGCAGACCCCTGCTGAAAGGCCGGCCTCCACCTGAAGCTGCGTCTACTGGGGCTGGGGAGGGAGAGAGGCAGAGTGAGGACCTCTTTCTCTGATCCCCTCTTCGTTCTAGGCTGGCCTCGGAGCTGCAGGCCCTGAAGCAGAAATGGGCCACAGTCCAGAGCCGCCTGAAGGCCAGCGCTGCGGAGTCTGTTCGGCCCAGCCAGCAGGGTACTCAGGGTGGCCCGGGGAGGGGTGGCTGTGGGGCTAGAAGGAGTAGATTCTGACTTCCGACTGGTCTGTGATGGGCAGGGGTCGCCTTGGGTTAGGGACCATCACTCTGGGGATTTCATCTCTGGGGTGGCCCTGCCCATCCCCTCCACCCGACCCCAACAGGACCCTCTGTGGGCATCTGGTGGGGGCATCTGGCAGTCTGGAGATAGGCCCTGGGCCCTCCACCAACACCTCTGCCCCCAGCTCCATCTGGCTCGGCCCTGGCCAACCCACAGGCCCAGAAGCTCCTGACACAGATGACCCGGCTGGATGGAGACCTGGGACAGATAGAGAGGCAGGTGCTGGCCTGGGCGCCGGCCCAGCTGAGCCGCACCACACCCCAGGAGGACCTGGGGGGCCACATCCACAGCCACGAGGTGGGTAAGCAGCGGAAAGGGGCGGCTGGGATGAGAAGCGGCCCGGCCCTGGTGCTCACACTTCAGGGAGGTGAGGCAAGTGCAGGAGCAGTGGCTGGGACAGAGGTGGAGAAGGGTGTGGACAGACCCGGGCTCAGACAAGCTTATTCCCCTCCTGGCTCCTCCACTGACCAGCTCTGTGATCTTAGACTAGATAACTTTCTGGGCTTTGGTTTCCTCATCCCTGAAGCAGACGTAATAATGCCCAGCTCACCTGATCATTCAGGAAGGTTCCAGTAGGGCCCAATGTCAACACCCCCAGGAGGTATTCTGGCAAAGCTCCTGAAATAGCAAGGAAGCCTGGAGAATCTGCGGAAGAGATGTCCCCTGGCTGCAAGGGGGAGCCTTCCTGGGGAGGTTGCAGCATTGTGTAAACTCCTTACCCAAGAACAGCAAGCTCTCTACCACGTGGACTCAACACTCCCAAGAGTGCTCAAAGTGAAACCCACATTGGGCCACAGTCTGGGTTATCTTTCCAAACTAGTTTCTTTTATTTTCTTGAGACAAAGTCTCTCTGCATCACCCAGGCTGGAGTGCAGTGGCGCGATCTCGGCTCACTGCAACTTCTGCCTCCCAGGTTCAAGCAATTCTCCTGCCTCAACCTCCGGAGTAGCTGGGATTACAGGTGCACACCACCATGCCCAACTAATTTTTGTATTTTTAGTAGAGACGGGGTTTCACCATGTTGGCCAGGCTGATGTCGAACTCCTGACCTCAAGTGATCCACCCATCTTGGCCTCCCTGAGTGCTGGGATTACAGGCGTGACCCACGCGCCTGGTCTGTTTCTTGAGATGGGGTCTCACTTTGTCACCCAGGCTGGAGTGCAGTGGTGTGCAGTGGTATAATCTCAGCTCACTGCAACCTCCACCTCCCAGGCTTGAGTGATCCTCCCACCTCAGCCTCCCAAGTAGTTGGGACCACAGGTGCAACACTGAGCCCAGCTAATTTTTTTGGTGGAGATGGGGTTTTGCCATGTTGCCCAGCTCATGGGACAGTGAGCTGTAGAGGAAAGTTTGGAGTCATCGGATGATTACTAGAAAATGAGCTGTGAAATGGGATGAGAACATGAGACAGTGTAGAAACTGGGGACATGAATGGCTGCAGGTCTGAGAACGTAACATGACATTATTGGGTAGAGGCAGAACATTCTAGGAGAACACAGAATGGGAGTTCAGGGTGTGGGAAATCCAGGGGGGTTCACTCAGGGCTCCAGTAATTGGTTTTGTGTCCTGAAGGGGCGGTCACCCAGCTGAATCAGAGTCAGGCTGACACTGACCCAGATCCCTGTGACCGGGACTCTCAGCAACGACACAGAGGTGACCTGGGGGAGCAGTCGTCTTGGAATGGGAGGAGGAAGAGCCCCCATGTGGAGCACGTGGACACAGGAAGAGGTGCAGGTGCTGGCCTGTGAACCTGGTCTTCACCTGAGGGACGGGCAAGTGGAGGACAGGTACCCAGACGATGGTGGACAGTGGCCACTCTCGTAACTCCTTGAACTTCTTTTCCTTTCTTTCCCCTCTGGGATGAGAAGGCCATCACAAGGGTATTTTTTCCCTTGTTTCACAAGACTGCCTGAATTTCAGATTGATGTTTTATACATGGGAGCGGCTGTGTCTTGACCTGGTTGCTGTTGAAGGACCATTGGAAAGGTCGTGAAGCCAGAACTGTAACTTTCTGTGATAGAAACAGCCTGGCCTGTGTCCCTTCCCATGTCCCAGCATCCACAGGACAACGCTCATCATGAGCTAAGGGGGCAGGTGTGGGCCACAGTGATACACATACTGGGCCACTTAGGCAAACCTGTTGTTTTCCTCTCCTGTCAGGACCACAAATCACCCAGCCACATGGTTAGCATATGTCTAACGCCAGCTGCAGCTCCAGGGACAGGCCATGCACTATCCAACCGATCTGACTGTCCACTCCCAGTCACTATGATGGTGTCAGGGGAGACGGTGTGAGTGATCTAGACAAGTTGTCCTGAAGGCCAGGATTCCTGATCAGTAGGTCAGGGACTCCAGGTCTTAATCATTCTGGAGGGTTTGTATCCAAATGTGATTCCCAGGACGGCAGAGGTATTTTGTTCCCATGGGAATTCAGCCAGGGGACAGGAAAGGACATGGAGAAGGGACATCTCAGATTAAGTCTCAGAGGGAGATTCTGCTTTTGCCATCTAAAAGGAAAAGTTCCTGTGACACCTTTGAATGATGCTAGGAGGCAGTTTTCAATGTTTCCATTGTGGCGATGAGCTCAGGGCCTCCCCAACTCCCCTTGCCCATGAAGGCTTCCCAGCAGGAGGCTCAGTATGCCCCATCCTGGTCCTAAGGCAGCCAGCCTTGAGCCCTCTCTCCTCACCCAGGCTTCAGTCCCTCCTCCCTCCCCCAAACACATGCTGAATCCCACCATTCTCTCCAGTGACCCAAGCTGGTCCCACAGCCTTCACACTTCTCAATTCCTTGTCCATCTTCTCTGAGAAATCTAAACTTTTCTGCACAAACTGAAGTCAGATCTTGTGTCATCCCAGTCTAACCCTCTAATGGCTCCTCTCCCCTACCCCCTGCCCACCGAGTGCTTCTCTCCTCACAGGTAATTTTCTCTAATTGCATTGACATATATGCTTGTTAGTCTTATCTATTCTACCAGATGATGTAAGCTTCTTGGCTAATGCTTGGCCAAGAAGAACAATGAGCCTTCCTGTTTTGTTCATCTTGTGTCCTGAGCCCCTTGACTTGAAGCTGGCACACAGTAGGTGTTCAGACCTCTGGGAATAAACTATCCTGGGTCACTCTGTGGACAGTGGACTCTGTTTTTGGTTCTGTCCTGAGCCATCAGATTCTCAGGGCAGCCTGACCCTGGTATTGAGAAATATTTCTTAATATGAGACAATATGACAATGTGTTACTGTCAGGGCTGGATGTGTGGGTAGAATTGAGAGGAAGGAGACACAGTTTCTAGACCATATTCACTGCGGTGGGTCTAAATCTCTAAACTTTGAACAAAAAAACAAAAAAGAGAAAGAAAGAACCCACCGGGGCTAAGCCGCTGACTTGGCCGAGGGCTGGGGGCTGCACAGGGAGAACATCTCACTGCGTGTGCCACATGTTTTAGTCTCACAGTGCCTGCAGCACTGCATGAGCTTGATGTCCCGGTCCCAAGCTGAGCAGGGATAATCAGCTTCATCCTTGGGATGAGGAGCCCAGAAATGCTCAGGAAGGCAGTGTTCACCTGCTGTGGGCCGATGACGGCTGTCATAGATGAGGAGTTTGGAGACCCCACTGGGAACTTCTGGTATCAGGACCACGCCCTTGCCCAGCGTTGCTGCTTCCAGCGCAGGTGCTGGTGTTCGTCTCCCCACAGACTCGGGTGCTGCAGATGGCTAAGTCAGCACGGATTGGGCCCTGGGTCCCGGACATTAGGATGAACACGGTGACAGAGGCAGGACGGTGGGTACAGACAACATGCACAATCCTTGGTCCTTTTATCTACAGCCCTGATGCCTGGCCCCAGCCACCTGTGTAGTAAATAAGAAGAGGGAGAAGGGGAGAATCCCAGGCTGTGGTGGGTACCCCCACACAGCTCTGCATCCTGAGCACCCTCAGCTGGGCCTGAGCTGCCCAAGTCCCTCCTACTACCTCCAGCAGCCCAGGGCAAGGGGGGACGCTTCATGCAAACAAGTCTTCTCCTCTGGGCTGTCTAAGCCCCACCATGGGACCTGACTCTTACCTCTGCCTGGAAAGCTGACCCTGGGGGTGTGGACTTAGGTGGGGCTGTTCTGTGGCTCCACAGGGACCTGTGAGGACACAGCTGCTGGCCCCAGTGGGTGGGGGCAGTGAACTCCAGCACACGGCCAGGGGCGGGTCTCCCAGCTGAGATCCACAGCACAGGCCTCAGTGTCCCCTGCTGCCCAAGGCCCAGATGCACCCATGTATGCTGTCCCTTCCAGTGCCCATTTTGTCCTCCCCAAAAAGGACGGAGCTGGGCAGTGTCCATGCCACTAAGTACCTGAGTCTCAGGTTTCCACACAGCCCTCCTCCCCCTGGACTCACCTGCCCAGCTCACTGTGTGGTTTACAGGGCAGTCCTGGAGCTCTTCCTCCCTGAGGAGCCTCCACTGGGGGCAGCAGAGCAAAAAACCCAGCAAGGACAGTGCAGCACCTCCTTCCAGGGCACCTGGAGCTGCTCCCTCCTCCTTCCTCCTGGCTGACCAGAGCCACACATGAGAATGAGTGTCTCTCTTTGGGACACAGTCAGTGAGGGCTCCTGAGTCACCACAGCCTGAGAACTGAACCAAGAAACAAACACAGATCCATGTTAGGAATGAGGAAGAGAAGCAGAGGGATACCTCCAAAGGCCTGTCTCTGAAATCTCCATGAACCCAGACATAGAGTGAGGAGAAAGCAGAGGTGGAGGAGAAGCATCCAGGCCATGGTGTGGACTTTCCAAAGATCCCCAGGACCCTCAGCCACTGCTGGACTCTTGGACAGTTCCTCTAGCTCTTCATCAGCTCCCTGGGTGAAGATGTGCGTTTGGGTGGAGCATTACGCAACTATGGGTTCTTTACCAAAACCCCCAGCTCCATGGGTTCTGAGTGCTCAGCCAGGGAGCAGCCGCTCTGTCAGGGAGGCTGGGCTGCTGGGAGCTCTGAATTTGCCCTTTGGTAGAAAGCACCTGCTCTAACCCCCAACTCAGGCCAGTGAGTATGGGCCCGGGAGCCATAAATGAGAGCCCTGGGAGTTAATTTCAGGCCTTACTCACCTCTGAGAAGATCCACAGCGCCCCCTGCTGGGATTAGATGACTATTGTTTGTACTTCTCTATGGTAAATAATTCCTCTAATGCTTGATTTTTAATTTTGCTGTTACCTGTTCCAGAGTCTCTCCAGACTATTGTTTTTAATTTAATTTATTGTATTTTTCAGTTCTCTAATTTTAATTTGGTTTGTTTTTGTGACCTCTTTTTCTTTTCTGGGATTTACTTCTTTTCCACTTGTTTCAAGAATGTTCCTTGTGACCCACGTTTACCTATGTAACATACCTGCACGTGTACCCCTGAGCCTAAAATAAAACTTCAAAAAATAATGTCTAAAATTGCTCACTGAAGGGATTGTATAATTGCTGCTTAAGTAATCTCAGTTACATAACGTCAGCACCTAAATTATTTCAGTATTGGTGTCTGTTGATTGTCTTTTCTTATTTAAGTTGTGTTCCTCTGGTTCTTCATATGGAAAGTTAATTTTTTACTGTATCCTAGATATTCTGGATATTATAAGACTTTCTAGAGTTTTGTCAATAGATCTGAAATAGTACTTGCTTTTGTTTTCTTGTTTTTTCCTTATTTTTTAACTTTGTCAGCATCAGGAGAAATGAGATACATTCCCCTTTGTATGTATTTAATTTCCGATTTTTTAATCAATCAAATCATATTGGAAATGAATCACTCTGTAGCCTGCTTTCCATCTGCTGAAATGTTTCTGAAGCCTCATATCTCTCCCATCCTCTACCTTAGTCTTTTAAATTGAAGTCACCAAATATGTCACAGTGTTACTTATAACTTAAGTAGGAGGAAGCGTACCTTTAATCTGAAATGACTGCCATGATTGATAGAAAAAGTGATTGTGGTGATCCACTGGGGGCCTGAGGAACTAACGACCTGAGTCTGCAGTAGTTGGAAACCAGCCTTCAAAAGCAAAAAATGTGCTTCAGAAGCACAGGACTGAGGCTTGATCCAAGGTGTTAGAGTCTAGCTTCCCACCTGTATTTGTCCCTGTGCTGATGTTGCAGATGCCACTGATCATGAATACTGGGCTTCATTTTTGTTCTGTCCCCCTTTATAATCAGGGTGGTTTTTTCTTTATGCAGAGAACCAGTAGATTGTGCAGGGGTCCCAGGACCTGATTGCTTGTATCCACCATTGACCCCGAAGACATTCACAGATGTTCTGTTGGACCCAGCTGTCATGAGATGCCCTGACGACAGCCCCAATTTTGGAGCCATAGGTGAATGTCACTGTCCCTCTAGGAGGTGTGGACAGTGAAAGTTCCTGTGTCACCACAACCTGGGAAGTGACTCCTGAACCCAGAGGAAAAAAAGATATCATCAGGACAGGAGACAAAACCCTAGAGAATATAGACACCTAGTAGTTTCTCAGTAATTTTTTTAACTATTAAAAAAATCATTGAGCGAATAAAGAAAAAACATACAAATATCTACCTTCCTAATTGGTGAGTTAAAAATAAAATAAAGTATGATTTCAATGTTCTTTGTTTCTTTGGACTATAGCCACTATCCAAATTCTCAGCCAGAAACATGGGAGTCAGCCTGGAAGCATCTATATTGTTCATGCACAAAATCCAAGTCCTCTTATGTCTTCCTGTAACATAAAGACATCACAAAGCTGCTTTATGCTCTTCATCCCCACTCTAACCAACCTAGAACCGCCCACCACCATCTCACCAGGATGGCACCAGCACCCCCAGCCTCTCTCCCTGTCCCAGATCTTCTCCATTTTATTCTCATTGCAACTGGAGGGTCACTAACCGAAGGCCCATGTGAGCTTCTCCCTGCCATGTCACAGTCCTTCAGTGACTCTGTGAGCCCTTCTTGGGGGGCCATCATGCTGATCTGCCTCAACCTACCTCTCAAGCTCTGCAGCCTCCCTTCAAGGAGCTCCTCCTGGCCCCTTCCCTGATCCGATGACCTTAGGTTCAGGCCAAAGTCACTTTTCTCATTGACTGGAATGACTAATGTCTCCATCTATAGATTCTCACCTCTCCTCAGACGTGAGAATCTAGAGATGGAGACATTGGTCGTTAGTTGAGGCATCTTTGGACCCACAGAAGCATCTGGAGACTCCAGAGCCCTGGTGCTTAACTGAGTCTGAGTAGGAGCTCAGGAGATACCGGGGGTTGCTCCCTGACTTCTGCTGGTACCAGTATACAATTTTTTCCCACTGACATTCAGGTCACAGCTCAGGGTGCAGGTGAGTCTGGCAGATGCTCCCGGGGATGCGGAGAGGGAGGGTGGCTGAGTCAGCACAGGCTGGGAGATGGAACCTGCAAACACAGACACACTTTGGTGATGGAGCTGTTAAGTGTTAAACTCCTTGGGGCTCAAAGCCAGAGATGCTGACACAGGCTGGGGGCTGCCCCAGGTCCCAGAAAACTGGCCTCACCTGTGCAGTGGGAGAGAAGCACAAAGAGAAGAGATGTCCAGGCCATGGTGGGCACAGCTGACACGCCAGTCTCAGCTCTGTCACCTGAGGCTGCTTTTATCTTCTTCACTGGCCTGACAGAGGAGGGGCTGTTCCCACACATTTGTTTGTCTTCCTGGTGACCTCGGCCCCACCCTGAGAAGCAGCTGCAGTCTGAGCTTTGTTCTTGGTACGGAGACGACTAATGTGTGAGACTCAGAATTGGCCCCATGGGAAGGACCAGGGAGGAAGAAGCTGCTGGGACCTTCCACGGTTCTGTGGGCAGGAGACTCTGCCCTGGGGAGTCGGGGGGTGGCCCAGCTGTGGGTTCTCTCTGTGCAGACCCTGAGGCAGACCCACAGTGCCCCCTGCTGCTCACTGGTTAGATCGCAGTCTCTCAGTGGGAATCATGTGAGTGGAGTCACCTGAGAGCCTGGTCCCCGTCGGTCCACAGCATCCATGGGTCACACACTCGCTCTGTCCTGAGTTACTGATATTAACAAAGAGCTTTTCCATAAGGATTTCTTAGTTACTAGAAGAACGGCATGTAAGGAATATGAGGACCGTCCAATGTGAGGAGGCTGCAGTGAGGGGAGAATGCAGAGGGCTCTGGGAGCAGAGGCCTGAGCAGCTCCTTCCACAAAGAATGGATTGGTTCATTCTCTGGGGTTGTAGACAGGAGACAGGATGGATGAAACAGACGCTTTAGAAATACATCATTGGTGTCATTTTCAACAAAGAGCCTGAAGGCAGCAGAGCAGGTGAGGATGTGTCAGGAGGCTGAGGGCTGGTCCCTGGGAGCTGGAGGAGGCTCAGGAGGAAGAACCCATGGGTGACTGTGGCCCTTGACACAAAGTGAGGGAGGAGTGGGGATGAGGCTGATGGCTGCAGTTGGGTTGATTGGTTTTTGTCTTCATTTGCTGTTATTGCAGGATGAGAGAGAGTGCGCGCGTGCAATATGAAGAGAAGCAAATTTGTTTTATATTCTTTTTGTAAAATCAAGGTCTGTAGGACACAGACACATTTTAGTCCACTTTGTGCTGCTACAACAAAATCCCACAGACTGGGTAGTTAATAGAGAACAGATATTCATTTTCTCACAGGTTTTTTTGTTTTGTTTTGTTTACTTTTTTTTTTTTTTTTTTTTTTTTTTTACAGAGTCTCGCTCTGTCACCAGGCTGGAGTGCAGTGGCACGATCTCGGCTCACTGCAACCTCCAACTCCCAGGTTCTAGCAATTCTCCTGCCTCAGCCTCCTGAGTAGCTGGGACTACAGGTGTGTGCCACCATGCCCGGCTAATTTTTTGTATTTTTAGTAGAGACAGAGTTTCATCATGTTGGTCAGGCTGGTCTCAAACTCCTGATCTCATGATTCCTCTGCCTCAGCCTCCCCAAATACTAGGATTACAGGCATGAGGCACTGCGCCTGGCCTTCTCACAGTTTTTGAGGCTGGGAAGTTCAGGATCAAGGCACTGTCATCTGATAAGAGTCTTCTTTCTGTGTCCTCACATGGCAGATGGTGGAAAGAAGAGAGACAGAGCACACCACTACCTCCAGCCTTTGTATAAGAGCCCTGATCCCAACCATGAGGTCTCCATGTTCAAGACTATTATCACCTTTTGAAGGCCCACACCTCTTAGTACTATCACACTGGCAATTAAGTATAAATCCTTTTGGAAGGGAGACATTCAAACCAGAGCAGGATGAAAACAGCAGCACTGGAAGACAGGGCTCCTCATGTCAGTCATTTACTCCAGGGGTGTGGGAGCCACCCTGCAGAATGCAGCTCAGTCTTGGGGAGAGAGAGGAGGGGATAAGAACGGGATTAGGAATAGACACAGGAGTGCCCCCTGCTCACAGGACAGAGAGGAGAAGCATCAAATCGGGCAGAAATAATGAATGCCTCATTTATTTCTTCTTGCACTTATTCAATTGTTTCAGTAATACATAGTCACTAGCCAACTACTCCTCAGGTTTGGGCTCCTGGTGTCAGTGGGTGAATTTGGTTTATCAGGTTGTTCACATATTGTTATGTGCAATTTTTTTCTGCTGATTCACTCAGTTAATAAAAGTGTGTGCCATTATTTATAATTATAATTGTGAATTGATTCTTTTCCTTAGTCCTGCTAATTTATATTTTGTATAGATTGTATTATTAGGGACATGTTTTTTGGTTATTTTGGTGTGTGTGTTTTTTTGTTTTGTTTGCTTGTTTGTTTGTTTGTTTGTTTGTTGTTCTTTGAGATGGGATCTCACTCTGTCACCCTGGTAGGAGTGCAGTGGTGCTATCTTGGCTCACTGCAACCTCCACCTCTCAGGCTCAAGGGATCCTCCTACCTCAGGCTCCCAAGTATCTCGGACTACAGACACATATGCCACTGTGCCTGGCTAATTTTTTTTCTCTGTACATTTTAGAGATGAAATTTTGCCACGCTACCCAGGCTGGTCTAGAGCTCCTGAGCTCAAGCAATCCACCTGCCTTGGCCTCCCAAAGTGCTGGGATTACAGGCGTGAGCCACCACACATGGACTCATGTGTATTTTATAATTGTTTTGTGTTCTTGTTGAATATTTCATTTTATACACATAAAATGTCCCACATTTCCTGATGTAAATAATGTTCATTAAAATTATTTGGTCTGATAACAGGACAACCACAAGAGCTTTCTGCAGGTAAATGTTTGCATAGTGTATTTTTAGCATCCTTTAAAATTTAACATACAAGTAACTTTATTTTAAGGAAATGTATTTTTATCTGGTTCATCAGTACATTTACATTGAATATAATTGCTGATATTGTGTGTGAGTTCACCTTTCCCTTTATCTTATTTGGGCTTTTTGCTTTATTTCTTTTCATTCACTTTTTATTTTTCAGGAATCAAGTGTTTCTAACTGTATCATTTTACATTGGTACCTATTTAGTTTTACATTCTATAAATTCAATAGGAACCCTAGATATTGCAACATATAACCTCACCTTATTAGTGCCCACATTATTTATACATTTTGTGTAATTATTTTATAACACAGAACCTCATAAAAGTTTACACAATGCCTGTTCTTTGTGGTAATTATGGTTGCTAGAGGTTGTATATGCACCTAAGTATGAATGATGAAATCCATTATCGGTGGTGGAGGTGGTATTTTCAACATCAAAGTCATCTTATGTATCCAACACATTTCCTTCCCTGTGCTGTGACCCTGCAGGATTTTTTAGGTGAGTGCCTGGTAGGTCCCTGTCTCTTAAGCATCAAGAAACTGCAGAAATCCCCTCCTCCTGTCTTTCAGAGATTTTGCCTCATCTTTTTCGCCTCTTTCTTAATGTGGGTTGGAATTCAGCATCTGTTTGCACAAGGACCTAATGGGGGTTTGAAGCCCTCAATCTCCAGTTTGTTTTTAATCCTCAAGGACACTGAATTACCCTCAAAGCTATTTCAGTATTCTTTGGCATGATCAAGTGCACACTTGCTGTTTAGCCCTTGCTGACATCTGTACCCTCATCCTGTCTTGTCTTTTTGTCCCAGTCATCCATTCTATGGGATGTTTCCTCTCCATTTATGGAGAATCTCAGAAACCTGCCAGCTTCAGGAGGCTGCCTCAGGTACAGGGAAGGGCAGGAAGGTGTATAAATTTTATCTTTGACAACAGAAACCTCAGCACATTTTTCCTGGACCATGTAGTGACCACTCTCACTCCTAACCCCAAACCTGACCTTAGTCACGGACACAAACACATGCCAAGTCCATGTACCCAGAGATCTGGAATCACCAAGAGTATTTTCCTTCTGAGCTACCTGCCTGTGTGGCAATGCCCAGGCTGGGAATGTTTTATCCTAAAAGCCCAGTATATAGGTTGACTGGATATGAGGTGACAGACAAATGGAAAGGCCTTAGTCCATCAGTCCTGGAGGAAAAAATGACTGCAGGAATGTCCTGAGTCAGGTGACAGTCATGCAAAATGAAAGTGAGTCTATAGGCCAGGCTGTGGGATCAGATGGGAGGCTTGTGCCTCGTGTCCCCATAAGACAGTGTCCTGGGTTACCACTGAGCTCTTTCCACATCCTGAACTGTGATCATCACCTGTATCCTCAGACAGGATCCCAGAGTATTGCAGGAGCCCAGGTGGCCAGCCCTAGAGCAAGAGCCCGAAATCAGAAACCTGCAAGCTGGAGACCAGCGGGCATTACCATCTAGGGCTCCCATAGGAGCTGGTGGTGCCAAGCCACACTGTCCACTTGACTCTGCTGCTTCTTCCAGTGCATGAGGAGGTGACCTTAACTTCCAGACAATGTGGCCAGCTGAGGGAACACGGACCGCATGGAGGACCTTGGAAGAGCTTGTGGGGCACAGCCCTGCTGGCACAAAGCCTGACACAGAAGGACACAGCCACCCCTGCATGGTGAAGAGTGACCGATACTTGCCATTTACAAACCTCTTCTTCAGCTCATCCCCATGTTGAAAGCAAGAGCTGCTGAGGTAGGGTTACATGGAGCCAAAAATGAAAACTCAGGTTCAGAGAGTATGTGATTGCTTCAATGGGCCCAGAGTAGTGATGAGATATCCCCAGTGCCGATGTGATAAAATCTTGCCATTCTACTCATAGTGTTGCTTCTTCCAGGGCAGTGGATGTAGGAGTCTCTTCTGGGAGCTGAACCTTTGCAGGAGGCTGGACTAGCAGGGAGAGAGGCAGAGAACTGTGGGCACAAGACAGGGTCCACCAATTGTGAAAGCAAGAATGGAATGAGAACTATGAGCAATGGATCAATATACTAGTTGAACTGAAATAAGATATTGTCAGAACTATTTGTCCAAGGAAAATCAGGTGTTCACAACAGAAGTTACATTCTGAGCTAGATTTGTCAGAGCCACCAACCAGGATCACTACACCAGGCCTAGAGAGCAGAGGGAAGATTTGTATCTCACTTTCCCATGGGCCTGGGGCACTGCATAAGCCTCAGAGCCACTGTGAAATCCACTGCCCCTGTGCAGACCCTGAGATAGACCCATTCTCAGGCTGCAGCACCGCGATGTGCAAAATCCTTGCAAAGGCCGTTGCATCTTTAGATCCCAAGATGTGGCTGGGAGCCCCAGAGCCCAGTTTCTTACTTGAGTCCAAGTAGAATTTCACGAGATATTAGAGAGAGTTCCCTGGATTCTGCCAGAACCAGTCACCGATTTCTTCTGATGGAATCACTGATTCATTGTGGTGATTATCCAAGGGTGTATAAACATCTTAAAATACACAATATTGGGCACTTTAAATATCAGGGGTTTATTTTATATTGATTATTCCTCAATAAAAAGACACATAAAAAATAGGCTGAAACAGGCCGGGCGTGGTGGCTCTGCCTATAATCCCAGCACTTTGGGAGGCCGAGGCAGGTGGTATCACCTAAGGTCAGGAGATCGAGACCATCCTGTGAATGGTGAAACCCCACCTCTACTAAAAATACAAAAAATTAGCCGGGTGCAATGGCAGGTGCCTGTAGTCCCAGCTACTCGGGAGGCTGAGGCGGGAGAATGTCATGAACCCAGGAGGCGGAGCTTGTAGTGAGTCAAGATTGTGCCTCTGCACTCCAGCCTGGGCAACAGAGTGAGACTCTGCCTCAAAACAAAACAAAACAAAACAAAACAAAACAAAACAAAACAACAACAGGCAAAAGTCATTTATGGAGACAGAAGTCAGGGTGGTGGTTGAAGAAAAGCAAGAGTTATGATTATAATAATTGTGATACTGATTACTCTAGAATGACTGAAAGGCAAAGAAAAAGAGAGAGGCTATTGGGTTACTAGTAATACTCTTTCTTTACCTGGGTGATACCTACACAGGTGTTCCACTTTGTAATAAATGACTGAGCTGTATATTTCTGTTTTGTGGATTTTTCTATGTGTATTGTATCTCATAATTTAAAAAGGATAAAACATAGCTCAAATTCCTTTCAAGGTTAGTGATCACATTGGGAATAGTATAGAGACATAAAACTAAATTCTTCAAAGGTTTAAATTATCATAATTCTCCATATAACAACGTTGTGGTTAACTATGGACCACATATATGACAGTGGTGCCATAAGAATATAATGAAGCTGAAAAGTTCCTATCGCCTAGTGACATCGCGATGGTTGTCATCAAGATATGTAGGCCTAGGCTAATGTGTATGTTTGGGTCTTAGTTTTTAACAAAAAAGTTTAAAAAGTAAAAAAAAGAAATTTTTAATAGAAAAAAAGCTTGTACAGTCAGGACATACAGAAAGTATTTTTGGATAGCTGCACACTGTTGTTTGGTGTTTTAAGCCAAGTGTTATTACAAAACAGTCAAAAAGTTTAAGAATATTTAAAGGATTATAAAGTAAGAAAGTTATAGCAAGCTAAGATTTATTATTGAAGGAACAAAAATATATTCAATAAATTTAGTGTGTCCTAAGTGTAGAGTGTTTATAAAGTCCACAATAGTATACATACAGTAATGTCCTAGGCTTCCCATTCACTCATTACTTACTCACTGACTCACCCAAAACAACTTACAGCCCTGCAAGCTCCATTCATGGTAAATGCCCAAAACAAGTGTGATATGGCTTGACTGTGTTTCTACCCAAATCTCATCTTCAACTGTGGCTGCCATAATTCCCAAGTGTTGTGGGAGGAGCCAGTGGGAGATAATTGAATCATGGAGGCAGTTTCCCCCACACTGTTCTTGTGGTAATAAGTCTCACATGATCTGATGGTTTTATAAGGGGTATCCCCTTTCACTTGGCGCTCATTCTCCCTTGCCTGTCACCATGTAAGATGTTCCTTTCACCTTCCGCCATGATTGTGAGGCCTCCCCAGCCAAGTGGAACAGTGAGTCCATAAAACGTCTTTTGCATCATAAATTACCCAGTCCCGGGTATGTCTTTATCAGCATCATGAAAAAGGAGTAATACAGTAAATTGGTGCCAGGAGTGGGGTGCTGCTATAAAGATACCCAAAAATGTGAAAGTGATTTTGGAATTGGATAACAGCCTGAGTCTGGAACTGTTTGTAGGGCTCAGAAGAAGACAGGAAGATGTGGGAAAGTTTCGAACTTCCTAGAGACTGGCTGAATGGCTTTCACCAAAATGCTGATAATCATGTGGACAATAAAATCCAGGCTGAGATGATCTTAGATGGAGATAAGGAACTTGTTGGGAAATGAAGTAAAAGCAACTCTTGCTATGTTTTAGCAAAGAGATTGGTGGCATTTTGTCCCTGCCCTAGAAATTTGTGGAACCTTGAAGTTGAGGGAGATAATTGAGGGTGTCTGGCAGAAGAAATTTCTAAGCAGCAAAGCATTCAAGAGGTAATTTTGGTGCTATTAAAAGCACTCAGTTTTGAAACAGAAACAGGGGACAGAAGTCCAAAAAATTTGCAGCCTGACAATGCAATAGAAAATAAAAAAAAACCATTTTCTGAGGAGAAATTCAAGCCAGCTGCAGAAATTTGCATAAATGACAAGCAGCCAAATGTTAATCACCAAATGTTAATCACCAAGACAATGGGGAAAATGTCTCCAGGGCATGTCAAAGACCTTTGCAGCAGCCCCTCCCATCATGGGCCCAGAGGCCTAGGAGGAAAAAATGGGTCTGTGGGCTGGGCCTAGGGCCCCCCTGCTGTGTGCGGCCTAGGGACATCTCAGCCACTCTAGCCATGGACAAAAGAGACCAAGGTATGACTTGGGCCATGGCTTCAGAGGGTGCAAGCCCCAAGCCTTGGCAGCTTCCATGTGGTGTTGAGCCTGTGGGCACACAGAAGTCAAAAATTGAGGTTTGGGAACCTCTGCTTAGATTTCAGAGAATGTGCAGAAATGCCTGGATGTCCAGGCAGATGTTTGCTGTAGGGGTAGGGGCCTCATAGAGAACCTCTGCTAGGGCAGTGCAGAAGGGAAAGGTGAAGTTGAAGACCAAACACAGAGTCCCCACTGGGGCACTGCCTTAGTGGAGCTGTGAGAGCCACCATCTTCCAGACCCCAGAATGGTAGATTCACCAACAGCTTGCACTGTGCATCTAGAAAAGCCACAGAGACTCAACACCAGCCCATGAAAGCAGCCAGGAGCAAAGCTACATGGGTGGAGCTGCCCAAGACCATGAGAACGCACCTCTTGCATCAGTGTGACCTGGATGCAAGACATGGAGTCAAAGGAGATGAATTTGGTGCTTTAAGATTTGACTGCCCTGGCCGGGTGCAGTGGCTCACACCTGTAATTCCAGGACTTTGGGAGGCTGAGGCAGGTGGATCACGAGGTCAGGAGATTGAGACCATCCTGGCTAACACAGTGAAACCCCATCTCTACTAAAAATACAAAAAATTAGCCAGGTGTGGTGGTGGGCACCTGTAGTCCCAGCTACTCAGGAGGCTGAGGCAGGAGAGTGGCATGAACCCGAGAGATGGAGCTTGCAGTGAGCCGAGATCGCACCACTGCACTCCAGCCTGGGTGACAGAGTGAGACTCCATCTCACAAAAAAAAAAAAAAAAAAGATTTTACTGCCCCCCTGGACTTCGGACTTGCATGGGGCCTTTAGCGCCTTCATTTTGGCCAATTTCTCCCATTTGGAATGGTGTATTTATCCAATGCCTTTACCCCCTCTGTATCTAGGAAGTAACTGACTCACTTTTGATTTTGCAGGCTCATAGGTGGAAGGGACTTGCCTTGTCTCAGATGAGACTTTGGACTGTGGACATTTAAGTTAATGATGAAATGAGTTAAGACTTTGGGGGACTGTTGGGAAGGTATGATTGGTTTTCAAATGTGAGGACATGAGATTTGGGGGGGACTGGGGAAGAATGATATGGTTTGGCTGTGTCCCACCCAAATCTCATCTTGAGTTGTTGCTCCCAGAATTCCCACATGTTGTGGGAGGGACGTGGTAGGAGATAATGGAGTCATGGGGGCAGTTTTCCCCGTACTGTTCTTGTAGTAGTGAATAAGTCTCACAAGATCTTATGGTTTTATAAGAGGCTTCCCCTTTGGCTTCCCTCTCATTCTCTCTCACCTGCTGCCATGTAAGATGTGCCTTTCGCCTTCCACCATTGTTGTGAGACCTCTCCAGCCACATGGAATTGTGAACCCATTAAACCTCTTTTCATCATAAATTACCCAGTCTCAGGCATGTCTTTATCAGCAGTGTGAAAATGGACTAATAGAAGGTGTATCATCTTTTATACCATATTTTTACTGTACCTTTTCTATGTTTAGATATATTTAGATACACTAACACTTTCCATTGTGTTATAACTGCCTACAGTATTCAGTATAGTAATATACTATATAGGTCTGTAGTCTAGGAGCTACAATATGTGACAGCTTAGGCTATATCCATATAGCCTAAGTGTTTAGTAGGCTAAACCATCTAGCTTTGTGTTAAGTGCCTCTATACTGTCCATGCAATGATGGAATAGCTTAGCAACACATTTCTCAGAACATATCCCCATTGTTAAATGATTCATGACTATTCTTGAAAGACAATATTAGTCATTGATAGCAGTCTGCCCTATCCTCTCAAAATCTTCTCTATCTCAACCCATTATTCACATATGTATGCATACATACATACGCATATTTAGCTTCTTTATAATGAGGTACCACCTTACTTTCTTGACTCTAATAAAAGTAATTTTCTCTCTAATACATAACCTATAATTTAAGAGTTAACCAATTTCTCCCTCATTCAACTTAAAAGGCAATGCTTTTTGATGAGTGTGACATGAAGAACATAAGAAAAGCTATCACATATTGCCAGGAAGATATTTCTTACCTTTTTTCTGATAACAATAATACATTAAAAACTCAAAATTACCTAAAAATAGAAAATTTGTTGGACGAATTATGGTAAATCTATATGAAGACATACTATGAAGTCATCAAAAAGCAACAAACATGAAATGGTCACAATATATTATGTGGATAAAACAGATTACAAGGCTGCATGGCTTGATCCCAACATTGTTAACAAGTATGAAAAAAAGACAAAGATCAATTGATTGGGCAATCTGTGAGCCAGAACTTTCAAAAACTGTTTTTTGAGAAGTACTATTGATATGTACAAAATAAGATGGTAGGCCAGACACTGGGTTCATATTTTCTTCTTTCTTTAAGTAATGAAAATTTGGCAGGGAACAGTGGTTCACGTCTGTAATCCCAGCACTTTGGGAAGCCAAGGTGAGTGAACTGCTTGAGGACAGAAATTGGAGACTAGCCGGGCCAACGTGGTGAAACCCCATCTCTACTCTTAAAAATTACAAAAATTAGCTGGGCGTGGTGGTGTGTGCCTGTTGTCCCAGCTACTCTGGAGGCTGAGGCACAAGAATTCTTTGAACCCAGGAGGTGGAAATTTCAGGGAGCCCAGACCACGCCACTGCACTCCAGCCTGAGTGACAAAGTGAAACTCTGTCTCAAAACAAAAAAATTAAAATTAAAATTAAAATTAAAAAAATAATCACTCCTGCCAGACCCAACTCTCTTGCAGCTAACAATAAACTCTAGACCAAAACTAAAACAAAACAAGCAAATAAAAATCCTTTAGGCAAGGAAGAGTAAAGAAAAGTAATACAGATCCGGACAGCAGTTGACTCTTGGGAAAAAGGTAATGGCACAAAGTGAGTTATCTGTTTTTAATGACTTTTAGCCTGAGTACACATCAAAGTTGGCACCACACAGGTTATATAAAGCTCCAATAGAAAACTCAGTCTTTCTGGCCTGAAGAACCACAGGGTAGAGTTCAGGGAAATCAGAGCTGCAGAAAAGTAAGGTGGGAATTCCTGGAAAGGAGAGATTCCCAAATTCTGTAAATAAAGCCTGTTCAAATATCTGGCTGATCTCTGAACTACCACCCAAGACAAAATTTGTAGTTTAAGTCCAACCAACTTACTTGTCTGGCAGAAGGGAGGAAGAAAGAAAGGAAAGAAAGGGAGAGAGTTGTGTTAGGCTGTTTGCATCACTATAAAGGAATACTTGAAGCTGGGTAATTTATAAAAAAATGTGGTTTCATTTGCTCACAGTTTTGCAGAGTGCACAGGAAGCATAGTGCCAGCATCTGCCTCTCGTAAGGGCCTCAGGAAGCTTACACTCATGGCCAGAGTCAAAGGGGGAGCAGGCACATCACCTGGTCACAGCAGGAGCAAGAGATGCACAGCGGAGGTGCCATGCTCTTTTAAACAAGCAGATCTCACAGGAACTCAGAGCGAGAAACTCACTTTGAATCAAGGCGATGGTGCTAAGCCATTCATGAGGGATCTGCCCCGTGATCCAATCACCTCCCATCAGGCCCCACCTCCAACATTGGGAATCACATGAGATATAGAGGGGACAAACATCCAAACCATATCAGGAAGGAAAGGAGAAAGGGAAGGAGGAAGGGAGGGCGGAAAGAAGAGAGGGAGGAAGGAAGGAACCTTCTCAGAGGAATGTAACTGAACCTAGAGTCTCCACAACGTAACATTCAATATTTTTTATACTGATACCAAGAATCCAACCCCAAATTACTCCAAAGAAACAAGAAAATGTGATCCCTTTTCAAGAAGAAAGACAATCCACAGAATTCAAACCCAGATCCCAGATGCTGAAATTAGCAGAAAAAGATTTTAAAGCTCACATATATGAAAGAAAATCGGTTTACAATAATGTAAAAATCAGAAATTGCAGTAGAGGAAAACTATAACAATGAACTGTAAACTCTAGAACTAAAAAAATGCAATGTCTAAATAAAAAATTCATCTATAGGCTTAACTGCAGAATGAAGATAACAGAAGAAGAGACAGTGAACTTGAAAAAAGATCAATATTATTGACTCTAAAGAAGAGAGAAAAAAGATACTAGAAAAAAATAGTCTCAGAGACCCACAGAACCATATCAAAAGGTCCAACATATACCTATTTCCCTAATTGGAATCCCAGAAGAAGAAAAGAGAGGGGATAAGACAAAACATATGTGGACAAATGCTGTAGATCTTCATAGAGATTTGTATTATACAGCCATACGTTTGTCAATATTTAATAAATATACACTTAAAATTCACAAATATACACAAAATTCAACAAACATTCACTTGGGGAGCTCATTGTGCATAAAATTGATGTCAGAAGAAAACTGTAAAGAGATTGTTGAAGTCCAGTAAATGATGTATATGTTTAAGTATTTAGAAGGAAATATTTATTGGTGTCTTCAATTTACTCTGAAATTCATTCCCCCCAAAAGGAAGATTAATAATGGATAGAAGAATGCATTGGAGGATGGATATTTGATAAAGCAAGTGTAGTAAGTAATGTTAATGGCAGAATCTATGTGGTAGACATACGGGTATTTGCTATTAAGTGTTTTACTTTCCTGGATGTTTGAAATATTTCTTTTCCTTTTCTTTTTTTTTTTTGAGACGCATTCTCACTCTGTCACCCAGGCTGGAGTGCAGTGGTGTGATCTCAGCTCATTGCAACCTCCACCTAACGGGTTCATGCAATTCTCCTGCCTCAGCCTTCTGAGTAGCTGGGATTATAGGCACCCACCACCACGCCCAGCTACTTTTTGTATTTTTAGTAGAGATGGGGTTTCCCCATGTTGGTCAGGCTGGTCTCGAACCCCTGACCTCATAATCCACCTGCCTCAGCCTCCCAAAGTGTTGGGATTACAGGTGTAAGCCACTGCACCTGACCTGAAATTTTTCTAATAAAATTTTGAGGGGAAAAAAGCCATTGTGGCTTATGGTGTTTCAATGGGCTAAGACAAATTGTTTATTAAAAAACAAGAACTACATGTTGTTTCATCTTCTCTCTATTAATCCTTTGGCTTCATCAGCCAAATTCAGCCAATGGATCTACCTTATTCAAGTAACTATTTAGACTGGGAAGTATAGACTGGTGGAGAAAGCAGGGAAGGAAAAGGACTACTTGATTGTTTCCCTATTTTTCATTGCACCAAATATTAGAAAATAATAGATAAGAGACATGTTTTCTATGTTTACTAATGAAATACAAAATAATTCCTTTCTCTTTCATTCTAGATATGTGAAAGATAACTGAGGTATTATTATTACAGTTATCCCTCAGTATATGTGGGGGATTGGTTCCAGGACCCTCCTTGGATACCAAAATCCATAAATACTCAAGTCCCTTATATAAATGGTGTAATATTTGCATATAACCTACACACATCCTCCCATATGCTTTAAATCATCTCTTGATTACTTATAATACCTAATACAATGTAAATCATATTGAGATAGTTGTTGTATTGTATCATTCAGGAAAAAATGCAAAGAAAAAAGGCTGTACATGTACAGTACAACCATCATTTTTTTCTGAATATTTTTGATCTGCAGTTGGTTAAATCTACAGATGTGGAACCCATGGATATGGATGGCCAATTATATATTATTTCTTTTAAAAAGTCCAAATTGGCCGGGTGCAGTGGCTCACACCTGTAATCCCAGTACTTTGGAAGGCCAAGGCAGGCAGATCATGAGGTCAAGAGATCGAGACCATTCTGACCAACATGGTGAAACCCCATCTCTACTGAAACTATAAAAATTAGCTAGGCCTGGTGGTGCATGCCTGTAGTCCCAGCTACTTGGGAGGTTGAGGCAGGATAATCACTTGAACCTGGGAGGCGGAGGTTGCAGTGAGCCGAGTTCGCCCCACTGCACTCCAGCCTGGTGACAGAACAAGACTCTGTCTCAAAAAAAAAAAAAAGATATAAAAGAGAAAGTAACAGCATTTAAATGCTACATATTGATTTTTAAATGCTTTTTTTGGTTTACCTTAAAGTTCTTCCAGAGGTGAAGGAGTTCCTTTGTGTCCTGGGTTGAATATAAAATAACTTAAACTTTGGCACCACCAGTGGTACTTCTTTGCCATCAGATGGTAATTTGGAAAGGAAATGATCTCCAGTACAGCCAACCTGAAGCTTTACAGAAAGGAAGTCAATGGAGGTACAGAGATAGTAGCATTCTATTTGGAACAGTTGCTTTAAAAGCTATTTTCACAGAAACTGCACATAAAAGAAAAAGGTCACAAATATAGATTAAATATAATAATCTATACCTAGCATACTTTTATATTTAATCATTTAAGAAGAAATTCCTGACACATAAACTACTCTTGGGTCCTAACAAACACTTCTGGGATCTACATTAATTGTGTCCAGACAATGTTTGAGCAATTAATACATTATTGCCAAAGTGCATTAACTTATATCATAATGGCAAAAGCAGCTTTAAATGGTCTTATTCCCACAAGAATTCATAGATGGAAAACAATTTTATTTTGTAGTTAGTTACACAGTGCTTTCAAGAAAAAATCTAGTCATTTAAAAATACTGTCAACAAAAGCAATTCTTGTCAGTACTACTGGTTAATATCAATTTTAATTACATATAGCAACAATACAAAGAAACGAAAGGTCTCCAAGTCTATAAAAAACCTCAACCAAATCACAAAATAAAATGCACACTCATCCCAGATATACTTTATAATACCATTTCTCCCAGTCATAGCTTCTATGACCCATTTTATTCATTCTCTAGATCGTATGTGATTCCTAAGCTTCATGACTTAAGATGGGAGGTAAGTTACTCTTTACATTATTTAATACTATCTGTAGACTGGATGAAAGTACAACTACTATTGTGTAGAAATTTATGAAATGTTTTAATGTAAAAAAGAAGCCTTCCAACCCATATACACTAGGAAGTTCTGCTTTAGGTTAGGAAATAAAAGAAAGAGACCCGGTGCAGTGGCTCATGCCTGTAATCCCAGCACTTTGGGAGACCAAGGCAGGAGGATCACTTGAGGTCAGGAGTTTGAGACCAGCCTGGCCAAGATGGTGAAACCCTATCTCTACTAAAAATACAAAAATTAGCCAAGTGTGGTGGCAGGCACCTGTAATCCCAGCCACTCAGGAGACTGATGTAGGAGAATCACTTGAACCTGGGAGGCAGAGGTTGCAGTGAGCCGAGATTGCACCATTGCACTCTAGCCTGGGTGACAGAGGGAGACTCCATCTAAAAATAAAAAAATTAAAAAAAAAGATAAGATTCTAAGCTAACTGATATGCTAGGTAGCTTGATTTAGCCATTCTACAATGTATGTCTGTGGCTATATATATACATACAGATTCAGCTATTCTACAATGCGTGTCTGTGTGTGTATATATGTATAATGTGGTACACCACAAATACACACAATTTATCAATTAAGTTTTTTAATTCCAAAGTTTTTTTGACTAATACACAACCCAACCACAAGTTTAAGAGCATTCTAATTAGATGTCCTTTCCAACACCTGATTTTGTCAGTCTTTCTTTTATATATTCTGGTTAGTGGGTAATGTTATTACATTTTCATTGATTTTGGTCTTCTAATTATTAAAATGCCTGAGACCATTTTCATATATGTTTATTGAAAATGTATACAATCAGGCTGGGCACAGTGGCTCATGCTTGCCATCCCAGCACTTTGGGAGGCCAAGGCGAGTGGATCACTTGAGGTCAGGAGTTTGAGACTAGCCTGGCTAACATCATGAAACCCCATCTCTACTAAAAATACAAAAAAATTAGCCGGTCTTGCTGGTGGGAGCCTGTAATCCCAGCTACTCAGGAGGCTGAGGTGGGAGAATCTCTTGAAGCCTGGAGTTGGATGTTGCAGTGAGCCAAGAACTTACCATTGCACTCCAGCCTGGGCGACAAGAGCAAAGCTCCCTCTCAAAAAAAAAAAAAAAAAAAGTAGCTACTTGGTTGAAAGGCTGAGGTGGGAGAATGGCTTGAACCCGGGAGGTGGATGTTGCAGTGAGCCAAGAACGCACCACTGCTCCAGGCTGGGTGCAAGAGTGAAACTTCATCACAAAAAACCAAGCCAAAACAAAACAAAACAAAAAAGAAAATGTATATAATCATATTTTCGGGGATCTGTGCAATTTTTTTTTTTTTTTTTTTTTGAGACAGAATCAAGTAGCTCTGTTGCCAGGCTGGAGTGCAGTGGGGCGATCTGGGGTCACTGCAACCTCCACCTCCCAGGTTCAAGCTATTCTCTTGCCTCAGCCTCCCGAATAGCTGGGATTACAGGCATGTGCCCCCATGCCAAGCTAATATTTTTTGTTTGTTTGTTTGTTTGTTTTTGAGATGGAGTCTCGCTCTGTCGCCCAGGCTGGAGTGCAGTAGCATGATCTCGGCTCAGTCCAAGCTCCGCTTCCCAGGTTCATATGACTCTCTTGCCTCAGCCTCACGAGTAGCTGGGACTATAGGGGCCCACCACCATGCCCAGCTAAATTGTTTCTATTTTCAGTAGAGACGGGGTTTCTCCATGTTGGCCAGGATGGTCTTGATCTCCTGACCTCATGATCCGCCCACCTTGGCCTCCCAAAATGCTGGGATTACAGGCACGAGCCACCATGCCCAGCCAAGACTATTCTTTAATTCCCAAGGCCAGCCACTGTGGTTTCAGCATGTGCCACATCCTGTGCTCGGGTTGATGCCCCACATTCCCATGGTTATCCAAAAGAGGCCCTCAGACTCACAGTGGCCATTATTAATACTCTGAGGTTCAGCAGTGGTGGCACCTGAAAATCTACAAGCATCAGAAGAAACAAGTGCTGCAGAGAGGAGCCACAACCATCACAAACCTGGAAGGCTGGGTTGGCCACCCCCTGGATCCCATCGGCTGCCTCTTTCTAACTTTGACTGAGACCTGCCTCCTGAATGATGACGGCTATCTAGATATGAATGAAAGCAGACCCCCTGTGTACCAACATGTACCTGTGGCTGTAAGCTCCCCAAACAGCAGTGAGTCCTACTTGTCATTGGCCCTGGAGGCTGCATCCATGGGCCTGGGTCACAGAGGGTAATGCCTGAAGTCTCCTATGCACAGGACAAGTTGTGCCGTAATGAGGAACAGCTCCTCAGCCAACTCCAAGAACTGCAATTGGATGATGACCCAGTGCAAACATTCCAAAAATAGTGCATCTTGCTGCTGGAAGGGGGCCCTTTCAGGGATCTGGGAGAAGTCATCCACCGAGAGAGTGTTTCCATGCATATCTCTGCCAAGTATTTGTTCTCAGCTCTGCTGTCTCACGATCCAGACCCCACCTGTAAATTAGGCTTACGTGTCATAAGGTTACCTGTTTTAGAAAATTCATGTTGTGCAGGTGACATGTCCCTCACTCACCATATGGTGTCTCTGGTGCCCAGCCATTATCCTCCCTGGTTCACGCTTGGACACTTGGAATCACAGCGGTGGGAACTGGCCTCCACCGTGCTGACTGCTGCCAAAGGAGACACTTTGAGGCTCTTAACAATTCTGGGAGCAATGCAGAAGCACATTCATTCTTCCCCCCTCATCTTCAAAGTGGCCCAAAATGCGTTCAAGATTGCTGCTCCCACTAACAGTAGTACTGACAGCACCCTGCTCAACGTGGCCCTGGAACCTGGGTTACAGGTGATGCGATGACCTTATCATCCCTTAACTGGAGACGCAGAGAGATGGTACGATGGTTGGTGACCTGTGCTTCAGAAATGAGTATAGCCCACCTCCCTCTACCCCCACAGGAAAGGAGTTTCTATACTCTACTCTTGGGACAGGACAACGAATCCTTGGAGCTCTCATATTCCTATTCCTGATGGCCTAAGAAAGGATGGGGCTGCTGGTGGGAGAAGATGGCCTCTGTTCAGCCAGCCCAAGTTCTGTCCTCACTGCTTAAACCAACCATATGCTGATGTCAGCAGCACTTTGACCCTCTCATCAGAGACAAGTCTAAGGGAATGAATTTTCAGCTGCCAATACTCAAGTGTGCCCTTGGGAGGTAGTGGGCCTGGTGGTTTGGTCCCCGTCCCTGTCCATGCTTGTGAGAAACCCAGACAGCTTGGAGGCTCAGGACCGTTTCTAAAGCCCAAAGCCCCAGCACAAGATTCTACCCTGAGAGGCCCCAGTTCAGCTAGAACCCCTGGCAGATCTGCAACCCTGGCCTCGGGGCAAGCAAACCTCAGGCTCTACTGCTCCATCCTTGTGAGGGACTAAGAGCACCTGCAGAAACCTTCAACCCTCTGACCTGGGGAAGGAAGAGATAGGAAGAGACCCTAAACAAGGTTTGGCCATCTGGGAGGCTTCCCTTGCCCTGGTTTGCCTCAGATCATCTCAAGGTTGCCGAGGAGGAGGGAGAACTCATCTCTGTAGGCCAAGTTCAAACCCCACATGGTAATCTGGGCCGACCTGAATCAGGACCCAGATGGCCACGGCTGAGCTCAGGCTCTCCCTGACAGGTGTGCGGGCCCCAGGGAGCATCTTGCAGAGCTGGTACACACTCTTCACCCATACTGAGGCTGCTAGTATTGTAGCTGCCACAGCCATATCCCACACCACTATCCTGTGCCTCAGTCTTGACTATCCACAGCAGGAGGAACTGGCTAGCTGTGCTTGCACACTGGCCCTGCAGTGTGCTATGAAGCATCCACAGAGCTGTGCCCTGTCAGCCCTTACACTCTGTGAGAAAGACCACATTGCCTTTGAGGCAGCCTGCCAGATTGCCACTGAGGCTGCTGCCGGTGGCATGACCCATTCACAGCTGTTCACCATTGCCTGCTACGTGGAGCTCTGTGGCTACGCGCTCTGTGCCTTCAAGCTGGCCTCATTGGCCATGAGCCATCTTAACCTGGCTCATAACCAGGATACCCACCCAGCCATCAATGATGTGCTCTGGGTTTGTGCCCTCAGCCACTCTCTGGGCAAGAATGAGCTGGCAGTTCTCATCCCCCTGGTGATGAAGAGTGTGCACATTGCCATGGTGCTTTCAGATATCCTGTGTGCAAGGCTGCAAGGTGACTGCACCTGGCCTGGCCAGCACCTCAGGCCGCCGCAGCTCTGGAAAGCTCATCTCCACTGACAGAGCTCCATGGCACCAGTTGCTGATGCAATGCTTACATCAACACCACACACTACACCTAACACACATTAGCCATTGCCAGTATGGGCAGTTCATTGAGTTTCTAAGCAAGGCTCGGGAGACCCCCCTGCTGCCCTAGGATGGCTACCTGCAATTTGCCCTGTTCATCAACAACCACAAACAGATCTACAAAGGCAAGAAAAAGCTGATGCTGCTGGTTCGAGAGCCCTTTGGCTGAGAAAGCAGATAGCTCACCGGCCCAGCAGCCTGGGTCCCCAGGTAGTATCAGGTCAGGCCAAAAACACTGAAACATTTGTCCACACTGAGAGGACTCTGAGCACCTGTGGCTGAGGCCAAAGGACCACGGGGCTAAGGATGGGGGAGTCCAACTCTAGTCGATATGCATACCTTTGCAAGCTTCTCACTACAGCCCACTGCTGATGGAGGAAGTGGGCCCTGCAAATCGACCAGAAACCTCCACAATATGCCACCTTCTGCCCCTATGTCCTGCGTGTCCTGGGCATTGGCTCTGTCTCCACTGGCAAACACAGAACACTGTTCCATCTCAGAGATTGCTTAACCAGAGAAATAGATGCATTTATGATACTGTAAATACTATAGTATATGTGTTGCCAATTAATCTAAAGTCATAAGTATTTATAATTCTGGTTCTGATTTGATGGGCGCTTGAGGTAGCTGTGGGTGGGAGGATATGCTTATTGTCTGAGGAGACTCACAACCATTTCTCAGGTTTCCCTTGCAGAGTGTATGCCGTTACCAGTGGGATAGTGGGGGTGCCAAGGAGAAAAATGGCCAGTTAGAAAAAATCCCAAGATTAGTCTATGCAGAATCTCTCACCTACAGACAGGACATTAATAGCCCAGTGGTGGGTGAGTGGCAGAGGCCAGGACTGGACTCAGACTTTTGCCTCACAAAGCTGTGAGGACTCTGAAGCTCCTGCCCCTGCCTCACACAGCCTCGCCAGGAGTCTGCTGAGCACCTTTGAAACAACTGCAGGGAAAAGATGAAGGTCTGGGAAGCCACGGAGCTCACAATGTTCATCGACACTGGTCACCTTTGTGTTAGAGAGTGTGTGTATCTGTATGACTGAGTACATATGTCTATGTGCATAGATATATCTGCGCATGCCTGTCTGTATGTGCACATTATATGTTGATGTGTATGTATGTCAGTTCTATGGCTGTGTACCTGTGTGGATATGTGCACACTGGACTGTGGGTCTCTGTGTGAGGATGTAACATTTGTGTACATGTGAGGGTGCATATCTATGTGTAAATGCTGTCATGTTTTGCATGTTTAGTGTGTGTGTATCTGGGCACACATGAGTGCATGTGTAGAAATATGTGTCTGTGTGTATGCTTGCTCTCCATGCATCTGTGTTTTTATATGTGTAAAAACATGTAGGGATGACTGCATGTTCATCTTTGAGGATCTGCATGAATGTGTCCTTTTTGCAAGGTTTCTCTTCGCAGTCGTCTTCAATCTCTCTCACTAGTTAAATGTTTGTTCCCCATCTCTGTGCCTCCTCTATTCGTTCTCTCTCACCAAATGAGCTTCTAAGCACCGGTCTCCCTCTGCCATCAGATTGGATGCTTTCAATGCACAGTTCCCTTCTCACCCCATACATGCTTTCTTCCCCTGCCTTTCTACCTCAAGCTTCCTCTGCCTGCTTTTGTCACAGTCCAATGCTTGCTGACTTGGAGGCTAGGGCTGGTCTGCACTTAGCCTCTCCCTTCCTAATTTCTAGCCCTAGTGAGCAGCCCTGTCTTAGCCCTGGCTGCCCTCCACAGTGTATCGTCATGTTCCTGCTACCTTCCCGACCCCTATGCTCAGCCTGGAATTGTTGGAGGAGACAGCAAGGACATTCAGAAGAGTCAGTTGGTTACCAGTGCCTTCGTGTTTACTCTTTTGTGTGTTAGATCCTGAGTTGGGGGTGGAGTTTGATAAAGAAGGGGTGGTATAGCTAGAATACGAAATAAGAACTTCCCCATCTGCTTTATTTTTTCTTTTGTTGACAAACTGTCACCTTTTCTACTCCAAACTGACCAAGAAGTTGTATTTGCCATTCATGGCTACTCAAGTCCTACTGCCCAGCCAAGAGCCCCTACAATGTCTCAGCCCATTGGGTTTGTTAAAGAGAGAGAGAAGTGAGAGAGAGAGGTCACTCTCATTTTTGTATCACAATTGCCCTTCTTTTTAGCAAATGTGTGAACTCACAGTGCTTTTCTATGAATAAACCATGGATCACATGAAAGATCATTTTTCTTAAAGAAAACAAAAATTGTCTAAATTTTTGTTTAGACAATTTTGTTTAGACAATCCCCAGAGGGGACCAGCAAATACTTAATAGAAGATTATAGATTTCCTGTGAGTGCATACGGCTCGGGGTGACCTGATTCTGTAAAGCAAATGTTATTGTCCTCCTCAAATTCATGTGTTGAATTCTATGTGATAGTATTTGGGGGTGGGGCCTTGGAAGGTGATAAAGTTCATGAAGGCAGGGACCTCATGAATGGAATTGGTGCCCCTATCAAGGGGACCGCAGAGAGCTCCCTCATCCCTTCTGTCACTGTAAACACACAGTAAAGAAATGGCTGTCTATGAACCAGGAAACCAGCCCTCTGCAGACACGGAATCTGCTGACCATTTGACCTTGGATTTTACCATCTACAGAACTGTGAGAAATCAATTTTCTGTGCTACCTAGTCTATGGCATTCTGTTTTGACACCCAGATTAGCTAAAGTACCAGCGTGTCAACTTGCACACATAATTCTTGGAAACTCTCATGCCAAATCCTTGATGGCAAAAGGTGATTGATCTGCCGGAGACATGAGCCTACATCTTCCCTCTTTCCACAATAAACCAGAGAGTCAAAACCGGCAAGAGTGGGTCAAGGTCTTCTAAAAGCCATACCTGAAAGGTTTCCAATAACAGTTGGTAATTCAAGCACACAAACAACCCACAACAAAAGACACAACTATCAGAGATTTTCAGGATAGCCTCAAAAACACCATCTAACATTAGGGAGTTCAAAAAGGCATGAAATTTCAGAAACCAAACTTTATTGTAATGTCGTTTCATCAACTTGTAATTCTAACACTATTAATAAATGGTAGGGCAGGTGGTGGCATGGAGAGCCTGGGGCACAACAGCTGTCTTTAAAAGCTTTCCTTGTTGTACCCTTTGGAGCCACCTCCTGGTCCCCCAACCCCTGCCCACCTGTTAAGAGCCCGTTCGGGGCAGCACATTAGGGGCAAACAGCCTGGATGCCCAGTTGCAGACACGCATCCATGCCTGGCAGAGGAGATTGCATCTGAGAGCAGGAGGAGCTACTGGAACTCTTCTTCCCAGCCTTCTTTTAATGCTTTTGAGCACCTTCTGCTCAAGGATATACCCCAGCAGTATTAGCACAACAAACAGGCCCTGCAGCAGCAGGGCTGTGGTTCTAATGAATGAGAGAAGCTCCTTTCCAGCAACGTACAGGAGTCCAGTTTGAATGCCCTGGTCCCCACCTCCATGTTTGCCACCATGCCCAGGATGAGGGGCAGCATGGGAGCTGCTGGCTGAAGCTGTGCTAGTCACCCCTTCCCTCCCACTTCTCTCTCCACCCACGCTTTCAGCTCCAGGGCTAAGGCCAGTGGCGACAGTAGGTGCCATGATTTCAGGCAGATCCTCCTTGATCTGGTCCTTGGCTGGAGCTCCCTCCAGCTCCAGCACTCTCTCTGGAGGGGGCTCTTCCCATGCTGGCTCTGGCTCTACAGCTGGTGCCGCAGGTGTTGCTATTTCTGCATATTGACCAGGAGCTGAAAATGGAGAAAGAGTCACCAGCATCAGTCACTTTCCACTGGAATTTCCAAACACAGAGACAACCTCACTGAATTCAAAGGAATTCCATCCCAAAAGCACCACCCCTGCAAAGTCTTCCAGGCTGCAGCCACCTCACCATCTGTCTGTGCCTCCATGGGCTCCTGAATCTCCTCCTGGACAGGGACAATGTGCAGATGCAGCCCCGATGGGATCTCTGGCATGGCCTGGCCTGCTAGGACCTGCCCCGGGCTGCCCCGTGGTACCTGGGTGCGCCTTCTTACAAAGGGCCACAGGCATCTGGGGTGAGGAATGAGCCTTCTTTGGCATCGTTGGAAAAGGCTGTCACTCCTGCCATTCCTGAAGCAGCAACCTCTCGAAGTGGGGAAGCAACATGAGAACATCTTGCTCTCTTGAGCGTCTCCCACCAAGTGAGCTGGTTACGGCACTGACTCTAGGATATGGGCACCTGGTTACCAGACTTCTAAGTTCTGTTCATGTGTGTCATCATCAAGGAAGTGAGGTCGCTTCTTTAAGGTTCTGTCCCCTCGGCCCCCTCCTTCCTTAAGACCTACTCAGGACTCCACTGGGCTGCTGACTGCTCACCCTCCCCCCAGGTCAACTCCTTACCTGTCCACAGTTATGTCCACCCAGGGCCTGTTTGGACACCTGTGCCTGATGTTCACCAGGGGCCGGATGTCCTCAGGCCTGATGTCCACCTAGGGCCTGATGTCTGCCTTGGGCCTATGTCCCTCTGGGGGCCTTGTGTTCACCTGGGGACTGTATCCAGCTGGGGCCTGATGGCCTACCAGGTCTTGTTGTTCACCTAAGGCCTTGTGTCCACCTGGGGACTGGTGATCACCTGGGGCCTGGGTGTCCACTTAAGGCCGGATGTGCACCTAAGCCCTGAGTTTTCACCTGGGCCTGATGATCACCTGGGGACTGGGTGTGTACCTTGGGTCTTTTCCCTTTTCCTGAGCAGGGCTTGCAGTTTCCAAACCAGACACAATCTCCCAGTTGGAGAAAGAAAAAGGATCCTAGATGATAGTGAGACAAATTTCAGGAAACTCCATCCAAATAAGTAAATGAGAATGAGGATATAGGATTCATTGTAAGTAACATTTTCAGTTGGTGTTCCAAAGTTATCTTTTGCCTGGGTACAGTGGCTCACATCTGTAATCCCACCTGTTTGGGAACCCAAGGTGGGAGGATCACTAGAGGCCAACAGTTTGAGACCAGCTTGGGCAATATAGTGAAACCCCATCTCCTAAAAAAAAATTAAAAAATTTACCAGGCATGGTGGCATGTGCCTGCAGTCCCAGCTATTCAGGAGGCTGAGGTGGGAGGATCGCTTCAACCAAGGAGTTCAAGGCTGCAGTGGGTGAGGATCACAACACTGAATTCCAGCCTAGGTGACAGAATGAGACCCTGTCTCTCTAAAAAACAAGCAAGCAAACAAACCAAACACCACAAACAAATGAAACCCCTCTTAGCAAAATACTTGCATGAGGTAATAAAAGGTAAGCACCAAATGCCTACAACAAACATATGTCATGATGAAATATTAAATGCTTCCCATAGAATTAGGTTCAAGACAAGATTCCATCCACCATCACATTTCAATTCCACATTGCACAATGTAAAGGGGCTTGCCCAAGGTCATAACATTGCTCACTGGGTAAGTCAAGAGAACCCAGTACAGCACTTTAGATCCTTCATTACAGTTTTGTACTAAAACTGCTCCTGTTATCCTTCGAACATGAGTCTCTTAAGTATTATCATTTGAATTCATGTATATTAGTTCATTTTCACACTGCTCTAAAGAATGCCTGAGACTGGGTAATTTATAAGCAAAAGAGGTTTAATTGGCTCAGAGTTCTGCATGGCTGCGAAGGCCTCAGGGAACTTACAATCATGATGGAAGGCAAAGGGGAAGCAGGCAATTTCTTCACAAGACAGCAGGAGACAGGGGAGAGCAGGGGAAACTGTGACTTATAAAATCATCAGACCTCATGAAAACTCACTCACTATCATGAGAACAGCATGGGGCAAACCGCCCCCATGATCCAATCACCTCCCACCAGGTCCCTCCCTTGACACATTGGGATTAAAATTCAAGATGAGATTTAGGTGGGGACACAGAGCCAAACCATATCATTCTGCTGCTGGCCCCTCCCAAATCTCATGCCCGTTACACATTTCAAAACCAATTATGCCTTCCCAACAGTCCCCCAAAGTCTTAACTCATTCCAGCATTAACCCAAAAGTCCAAGTTCAAAGTCTCATCTGAGACAAGGCAAGTCCCTTCCACTTATGAGCCTGTAAAATCAAAAGCAAGTTAGTGACTTCCAAGATACAATGCAGGTATAGGCATTGGGTAAATGTTCCCATTCCAAATGGGAGAAATTGGCCAAAACAAAGGGGCCAACGGGCCTCATGCAAGTCCCGAATCTGGTAGGGGAGTCATTAAATCTTAAAGCTCCAACATGATCTCCTTTGACTTCATATCTCACATCCAGGGCATTCTGATGTGCACTCCCAAGGCCCTGGGCAGCTCTGCCCCTGTGGCACTGCTGGGTATAGCCCCTTTGGCTGTTTTTACAGGCTGGCATTGAGTGCCTGCAGCTTTTCCAGGGACATGGTACAGCTGTTGATGGATCTACCATTCGGGAGTCTGGAGGATGGTGGCCCTCTTCTCACAGCTCTGCTAGGCAGTGCCCCTGTGGGGACCCTGTATGGGGGCTCCAACCCCACATTTCACTTCTACCCTGCCCTAGCAGAGGTTCTCCATGAGGACTCTGCCCTTGCGGCAGACACAAAATTATATATATTATTATAGTTGATATTCTGAGGTAGAGATACAATAAGCTATCAGTTTGATTAGGAGGTCTGGGTTTTGCTTTATCTATGGTAATGTAAAAAGGCAGGAAGATTAGTATGTTACAAGTTCACTGCAATTACAAATCAGTTTCCGTGCATATAAGAAAGAAGAAAATCAGAGACCTAAGGTCTTGATAGATATGAAAGCAACCCTATGTGATATCATGCCCACATCTTTGCCTCAAACGCTCACCTAAAATTACTAGTGAGGACTTTTTTGTCCTGCTGTTAGTATTTGATAATTCTAGCTAGCATGCACTAAGATATGGATATATGAATAATAACTTGATTTTATAATATTAATAACAGCTTAATTTTAAACATATATAGTGCCTTGTACTCTACAGAAAATGTACACTTTCCTTTTTTCTCTAAATTAGGTTTAATTTATTTCAGAAGTTTCTACATTTTATTGTCTCTATTTACCCAAAGCTACAAGAAGAGTCAAATTCATATCTTTAAATGCTTTCATTATCAATCAAGAAAGAACAAAGTGAAATGAACAAAGAATTTTACTCAAGAAACTAGTGAGAAATCAAAGAAATGTCCAAAAAGTAGGATACAAGAATTAATCAAAACAGATTAACAGTGGAATAAATAAATGAATCCAACTGGTTCTTTGTAATGGAATGTGGAAAGACATATTCTATTCTTCTGGATAGGAAGATGAAATATCATAATCATATCAATGCAAGTTTTATGCATGCTCAAACATGTATAAACTAAGAACAAATCTGAAAGGACAGACAGCAAAATGTTTGTAGTTTTTTTCCTTTAAGTGGTGAAATTAAAGGTAATACTTTTCTTTTTTACACTTTTCTATATTTTCTAAATCTTCTGTAATGAACATGTGATTTTATGATCAGGAAAGAATAAGACATTTTTAAGATGCCAAATTACTTCTTGTTAATACATATAATGCAAATGCCAATCAAAATAATAAATAAATAAATAAATAAATAAATGTAATAAATATGTAAATATAATAAAAGAGTCAGATGAGGGACTGGGGAAGAACTTCAAAAAGGGCCACTTGAGAGATTAAACCTTATGCAAAATAATAATGAGGGATCTAGGCCGGGTGCAGTGGCTCACGCCTGTAATCCCAGCACTTTGGGAAGCCGAGGTGGGCGGATGACAAGGTCAGGAGATCAAGACCAGCCTGGCTAACATGGTGAAACCCCATCTCTACTAAAAATACAAAAAATTAGCCGAGCATGGTCGCGGGTGCCTGTAGTCCCAGCTACTCGGGAAGCTGAGGCAGGAGAATGGCGTGAACCCGGGAGGCAGAGCTTGCAGTGGGCTGAGATGGTGCCACTGCACTCCAGCTTGGGCAACAGAGCGAGACCCCATCTCAAAAATAAAAAAAGAGTAATGAGGAATCTTAAAGCAAAAAAAAGAGAAAGTAATCTTATTCTACAAGATATTAAAACCTAATGCAGAGCCTGGCTAGTAACTTCTAATAAAATTACTTCTATACTTTAAATAAAATATCTGCAAATTTAGAACACAGACAAAGATAGAAACTCCTCACATGACCCACCATGAAGCCTATCAGATGGCAGAACGCAGAATCAGGTTGCAATGGACTGCTCTTAAGACAGATGAAGCAATGGAGAAAAATCTTCCTGGAGCTGATGGTATAATTTGCTTCTTGAAACAATGACAGTCCATGAAATAAGGTGGGAAGATGTTTTGAACCTCTCTCAGCAGCAGATCCCTAAATCACAGACCCAGAACTTGGAGGAAACAGGAAACAGGAGGCCATCTCTGCACCTCTCCAGCACTGCTCTGGTTGGTGAGCAGAATATCATACAATCATCATGATTCTTATATCAAAAACCAAAATTCTAGACTGATTAATTTTTAAATGAGAAAAGTTATCATTTATTTGATCTTGGGCTAGGGAAGATATTTCCAAGCAAAAAGGGTAAAAAGAAGGAAAAAGAAATGATTAACAGATTGGAAGGCAATAACAATGTAATATCAAGTGTTGGCAAGAGCTCAGGGAAGTGCGTGTTCTCAAGACTGCTGGAACAAATTGGTATAATATTTCTGAAAGGCAATCTGGCTGGATATGTTAGAAGCCTTTAAAATGTTTATGCTCTGACTCAGTAATTCAACATCTAGGAATTTTTACTAAATAAGTAATAAGACAGATGAAAAAAGTATTTACAATATTGAAAGACTGGAAAGAACATAAAGGTTCAATAATACATATATGTTCAACAACAGGGGACTAGTAAATATGAATTATTTGTATGATAAAATACTATCTAACCTTAAAATCATGTTTTAAATAATACTTAATGATGAGAATATGCTGAGAAAAGTTTAATCATTTTTAAAAAGTTAAATGCAAAATGAAAGTTAATAACATGTACAAGATTATTCTATTTTTTTTTTTTTTTTTTTTTTTTTTTTTTTTTTTTTTTGAGATGCAGTCTCACTGTTGTCGCCTGGGCTGGAGTGCAATAGAGTGATCTCGGCTCACTGTAACCTCCACCTCCCAGTTTCCAGCAATTCTCCTGCCTCAGTCTCCTGAGCAGCTGAGATTACAGGTGCCCACCACCACGCCCAGCTAATTTTTGCATTTTTAGTAGACTCGGGGTTTCACCATGTTGGTCAGGCTGGTCTCGAACTCCTGACCTCAGGTGATCCAACCTCCATTGCCTCCCAAAGTGCTGGGATTACAGGCATGAGCCACTGCACCCGGCCTATTCTAAAACTTTTTAAACTTATGAGATACACATACGCACACATATATCTGGAAGAAAACTCCAAAATAGTGGCAATGTTTTGGAGGTAAAATTGGCAGTGATTTTAATTGCCTGTTACTAGCAGCTAAAAGCATGCCAATAGACCTGACAAACTCCCACTCAATCTTCAGAACTCATCTCAGGTGCCACTTCTTCCAGGAAGCCCTCCTGTACTACTCAGCCCCATATTATACTAGGTGTTCTGCTTTGCACTAGACTAGAGTCTGGGCATAACTCTGTGATATTCTTTCTTTCTTTCCTTCCTTCCTTCCTTCCTTCCTTCCTTCCTTCCTTCTTTGTTTCTTTCTTTCTTTTCTCTCTTTCTCTCTCTCTCTCTTTTTCTTTTTCTCATTGTGTCGCCTAGGCTGAAGTGCACTGGCGTGATCTTCTCAGCTCACTGCAATCTCTGCCTCCCAGGTTCAACCAGTTCTCCTGCCTCAGCCTCCCAAGTAGCTGGGATTACAGGCAACCGCCACCACTCCCAGATAATTTTTGTATTTTTAGTAAAGATGGGTTTTTGCCATTGTTGGCCATGCTGGTCTCAAACTCCTGACCTCAGGTGATCTGCCAACCTTGACCTCCCAAAGTCCCAGGATTACAGGTGTGAGCCACTGTGCCCAGCTGATATTCTTTATCAGTGCATTGTACTCTCGGCTTTGATTCTCTACATCCCAACTACACTTCGAACTGTCTACCATCAGAAATTTGGGTGTTTCCTTTTTGTATCCCACTGCCAATCTGTCTGCAATCTAACAGGCCTTCAAGCTGGAATGCTGGCTTCATGAGTGAAATAGACTAAGCAAATCCTTCTCTGTGCTCTGTGACTTTAGAGGTTAAGGGCAGAAATGTGAACAAGGATGGGCAAATACCAGTAAAAAGCTGTCTCTCCTCACCTTGGCCAGCAGGCTGGAAAGATGTTAAATTTCACCAATTGCCTTTAGTAATTCTTGCCTGAACTCACTGCAAGACCGTTCCAGTAGATCCAGAATACCATGCTGCTTACTAATGTGTGAGACACATATGAGTTTCCTGTGGATCTGTGACAATTGACCAAAGCCTTGGTGGCTTAAAACAATAGAAATTATTTTTCTCACAGTTCTAGAGGTGAGAAATCTGCAATCAAGGTGTTGGCAGGGCCGCGCTTCCTGTAAAGGGCCTAGGGGGATTCCATTTCTCACCACCTCCAGCTGCCATGGTTCCACATGTTTCTTCTGTGGCTACATCACTCCCCTTCAGCTTCCCAGACCCTGCAGGTCACGAAGGCACAGGAGGAGGAGGTGGGAATGGGTGTGGAGGGCCACACACCAGGCCAGGGCAGCAGGCACTCAGAACACAGTGGCCTAGAAGCGGGGTACCAGGAAGCCATACCAGCCTTCAGGGCCCCAGGCAGGCTCCCTCCTGCCAAAGACCTTTGTGCATGTTGTTCCTGCCTTCTCAAATGTTCCTCCCAATCGTCTCTGCCGCTGCATAGCAAGGTAACTTCTACTCAGTCAAAACTATCACTGTCTAGCACAACCTAAATATCCATAAACAGAAAACATCAACAAATGACAGTGTATTCATGCAATGAAATACTATACAGCAATGAAAAAGAATGACCTATGACCACATGCAACAATATAAGAGGATCTCACAGATGTCATTGTTGAGTGAAGAAGCTGGACTCAAAAGAGCACCTTCTGCATGCATCTATAGAAGGCAAAAAGAAGCAGAATTAATCTACAGCAAAGGGCTAAGAAGAGTGGTTACTTCTGGAGGGAAATATTGGATGGGAGGGAACAAAAGAGCCCTTTAGGGGCTGGGCATGAACTTGGTCTTGTGCAGCTTGGTCTGGGGGCTGAGCCTGAGTGCACCCGTGGGTAAAAGTTCATCAAGCTGAACACTTAAACTGTGCACTCTCCCTACGATGAAAAAGTAAAAATAAAACAGACCCCTTTCTCTGAGAAGCCTTTTCCCAGACTAGAGCACCTTCTCCAGCATGAGCTGCCAGGGTTCTGTGCACCCCTCCTGCAGGCTATTGTTGCACTGTGACGGTCTGTTTCTGCTTGGGATGGTGAGGTGGTCGGCTCCCCCAGACAGTAAGCTCCATGCAGGAAATCTCTTTGTCTTTCTAGGGTCTGTATCTCCAGTGCTCAGATCGGAAGCATCTGCTGCAAGCGTGGGTGACCCCCATCGTGGAACAAGTTCACTCTCTGGCAATAGCAATGTGAGCCTTCTGTTTCCAATGTGAGTTTGAAATCCACGGCCAGTGAGAGATTCATCAGATTTGTAACAGATTAATCCTGGACCTATTAATCCTGGACCAGCTCACGTTGTCCAGCTTCGAGGCCCTGGGAAGTTGCCACCAGGATGGGGTGTGGATCAACTTCCTCCAGGATCCAGAGAGCATCCCAGCCAGCCTCAGGGTCAGGAAAGGAGCCCAGCCTCTCCAGGAGCCAGACAGGCTCACAGCAGTGTGGGTTGGGGGCATGTGGATTGCTTGAGCCTAATGAGGGGAAGAGGAGGAGGCACTGCAGAGAGGGGTCTCATGCTGTCTTGCAGCTCTCCTGGGGCTGAAGCTGAGTGCGGATCAGCTGGCCCTGGTCTACAGTATACTGGGGCTCTGCCTGTGTGCCATCTTCTGCTGCTTCCTAGTGGCAGTGGCCTGCTTCCTCAAGAAGAGGGGGGATCCCTGCTCCTGCCAGCCCTGCTCAAGGCCCTGTCAAAGTTCGGCCAAGTCTTCCCAGGGTGAGTGCATGAAACTGGGGTCCTCGCCCTTCTTGCTGCTTGGGTGACAAGCCTCCGGCCATCCCTCAGTCCTGTCACTGCCCCTGCTTCTAGGTGGAGAGGCCTGGGGCTCATCCCTGTTATTCACTGTAGCTTGATAAAATCAGATTAAGACATCCTGGCAGGCAGATACCTAGGAGAGCGGCACCTGGGAAGGGTGGGTGTGGGGTGCTGGGCTTCGGGCTTGCCTGGGCCGGGGGTTCTCAGGATTCAGGGACATCAGGGCTAAGCCCTGGAGGAGGTGTCCCTTTGGTGGGCATGGCAGGCTTGGGCCTGGACAGAAGTGAGAGCCAAGATTTGCCTGCCTACCCCTGCCCCAGCACAGGTTCTGGTCAGCAAGTGAGGGACACTGACACCCACCTGGGTCCCCTGGTCCCCCTGGTGATCATAGCCTGCTGATTGCCCTTAGTTCCTGGGTCAGGGGAGAGTATAGCTGCCCACACCATCACCCCTACCCCGGTGCAGGGCCAGGCCTGGCCCACACCCTCCACTCTCGCCTCTGCAGATCACGAGGTGGAAGCCAGCAGCCCTGTGGGCACATCTCCTGAGCCAGTGGAGACCTGCAGCTTCTGCTTCCCCGATCACAGGACCCCCACCCAGGAGAGTGCGGTCATACCTGGGACCCTCAACCCCGTGGGTGATGGAAGGTGGAGGCACCCTGTGAGTTGCCCTGATAGATGGTAGCCTTGGCATTGTGTGCGGATGCACCCAGGAGAGGGTCCCAGGTGCCTGAACAGGGGCAAGGAGGAACAGGAGGAGGGAAAGAGATGGAGAGAGACAGAGAGGAAAGGAGAGATGAGGAGAGAAACAGAGGAGGCAGAGAGGAAGAGAGAGACAGAGCAGGAGGTCATGGCTTTCTGGGTCCCAGTTCCGAGTGCAGCTGTAGGTCATCATCACCTAAACACATGTGCAATAAAGTCCTTGTGCCTCCTGCTCACAGCCCCCGAGAGCCCCTCCTCCTGGAGAATAAAGCCTTTGGCAGCTGCCCTTCCTCACTGCATTGTAGTTGTGTCTAATGAACCAAGACGTCCCGCCTATCACCTTCCTGGGCTCTAGGCTCCACCAAATGCTGCCCCCTCGTTTTGGGAGGACCTGTGGTGCCCCCATCTCACCAAGCTCCTGAGGAAGCTTGTGACCTTGGGTTGAGCCCTAAGCAGCCGGGTACCCTCTAGGGCTCTGCTTTTCTCTTTCACTAAGAGGGAGAAAGAGACCAAAGAGCAGTCTGCAGGGAAGGCGCCTGTGCAAACACCCAGGGAACCAGGGGCTTGAGCCGTCTTCATTTCCTTATAGACACACATTCCCTTCTATGCCTCCTTAGTGAGGGCATGAAGCACAGTGTGTGTGTATGTGCAGGTGTGTGCATGCACGTGTGTGTATGCATGTGTGTGTGCATGTGTGTATGCATGTGTGTGTGCATATGTGTGTGTATGCATGTGTATGTGCATGTGTGTGTGCATGTGTGTGTGCATATGTGTGTGTCTGCATGTGTGTGCATGTGTGTGTGCATATGTGTGTGTGTGCATGTGTGTGTGTTGTGGGGGTGTGCAGTGGACAGGAAGGACAGGGCAGCTCCAACTCAAAGCTGCAAGTCTCTCTGAAAGAAAGATCGAGATTCCCTGGACCACAGCAAGAGAGACTTTTCATTTGCCTCCATTTTTTATTAGCATTTAAAGCTATATTTTGAATAGCATGCAAACCTTAAGTTACTTAACTATTCTTAGAAGCATTTACACAGTAAGATAATACATGATAATGTACACTGAAATTCTTCACCCTGCACCCCCCAAAATTATCTCGCATACCTACACCCCCCAAAGAATCCCATGGGAGATGGGGTAGGCAGGGAACTGTGGCCCAGGCGGGACCCCTCAGTGGGGGCACTTGGTCAGTCCCCAAGGCTCTGCATGGCCCTCCAGAGACTCTGCTTCCCACTGGCTCAGTCAGCACCACAGAGGGTGGATGGGGGAGGTGGAGTCGGGGCAGGGAGGACAGTAGGGGGAGGACAGTCAGGCACCCCATGTCCTGGTTTTTGCAGTGGCTGGGAGGAGGCTGAGGGCTAAAGGCCGACTGCCCTGAGAGCTGGCTGAGGCTGGAGGTGGGGTGGTAGGGGCATCCCCACTGCCTGCAGGGCCCTTGGTCACCCTTGTCACCCCAAGCTTCTCCCCAGCAGCACTGGGCAGCCCCGTGAGAAAGTGGCCAAGGCAGGGTTGTGGATGGGTCAGGGAGGGAGGGCTCATTCTTAGGCTCTGACAGGAAAAGGGCCAAAGAAGGGCCAGGTGGCCAGAGGGAGTCTGGGCCAGGCAGGATGGGGGAAGGTGGGGAATAGGAAGGGTCAGTGGCCAGGGCGCAGGCAGAGGCAGGTGCACGCTGGGAGGTCACACCTTGCAAGGCCCATGGGGAATATCGGGTGGGATGGGCGCCAGGTGTGTCCTCAGGGCACTGGGCAGCCCTCAGGCCAGGCTCCCTGGACTCTGGTGGGTGATGTGGTCACTCCCAAGGCAATGCTGTCAGTCAGGGCTCAGCTACCCACCCTGGGCAGCACCCATGCTGTCTCAGGACTGGATTTTCTCAACATCCACAGAGGGTGTCGCCTCCAGCCCTAGAGGAGCAGCCCCACTGTGCAGCCTGAGGCACCCCATGGGCCCTGAGTCACCCCTTCCAAGCCAGCCTGGAGCTCCCTCTTCTCCAGGGTCCCAGTGCCTCATGGGTGTCAGGTCCGCAGGGAGGCCCTTGCCTTCCCTCTCTGTGCCTTGTCCCGGGCTGAGACTTAGGGTGGATGGGGATAAGGTGGTCCTTCCCTGGGGCCCTCTCAGGGAGGGGGATGGCTCCTGGCTTGGGCAGGTCTTAAGCTCTGCCTGGGTTGCCTTACAGTGAGACTGAACTGCACCCGGTCAGTGCCCTGGAGGTGAAGGTAAGAGCCTGTGCCTGCTGCGTGGGAGGCCAGTCCAGGGACCAGGAATCAGGGGTGGTTGGTGAGGCAGAGGGGGTGGCCAGTGGGCCCAGCAGGTGGTAAGTGGGCCACGGCTGTCACTGGGAGGGGCAGCCTTTCCTGCTGGACTCTGTTCTCATGAGGGCTTGACCAAAACCCAAACCAAGCACTGCAATCCTGGCTCAGAGTCCACTGCCTGATTGTACCAAGTCCCCAGCTGAAGGCTGAGACCTGACCAAAACTCGGGGCATCTGTGGCCTGAGGACAGCGTGCCCTGGCATCACCAGTCCAGACCACCAGCTCCAGTTCTTTCAGAGGGTCTCAGTCCCTGCAGTCTGCCCTTTCCTGGCTCCTTCAGGTTGGGTCCCTTTAGGGCCTCAAGCCCTGGACCCAGCATCCACGGGCCACTGCCAGGGGCCTGGTACCTCCGCTAACTCCATCATGGCTCATTTGACAGCAAAGACGTAAGGAAAGTAAACATACCAACAAGTGGCTAAAGATGTTTGCAGACTGGACAAAATATAGAAGCAGCAAGAAGGTAACATGGGGAGGGAGTGGCCCCTGTGACTGCTCTCTGCAGAGCCAGGGGACAGGCGCCCATGGCAGACCTGGCACTGTCTGCCTCTCAGTGGGTGGGTGGCACCCTGTCCTCATCATAGGATAGCAGGCCTGTCTGCCACCTTTCCTCCGCGGGGTCGCCCTGTGTCCTGTCTCACTGGAGTGTTCTTCTGTCTGTGGCTGTCTCAAAGAGTGTATAAAGGCATTCCCCTGGCAGTGTGGGGCTGGGTGTGGTCACTCCTGCTAGATATTGACAAAGTCAAGTCCCAGAACCCAGGGAAATATAAGGTAAGACCCTCCCACACTCAGCCAGGGCAGGACAAACAAGCAGGCTGTATCAGGAGCCCAGGACTCCAGCTGGAAGGAATGTCAAGCCCGGGTTGGGGGTGGGGGCTGTGGTCAGATGCATATCCTGGACATAGATGGCAACTCAGGTACTGCAGGTGCACTAGGGCCTGCTGACCCTCCCTGGCTTCAGAAACAAGGCAAAAAGGAGCTTTCTGCAGAAGGAAACCTTCCTCCCTTCCTTCCAGAAGTACTGACTGTGGGATGACTGCTGTTGGGGCAGGGAATCTTTTGTCTGTTCTGAGGCTGCTTCCTCCTCTTGGCCATGCCCTACAGGTCATGAAGGAGAAGGGCAAGAGGTCCTCCAGGATCAGCCACCACATCCAGCTAGATGTCAGCCACACCCTACAGAACCACCTGATGTTCATACAAATATTCGGAGTCAAGTAAGGCCTAGGGGGCTGCAGGGGTCCCAGGGAAGATGGGGGCAATCCAGAGGAATGAGGGTGTCCCCAGGGCAGAGGCCAGGGTCACCCAGGAGGGGTGACAGAGCACCAAGGGCTCTCCTGGCCCAGGGAGCAGCCGGCACCATAGACTGAGCACCTCCCCGGCTCTAAGCCCTGGGCCAGGCTGGAACATGTGGAGCTAGAACCGAGGCGGCTCCCAAGAGGACAGAAGGCAGAAAAAAAAAATCATGCAGATGGTGAAAAGTGCTCTCCTGACCCACAACTACCCGGGGTAGGGACCCATGGGAAGGTGGCAGGATGGCGGGGCACGGGAGACCTCCCAGGCAACACTGACAGTCAAAAATACTAGGGAGGATGCAGGGCCCCAGAAACTCTCATCCATGGCTGTTGGGCATGTGACAGGGCACAGCCACTTTGGAGGTCAAATGGGCCATGGCTCACGAAGCTCAGTGGCCTTGTACCACACACCCCCAAAGTGTCACAGATATTGACCACACTGATTTGAAAACTGATGTCCAAGTAAAAGCCACATGCCACATTCACCACTTGATTGTCAATCACACCCGGAGGCTACCAAGATGATCTTCAACACAGGTACTTAGGAGGAAGGGGGTTCCACTCTTCAGACAGAAATGACTTAGTGAGGAAAAGGAACGAACCCTTGATGCCCACAGGAACATGGGTGGATCTCAGGTGCATATTGCTGAGGGAATGATGCCAGACCCCTCAGGCTACCACTGTGGGATTCCAATTCATCGGCCATTCTGGGAAAGGGCAAACCACAGAGACAGAGAACAAGTCAGGATGGCCAGGCGCTGATGGAGCCGGGAGATGTCGGCTGCAAAGGGGACATGCTGGGGACTTGGACGATGAAGGAGCTGCCCTGGAAAGGGCTGCAGCCATGGACAGGAGGCTCTGCACATTGGTTCAGAACCGTGGAACTGCACGTCCCAAAGACTGGACTTCCATGTGTGCAAACCGAGAAAGAGGGGAAGAAAAAATTAACCAGAGTGAAAATGATCACTAATCCAACTTTACACCTGTGATATTTGCATTGCAAGAAACGTGGATTTTACTGAAAAAACACCTAAAAACTCAGGTGTCCTGAAGAGCTCACTGCTTATTTGGTGGATGATCTGAACCCAGAATTGTGTACCTTGTCCGGGTTTGTAGACAAAATGAAACTAACAGCATCTGCATAAAACAAAGAAAACCCTCTTTTCCCTTTTTTCTAGGCAGCAGGAATTATGTGACATCCTCATGGCCTCCTCTACATATAACCCTGTGAGTATTCCCGGGCAGCGATATTCCTGGGCCATGTGCCCGTATTCACAGGCATGGGTGTCTCTCAGGAGTATCGGCACTTCTTGAAAATTCAGTGTTCGTGACCCAATAGCACGTAGTAGGCAGGACTCCAGCTCGCTGCTGGCAGAAAAGCGTTGAAATCCAGACTCCTGGTGTCACATGGACCCAAACACCACGTCTCAGATGAAGAAATGACCTTCCACTCCCGGTGTTGCCCCAGGGCCTAGGAGCTTGGCAGGGTCCTACGCAGGATGGTCCTCGTAGGAGACAGGTTTGAAAAGTTGCTGAGGTGCCTGATGGGCCAGGCTTTTGTCATGAAATGACTTTGCATCCTGGGGGAGTCTCTTCTTCACTGGAAACTTGTCAAGGATCCAGTTTCCCCTTTGCACAAACCCCATTGGAGCATAGCAGATAGTGAGGGGGGTCACCCAGGTGGCTGCTCCTGCTTGGCCTCCACTTTCCAGACCATTCCAGGCAGGGAGAGTGCTGAGCTGACTGCATGAGCTGCCCACATGGAGGACCCAGCCGCCCCCTGTGTCCGGCAGGCAGCCCTTGGGCTGTTGCAGGACCCTTTGTGTGGTGGTCAGCGCCCCGCCGCCTGCCCTCGTGGCGGGTGCAGTTCACAGGTGCTGCCCCAGGCCTGGAACAGTGGCCTCCCCAGCCTGGCCCAGGGGAGGGGGTGTGAACAATCCCTGACTGTGCCCTTTTGGGCCATGTGAGCTTGGACACTTGCTGCAGGAGTCCCCCCATGCTCCTTGTCAACTGAGTTGTGCGTGACCTGCTCAGTCCTCATGCCCAGTGCCAGGGGAGGGGTGCAGAGGCTGCACTTCAAATCCCGTGGGGCCTGAGACAGGTGTCCCGAAGGACCTCTGCCATCTCTGGTGACATAAGTCCTCCAAGGTGGCCTCAGCCCTCCCAGGTGACATCCTTCCACGGTGACTCTGGCTCTTGCAGGAGGTGGGCTACCACAGGGACCTGAGCCGCATCACCGCCATCCTCCTCCTGTATCTGCCGGAGGAAGATGCTTTCTGGGCACTGACCCAGCTGCTGGCCGGTGAGAGGCACTCCCTGCAGGGTAGGTGGACAGCTGCCCCTGGGGTGTTACACAGTCATGCCAGGGGACGGCCACCCTGGCCGGTGATCCCGACTTCCAGGCAAGGCGCCTTCCTTGTATCCCAGCTTATTTGTAAGCCTCCAGATGTACCTGCTGAGGGTCCCACAGCAGCCTGCGTCTGGACAGGGATCCCCTCACCTCAAGTCAGATGCCTTTCATCCCTAACATCAGAGGGCATGGATACCTCCCCCCCGCTGCCCTCTGTCACCTGAAGCCAGCTCCGACTTTGTGCAGGTGCCACTCACCTCCCTGAGTGTCCTGCCTCCCAGCTGGCTGTGCTCCCAGCCACCCTCCCTCCCTACAGATGGGCCAACAAAGCCTAGATGGCAGTGTCTGCCCATCCCATGTCCCCCAGCCTGACCCCCACATCCAAGAGATAGACACATAGCCCTCAGCTCCCACCCTGTTCTCCCCACTGGTGCCTGCCTCGTGGTGTCAAAGGCAGGTTGCCCTCCTGGCACCTGGACCCAGGATGCCACTAGGCAGCGCCTCAAACCAGGGCCCTCCTCCCCAGGGCTGAGGCTGCATGCTGGGGTCACCAGATGGGAGGGAAGGAGGCCTCGGGATCCAGGGTTCCCCACCCTGCCCAGCTTTTCCAGCTGATGCCTCCACATTTTGGGAGTGGGGTCTGATGGGGTGATGGGTCTGGGGCTTCTCAGTATTCTACAGCCCAAATACTGCCCAGCTCGAGAGGCTCCTATCGCACCAGGAGCAGGTGCTGCACAAGTCCTTCCCGAAGATCATGAGACACCTGGTGAGTGGATGACACCCTCAGCTCCTAACCAGACGCCCTGGGCCCCATAGGTCAGGGGAGGCTCGAGTCCCTCATGGGGCTGGCAAGAGGCTGAGTCCCAGCCATGGCCTGACCTGGGATGAGGATTCCCCATGGATTCAGCATTGGGTTTCCTTTTCCTGCCCTGGTGGAGGCAGAGGCACTGGGACCAGGGCGGAGCTGCAGCTGAGCAGGGCTAAAAGAAGTGTGTCTACCGGGCGTCCGTGCATGGGGCGGGTGTTGGAGCCCTGGCCACCGTCGTGGGTTGTGCCCTTGAGGAAGGTCTGCAGAGGGACCTGGAAGTGGGAGGATTTCAGGGCAGCCCAGGGGGCTCTGAGCACCTCTGCTCCTCCCTTCAGTGCAAGGAAGGGCTGTGCATTGAGTGTTCCATGCTGTCGAGGCTCTTCTGGTGTTTCCTTGATGGGGTAAGGAGGCACAGGGAGACCCCAGCCCAGGGACCCTCCTGTCCCACAGTGCGTGGTTCCCTCAGCTCAGGGCTCCAGCTCCCCCAGGAGGACTTGGCTCACCCCCAGCCCGCAGGAGGCACAGGCAAGTCCCTGCAGGGCTCACAAGCCAGGCTCTGCTCAAGAGGGGGCATCCCATGGCAGAAGCCAGGGCTCAGGCCCAGCCTCGTGGGCAGACTGGGGCAGGACCCAACTTGGGAGGGCCCAGGGAAGCCCCAAGTCCTCAGGAAGTCCTCTTTCCAGAAGCCCCAGCGCAGTTGAGATGAGTCCCTCACAAGGAGCTACAGGACCTTGTCTGACTCAGTCTTATGGGGGTCTCATCCCATGGAGAGGGGTCCCCAGCACTCCAGGGGAGTGAAACCCCAGTGGGCCCTGCTCAGGCCACTGGCCCCAGCTTGGAAAGGCCAGGTTCTCCCACACTTGCTGTCCCCACAGAAATCTTTCGGACTCACCCTGAGACTGTGGGATGTGCTCATCTTGGAGGGCGAGTGGGTACTGACGGCCATGGTGCATGCATCATTCAAAATACACAGGAGTAAGTCCCGTGTGCCCGAGGGTGCTTGGGGGAACATGTGGGACAGACCCCGGCTGGCCTGAGGGAAGTGTCCTTACGCTGCCTGCTCCATCCAGGTTGGGGGTCTGGCCTGGTGGGCTGGGCAAGGCATAATGACACGGAGTCCTCCCCCCACATGACCCAGATGAAAGTCAGGAGTGTGGTGAGCACTTCCCTGCCCTGCCTTCCCCAACTGTAGCCTCCTGTGCACAGCTGGACCCCGGGGTGGCCAAAAAGGACCAGGCACCAGCCAGTGGGAGGTGGGGCCTGGTGGAAATGGGGTGCAGGCACTGACCTCTCCCAGGGAACCCTCCTGGCCTGATACTTTGTCCCTAGAGCGCTTCATGAGGCGCTTTGTCCCTAGAGCACCTCATGAAGCTTTCCTGGAGCATCATCTGGGAGTTTCAGGAGCGACTCTCTCAGAGCTGGGCCCTGGAGGACAACACAGTCCTCAGGATCCTTCAAACCTCTATGAAGGAACTCACAAGAAACCACCAGGACCTGCCACCCCCAGGTGGGCTCCAGCGCCAGGTCCCCTCTGGAGTCACCCTCTGGGGCAGTCAATGGTGGGGAGTGACATGGCCCCATCAGCCCTCCTACCTGACCTTCCTCCTGCACGTCTTTTTCCTCCTCTCCCTCCTCTATTCTAAGAAAGTCAAATGGGTCTGCCGGTCCTCAGGGCAGGTGCTGAGCACACGTGAGTGTGTGCTGGACATGCTGTGTGGACAGGCAGGGGACATGGGCAGGACCCCGCAACACCCCTCCCCCACTTTCCACATTGGGCGGATCACCTGAGTTCGGGAGTTCGAGACCAGCCTGACCAACATGGAGAAACCCTGTCTCTACTAAAAATACAAAATTAGCTGGGTGTGGTGGCGCATGCCTGTAATCCCAGCTACTCGGGAGGCTGAGGCAAGAGAATTGCTTGAACCCGGGAGGCGGAGTTTGCAGTGAGCCAAGATTGTGCCATTGCACTCCAGCCTGTGCAACAAAAGCGAAACTCTGTCTCAAAAAAGGAAAAAGAATGTACTATATGTTCACATACTAAAACAGCATGAAAACATAAAAATTAACAAATGAGCCATAAATTGAAAGTGATTAAAAGTTAAAGTGATTAAAAATTAAAGAAGCTATTTCGTTGAATATTATACCGGTCAGCATTGAAGTTTGCCAAAATTTAAAGATTTCAGATTGTTGAACGTGTATGTTAATAAATTATAGATAAGAATATATGTATTTATAATATATTTCAACAGTTTCACTTCTTCAGAATAGTGTTACTACTTGAGTGTCAAAGAGGCCAATTGGGTCATGAACACATGTAGAAGCACAGACCCAATGTTTATCATCTAATCTCCATGGAAAAAAAATGCTCAAAAACCTAGAGCTGTGAGTAGTACCAATAAAATTTCTACGATTTGTCAAGATTGTTTAAAATGATAAATCTATTTCCCTGGTTGGCTGTTACTTTTCTGGAAGCCTGAGGAGAGGAGAAGCTGTCAGTGGAGGTCCCTGAAGTTACTCAGGCCCAGGAGAGACACAGCATCAGCTGACAACTGCGGTAAATGCCACTGAAGACCCTCACTGGGAAGAGGCTGCAGGACCGTGTCTGCCATGCTCATGTTTTAAATACTGGCCAAGATGAGTCAAAACTCCTTTTCCTTTTTTAAATAGAAGCATTTTCAGGTACTCAAAAAATGTCACACAAGACTAATTTATTGTGTTTGCCCTATATCATTTCTTTCTTAAACAATTTAAGCAGGAGTTATTTCACATACTGTATTTGACAATCAGCTTTTGTTATTTTGAACCACTGAAGACAATAAATTTGCTTTCTTCCTCTTTTTTTTTTTTTTTCTTTTTTTTTTTTTTGAGACGCAGTCTCGCTCTTGTGCCCAGGCTGGAGTGCAGTGGTGCGATCTCAGCTCACTGCAGCCTCCGCCCTGGCTCGCTGCATCCCTCCCTTCTGCAGGTAAGATGCCAATATTTACCCTAGTGACCGTGGCCAGTTCTTGGTATTGCTCAAGTCCCCTGGGCCTTCAGACTGGCAGGTGACTTCAAGGGAGCAACCATCCTGGGTCTCTCCTGGGACAAACACTTGCCTTCACCCACTATCCATGTCTTGTTCAGCCCTCAGAGGAGCGTGGTTGGGGTGGATTACTTCATGCCTTGATTCTGCCTTGCCGGAAACCACGGTGGCAGCAGGCTTGGGAGTCACCAAGTCACCAAGTCACCGTGTTTCATGCTATTTCTGGAGGTTCTCGCCTTTGTGGCCTCGGAAAGGAAGGCGATCTGGTGCTTTGGGGAAGGCCCTCGGGATGCTCCTCCAGATGGCCTTCTTCAGGCCTTTTGCTCAGCATTGGTCAGATCGGTTCTGCCAGCTCTGGGCCATGATCTCACGGCACTGGCGCGGCTTTCCTTCAATAATTTCATAAACTCCAGACTTCGTGTCTTTTGCATGGAAAGCACGCGGTGCCCATTTCATGGACACCGCACCCCGGAGTCCAAACGTCAGCCCTGCGGGTGTGGGGTTTGTTGGGGACAATTTCGGGCTCAGGTGCAGGGGGCGCTTCCCCAGCGCGGGCGCATCCTGGGCCCCATCTGAGGCCGTGGGCTCCTAGCAGGAGGACCTGGAGTTTTCAGATCCCCGTGAAGGATGCATTTTCCCCCACTCTCGGGCACAAGCTGCCCTTTGGTGGCGTTGGACACTGATCACCGCCTGGCAGAAGCCCGCGACAGCGTGGAGGGAGCGATGCCCCCGCCCAGGACTCCTCGTGAGTGATGGCGCCAGGAGGCCTTGGCTGGGACAGATCAGGGCCTCCCGGTCGGTCAGCGACTCGCGCCCGGCTGCAGCTTTCAGAGGCTTTTGGACACCGCCTGCCAACCCGCGGCGCCTCTCGGGGTCCGCTCCCCCGGACTGGCCCTGCCCACGGAGCGAGGGTAGTAGCCGGCGGCCAGGAGCCAGTGGCGGGAGCCGCCGGTGGGAAGACCGGCAGGAGGCTGCGCTGGAGCCCGCTGGGCAGCGCCAACCCCTAAGGCAGCCGGGCGGGTGAGCTAGCGGCGGCGCGGGCGGCTGAGAGGCTGAGGTGCTGAGGCGGCTGAGGCGGCCGAGGCGGCTGAGGGGCCGAGGCGGCTGAGGCGGCTGAGGGGCAGAGGAGGCTGAGGCGGCTGAGGAGGCTGAGGCGGCTGAGGGGCTGAGGAGGCCGAGGCGGCTGAGGAGGCCGAGGAGGCTGAGGCGGCTGAGGGGCTGAGGAGGCCGAGGCGGCTGAGGGGTGAGGGGCCGAGGGGCCGAGGGGCCGAGGGGCAGGTAGCCTGGCGGGTCCCTGCGGCTGGGTCCACCGCACGTCACGTGGCAGAATCCCGGGGCTGCTTTCTCTCCGGCTGCTCAGCCACTTGTTTTCTTACTGTGAACCTCGTGGGCTCCTGCTCGGTGTCCTTTCTTTCTCTCTGTTTTTGCATTCTACTGGCAAGTATTTTATTTAGGATATTTTACTGATATAACTGAGGATGAACTGTGTTTTGCAGCATTTTATTTTATTACGCGTTTTCTCCTAGATTTTGGTATCATTTTTATGCTGACTTGATTAAACATTTTGGAAACTTTCCTGGAACTGACAAAATAGCTTTTATATGATATTTTTCTTGAGGTAATAAAATAATTTACTTTGAAATGTCTCAGCCTAACAACTTTTGTGCTTTTGTTGTTTTGTGCGGAGGTGGGAAGACTCCTTTGCATTTTTGGTATAACTTCTGTGTTAATGATTTTGTTGTTTGTTTCGCAAAATCACTTAGTGATCCGTGTTTTCCAACTTGAGTTAACATCTACCATTTTGTGAAATAAAAAAAATGTCTCGTATATCTGTTTGTATCTCTCTTTTCGTTTGTCATATTTGGAATTGTCTTCATTTTTTTCATCATTAGTTTAAAGTGGGAATTTATTAAATATTCCAAAAATACTGAAGTTTTACTTCATCTCCTAGGCATTCATTTTTCAATGTGTTATTCACTGATTTCTCCACGTTCATTAATATTGGGAATAATTTATATAAATTGATTATTGCTGCGTTAACGAGCTTACAGAGCAACATTCTTTGTCTTCAGTATTTGAATGTATTTTTCTATTAAATATACTTTAGTCATTTACACTGTATTTAGGCTTATTTTCCTGATTCTAGACCCACTAATTATTAACTGGAATGCTGATAATTTTCCCTACGTTTCAACTGTTCATAATTTATTCATTTATTTATGACACATGAGCATAAAACTACTTCATTAGGAAGATTTAATGATATATTGTGTAGAGATTTTATACTATGTGCTTGGACACAAACACTCAAGTAATTGTTATGTTTTTTTCTACCTGCTTTTGACATAATGAAAGCGCATTTTTAATTTTTAAATTTTTTTATTTAGTTGTAACAGACTTTAGGATGTAATGGTCCCAGATTCTTTTGTTATCTGTTTTTTAGCCACATTGTTTATTCTGTTGTCATTATATAATATTTACATGCTGTATTAGTCTACTCAGGCTGTTATAACAAAATACTATAAACGGTGCTTTCAACAAGAGACATTTATTTTTCATAGCCCTGGAGGCTGGGAAGTCTATGACCAAGACAATGACTGATTTGGTTCTTGAACAGGCTTTCTGGCCTCTTCTTATAAGGGCATTAATTCCAGCATAAGGACCCCACTCTCATGACCTCATATAAACCTAATTACCTTCAAAGGCCCTATTTCCAAATCCCATCACACTGAGAGTTAGATCTTCAGCATATACATTCTGGGGGAAACAAATGTTCATGCTGTAACACACACTGCTGACCCTTTCTTTCCGTTTCCAAACTTGTTTAATGTTATTATTTATAATATTTTGGAGGAATACCCTAATTATACTATGGGTACTTATTAATTTTGTAATACAAAATGCATTTATTAAGCAGTGAAAATGCTAATACAATCATATAGTAGTTTCTTCCTATACTATATATATCTTGCAATATTTGAGAAAGATTTTGCATAATGTATGTAATGCTATCATTCAAACATCTTTAATAAGTAGGTCAGAAAGAGAAGACTATTTCCATGTTTAACCAAACTAAGGATACATTCCAGGTCCAAATCACCAAATACATTCAAATGTTTGTAGTCAGGCATTCAACTGTTTAATTACAGTCCACCTGGAACACACATTTTATTCTCAGTTCTCATATCAGCAGGGCATTGATAACGTGTATTTGTCTAAGGGCAAGTCCGAGCATTAGCTTTTGATAGCATCTTAACCTAATTTGACATTTCTCTGTGTGTGTAAGTGTCCAGACAAGCATTCTCCAACACTTTTTCTGTTGCTGGAAATGGTCTCTGTCTATGCTATGAAATATGCTAACCACTACCCACATGTGGCTTTTGAGAAGTTGAAAGGTGGCTAGTGTGACTAACCAAATTTTTATATTGTTGTAATTAATTTAAATTTAAATGTAGTAGCCATGTGTGGCTATTGGACAACGTGCCTCTAGGTCATTATCACTGGTATCTAGATAGTTCAGACAATTCACAGAAGCCTCACACTTAACCCCATTCTTCTTAATGTCAAAGCATGGGGCCTGCTACTTCATCTCTCTACACTTTAGAGTTATCACTGATTTTTTACCCTAACATAAGTCAAGGTAGATATTATGCCAAAAATTATAGAAAACTATTGACAGGCCAGGCCCGGTAGCTGTAATCCCAGCACTTTAGGAGGCTGGGGGAGGTGGTGGATAATGAGGTCAGGAGTTCGAGACTTGCCTGACCAACATGGTGAAACCCCATTTCTACTAAAAATACAAACATGAGCCTGGTATGATGGTGCCCACCTGTAATTACAGCTACTCTGGAGGCTGAGGCAGGAGAATCCCTTGAACCTGGGAGGCAGAGGTTACAGTGAGCTGAGATCATGCCACTGCACTCCAGCCTAGATGACAGAGTAAGACTCTGTCTCAAAAATTAAAAAATAAAGAAAAACAAAAACTAGCGACAAAATCAGTAACTTAGCAGTTTTCCTTGAACTCTTCGATGTGATTCAATAAATAATCTTGTGGGGTTTTTTGTTGTTGTTGTTGTTGTTTTCTTTTTGACAGTCTGGCTCTGTCACCTAGGCTGGAGTGCAATGGCGTGATCTGGGCTCACTGTAACTTCTGCCTCCCGGGTCCAAGTGATTCTCCTGCCTCAGCCTCCCGAGTAGCTGGGATTATATAATCTTGTGTTTTTAGTATGATCTCTATATGTTGATTTTATTATCTTTAAAATTATAACACTAGGAAGACCTACTTCATATTATTTCATTTTTTTGAGACAGGGTCCCACACTGGCACCCAGGCTGGAGTGCATTGGTGCTAACACGGCTCACTGCAGCCTCAACCTTTCAGGTTCCAGTGATACTCCCACCTCAGCCTCCCAAGTAGCTGGGACTACAGGTGGGTGCCATCAAGCCTGGCTAATTTTTACATTGTTTTATAGAGACAGGGTTTCCCATGGTGTCCAGGCTGATCTCCAATTCCTGAGCTCAAGAGATCTGCCCACCTTGCCTCCAGAAGTGCCAGGATTACAAATGTGAGCCACCATCCCTCGCCCTCTATAATTTTAAATTAGGCAACTGAAGTAATGCATACATCATACCATATCATGTTTTATAAAGCATAAATTCAGGATAATAAGGTGGTTAAGAGCATGAACTTAGAGGTGAAACCATGCTGGAAACAGTTACTTTTGGTAAGAAGAAGAACACATGGAATAGAGGATAAAATGGTCTTTGAATTATTTGCAATGTTTTCATTTTTACAAAAATGTTTATGTTTGCATTTAATGTGAAGGGGAAATTTTAAAAGACCTATTTTAAATAATACAAAATATTTATATCATCACTTTTTTTTTTTTTTTTTTTAAGACACAGTCTCGCTCCGTCACCTGGTTGGAGAGCAGTGGCACGATCTCAGCTCACTGCAACCTCCACCTCCTGGGTTCAAGCGATTCTCCTGCTTCAGCCTCCTGAGTAGCTGGGATTACAGGGACCCACCATCACAGCTACCTAATTTTTGTTATTTTTAGTAGAGATGGGGTTTTGCCATGTTGGCCAGGCTGGTCTCAAACTGGTGACCTCAGGTGATCTGCCTGCCTTGGCCTCCCAAAGTGCTGGGTTTACAGGTGTGAGCCACCCTGCCCAGCCTAGCATTACCTTTTTGATTATTAAAGGGTTACATTAAAATGATAGGATTTAAAATATCATTTAAATTATTCAAATTGTTATTCAAAATTTGAGAAGGAAATACTGGGTTACAAAATAGGCACTGTTCTGTAAGTTCTGTGTCCTGCTCTGAGCATAAGTGGTCTGATATTAGGAAAGTCAATAATTACCTTAGTAGTACTTTCTCTTTAAATACCGTAAATAAATAATATAATTAAATGTGTCATTTAATCATTACATGTGGTAAATCAGTGATACACACATACACACACACACACACACACACACAGTGAATTTACCAGATTCATCCCATCAGTCTGACAAAACGCCCATGATTAATAAAATATGTGTGGAGACATATTGGTCCCTACTCTTCAAAGTAAAATTCAGGTGGATATGGATATATTACCTTTTCCTTTGAAACTAAAATTAAGGTAATATTCTACCTTTTAAAGGGATAATCATTCTAAGTTTTAACTATGAGAATATTTCTATCATTCACTTACCTATTTCACAATTCTGAGACAGCCTGAAACAAAACGAACAAGAATAAACCATATGTATTAACACATATTACTTTATATAAAAATTATTTTGACTGTACTTCTGCCCTTTTTTAGGATATATGCTAATTAAATATTATTTTAAAGGATTTATAAATGATGATGAAATAATTTTCAAGTACAGTCTTAAGAAAAGCTACATCTACTCTTGCTGCTCCTGTCATAGCCTGGATTTATAGCTAATTTTCATGAGTTACAGTTTTGTATTACACATCCCCCCAACCATCCACTTCCCAGCTTTTAAGAGAACTTAACGATTTTTTGTAGGAATTTAGGCAAAGTATTGCTGCCTCCTATCAGAATTTACTGGCACCTTTGCTCACAAATTGGAGGTAAAATATGTCACTGTGACTCTTATTGGTATCGCTGATGTGTGACATCAATTGCACATTTTCTTTCCTCTGATTTTATGTGTATTTTTGGTAGATCAGATAAACCTGGGACATGTCAGCTGAGCACAGTGGCTCATGCCTGTAATCCCAGCTATTTGGGAGGCTGAGGCAGGAGAATGGCTTGAACCTGGGAGGTGGAGGTTGCAGTGAGCCGAGATCACGCCATTGCACCCTAGCCTACAGAACAAGAGCGAAACTCCGTCTCAAAAAAAAAAAAAAAAGAGAGAGAGAGAAAAAAAAACCTGGGATATGTCAAAATTTCTCTAATGAAATGCTTGTGTTTGCCTAAAATAAATTCCTATTAGAACAATGAACATGAGACACAAAACAAATGTAAAATGGAAACAATTTATATAACCTGGCAAAAGACAGTAACATTAACCTATATTTAATGAACACATCTAAACTCAAACCAAAATTTATCATTGTAGTAAAAATATACAACAGAAATTATGCAACGGCTTCCTCAGTGAAAAGCACTGTGTGTGCAATCAGTCCCTAGGTGACTTCATACTTCTCTAGTCCAATTCTAAGAATTTGTTCATAATACTATAAATGAAACTCTTTTCCAAATAATATTAACATCTACCTTTGTCAATCACCATTGTGTCAATATTTGTGTGATCCTTTAAAATTCAGAAGGCCTAGAAGGATGCTTTTGCTTTTGCAATACAGAAAATGGCCTAACACAGATACAGACGATAGAGATATAGATAGATAGGGGCTTACATTTTGAAATTTAGTTCTCTAAGGGGTTTATTTCACTTGAAGTTTGAAATTATTCTGGTTTTAAATTTAACAAATGATAAACCTTACAGAATGACAACAGAATTGTACATGTTTTAAAGTCACAGGGTATATCTAATGATGAACCAATCATTTTGTGTTGAGGTTGGTAGTATTTTCATTTTTTACTGAGACTTCAATTCTCAGTAAATGAGAACAGTTTTTACACAGAGGGGCCCTAACACCACCACATACTGGGGCTGTTCTCAGACTGTGAGGTTCTGCCCACACCAAGCCAGGATGAGAATTTTATTCCTCATACTGTTCTCGGTACTTGTTTGTATCCCATAATATCCCCCCAAAAGTTCATTTTTTATGTTGTTTGCTATTCGCTTACATTTAATACATGTATCAAAAAGTTATCTTCTTTTTTTTTTTTTTTTGAGACAGAGTTTCACTCTTGTTGTCCAGACTGGAGTGCAATGGCACCACAGTGGCTCACCACAACATCCACCTTCCGGGTTCAAGCGATTCTCCTGCCTCAGCCTCCCGAGTAGCTGGGATTACAGGCATGTGCCACCACGCCCAGCTAATTTTGTATTTTTTAGTAGAGACGGGGTTTCTCCATGTTGATCAGTCTGGTCTCGAACTCCCGACCTCAGGTGATCCACCTGCCTTGGCCTCCAAAAGTGCTAGGATTACAGGTGTGAGCCACCGCGCCCGGCCTATCTCCATTTTTAAAATAAAATTTTATGCTATCTTTTAATCTATGTCCCTATAGAATAATCTTTATCCATATACTTTTGTTATTAAAGGCAGAACAGGATAAAGTTCCTCTGTCTCGAATAAATGCCATGACCACCGCTTTTTGAGCATTATTTTTTTAAATTATTTTTTAACAGAAATGTATCTAACTTACAGTAACCAAATTCCTTTTCAAATTGACCACGTTTCTTTTAAGTGAAAATTTAAATATTTACCTTCTGTTATCAAGAATTCTCTGAATAGAAAATATTTTTTTAACTTTAGAAGAAATTGAAAATATCTACATGTACTAATCTAAAAATACAGTCCCTGGGTTTATATGATGTTAACATGTCTTCCAAGTTTTAAGGAATAGGTATTTAAATGCCACACACTTTGTTTCCAAATTTAGAAAGTGTTTCAACCTTTTGGCTGGGCATGGTGGCTCATGCCTGTATTCCCAGCACTTTGGGAGGCCGAGGTGGGAGGATCACCTGAGCCCAGGTGTTCCAGACCAGTCTGGGCAACATGGTGAAACCTCATCTCTACAAAAAAATTACAAAAATTGTCCAGGCATGGTGGCACCACCTGTATTCCCAGCTACTTGAGTGGCTGAGAGGGGAGGTTTGCTGGAGCCAGAAAAGTTGAGGCTGCAGAAGGTAAAGTGTCGAGGCTAACAGATGGGAAATATTTAATTTTTCACTTAAAAGAAATATTGGTTACATTGAAAAGAAAGTTGCTTAATGTAAGATAAATTTCTGTTAAAAAATTTTTGTTTTTTCTGTGAAATAAATTTATGTTAAAAAAATATTTTAACTGAGTCTTTTTAGCACCACTGCACTCCAGCTTGGGTGATAGAGCAAAACCTGTCAAAAGAAAGAAAGAGGAAGGAAGGAAGGGAGGGAGGGAGAGAGGGAGGGAGGGAGGGGAAGAGAAAGAAAAAGAGAGGGAAGGAAGGAAGGGAGGGAAGGAGGTAGGGAGGGAGGGAAAGAAAGAAACCAAAGAAAGAAAATGTTTCAAGCTTTACAGTAGCAAAGCCACTCTGTAATGAATAAACCACAGAACCAAAACAAAAAAGGATTCTACCGACCAATCTAACCAACAATATGATAAACTTCTGATTCGAATATCAAAAACCAATTTCAATAATAAATATATGGTATGAAAACCCCACAAAGGTCAAGTAGGATGTGTTATACTTGAATGAAATTATGAGTTAAGAACAGGAAATCTATAAATCTAATCAAACAAATTGAAGATTATGAGGAAATTGTACTACCAATGTATTACTTGGCAAGCTATTCAGTGGAACACAAAGATATTCTTAATGAAGTTGCATACATATTTTAAAATGTTATAATTGAAATGGATTTTGTAGGTCGGGCACGGTGGCTCATGCCTGTAATCCCGGCACTTTGGGAGGCCGAGGTGAGTGGATCACCTGAGGCCAGGAGCTCGAGACCAGCCTGGCCAACATGATGAAAAGCCGTCTCTACTAAAAATACAAAAATCAGCCAGGTGTGGTGGCGCGTGCCTGTAATATCAGCTACTGGGCAGGCTGAAGCAAGAGAATCCCTTGAACTCGGGAGGTGGAGGTTGCAGTAAGCGGAGATGGTGCCACTCCACTCCAGCCTGGGCGACAGAGCAAGACTCCGTCTTGGAAAAAAAAAACAAGGGGGGATTTTTAAAACTGAGGACATTAATAACTTGAAAAAGTATTCAGGGATAAAAAGAGAAAAAAGAAATGTAGATTGTTGTTTACATATATAAATATATTTTAAAAGATAAGCTTGTCTTTTTTTTTAATTCCTTAAATAAAAGGAGCAGATATTTAAATCCCATGCCTTTCATTTTAAAATTTAGGAAATGCTTACAGCTTCCCACACTGAAATTTATACTAACACAGCTAATATAATCTATGGATAAAAAAATTTTAAAAAAAACAGAATTCTCTTGACCAATCTATTTTCTTGATTTTAAAAAGTCTAAATGTATACTCAAAGAAAGAAAATTATTAACAGTTGATTCTCTTATTTGAAAATATTTACTGATCATTTACCTTCCGCTAAGTGATCTCCAGCTCATGGAGATAGATCAGTGGAAAAATATATAAAGTTGCCTAGCTTCATTAAGCTTAAATTCTAATGAGGGAGAAAAGAAGTAATTGAGCAGGGTTTTTTTGTTTTTGTTTCTGTTTTTTTTTTTAACGGAGTCTCACTCTGTCACCCAGGCTGGTGTGCATTGGTGCCATCTCAGCTCACTGCAAGCTCCTCCTCCCAGGTTCACACCATTCTCCTGCCTCAGCCTCTGGAGTAGCTGGCACTAAAGGCGCCCGCCATCACATCTGGCTAATTTTTTTTTTTTTTTTTTTTTTTTTTTTTTTTTTGTATTTTCAGTAGAGACAGGGTTTCACTGTGTTAGCCAGGATGGTCTTGATCTCCTCACCCTGTGACCCCTGCGCCTTGGCCTTTCAAAGTGCTGGGATTACAGGTGTGAGCCACTGTGCCTAGCTTGCACAGGGACTTTAAAACAGGAGTATTATGATATGGCTTGGAATTCTAAAAATTGCATACTACGGTTGCTTTGTGGAGACTGGATTGATAAAAATGGCAATGATAAAAGCTTAAATTCATATAGAATATGGCTAGCCTATAATTTTGAGGGTCTCTGAAATAAGAAGGTATAATAGTTCTCATGCTAGGTGCAGTGGCTCATGTCTGTATTCCCAGCACTTTGGGAGGCCAAGGCAGGTGGATTGCTTGAGGTCAGGAGTTCAAGACCAGCCTGGCCAACATGGTGAAACCCCGTCTCTACTAAAATACAAAAATTAGTTGGGTGTGGTGGCTGGCACCTGTAGTCCCAGCTACTCGGGAGACTGAGGCAGGAGAATGGCATGAACCCTGGATGCAGAGCTTGCAGTGAGAGGAGATGGTGCCACTGCACTCTAGCCTGGCGACAGAGTGAGACTTCCATCTCAAAAAACAAACAAACCAAAAAAACAAAAAAAATACACAAAAACTTGTATTTTGGCTTTTTTAGAAATAGCATTTGGACTTATAATTTAGACACCATCAAATAACATACAAAAATATGCTGCTTCCTTTCCCTTCTTACCAGACAATTGTCAATTTTCTTTTCAACTCCTTTCTTCTACTTGTTTTTTTAAAAAAAACTCTGCACATTTCCAATCTTAGTATTGCAGAAACAAAATATGTGGTCAAACCACATATACAGGAAGAGATGAATTATATTCAAGCATTTTTTAAATAAACAATTCCCCCTCACTTTGTTTTGTGATTATTTTATATAATCGAATGTCTTCCAGATGTACATCCCAAACCAGTGGTTGTCACGCTCTGCTGTGTTGTCTAATTGCATCAGAATTATCCAAAATTCTAATGATAAATACAGATAAATCGGCACAACTCCAGATTTATGAAATCAAAATTTCCATCTAGTGCGGTGGCTCACGCCTGTAATCCCAGCACTTTGGGAGGCCGAGGTGGGCGGATCACGAGGTCAGGAGAGCGAGACCATCCTGGCTAACACAGCAAAACCCCATCTTTACTAAAAAATACAAAAAAAAGTATAGCCGGGCGTGTTGGCGGGCGCATGTAGTCCCAGCTGCTGGGGAGGCCGAGGCAGGAGAATGGCGTGAACCTGGGAGGCGGAGCTTGCAGTGAGCTGAGATCGCGCCACTGCACTCCAGCCTGGGCGACACAGTGAGACTCCGTCCCAAAAAAAAAAAATTTCCAGAACCCAGGAATATGCATTCCTCAGGTGATTCTGACGTGATATGTGGTCCGAGTTTAGAATGCAAGGAAATTTACCTTCCTTGCCCTCCAGTTGACCCTTATATCCACATGTTCTCTTCCCCTTTTGCATTCTGCTTTCTCTCCTTCTGCACCTTCATCCCTCCTCTCTTCCCTCCCCTTCTCCTCATCCAGATCCCAAGCCCTCCCTCACCAATTCTCCTAAAACTCCAAATGGTCAGTTGCCTCTAAAGTTCCCTTTGTCCCATGAACAAGTTATGCGGGCAAATGTAGAATTTAAGCTTGGGCCCAGCTGAATCAAGAGCTGCAATTAAAGATTTCCCTAAACCCAGAGGGGACCAGCAAATACTTATAGAAGGTTATAGATTTCCTGTGAGTGCAGATGGCTCAGGGTGACCAGATGCTATAGACCAAATCTTATTGTCCCCCTCAAATTCGTGTGTTAATATCGAATTCCCTATGTGATGGTCTTTGGAGGTGGGGCCTTGGGAGGTGATTACATCATGAAGCAGAGACCCCATGAATGGGATTAGGCTGAGGCCTGTAATCTCAGCAACTTTGGGAGGCCAAGGTGAGTGGATCACCTGAGATCAGGAGTTGGAGACCAGCCTGGTCACATGGTGAAACCCTGTCTCTACTAAAAATACAAAAATTAGCCAGGTGTGATGGCAGGTGCCTGTAATCCCAGCTACTCAGGAGGCTAAGGCAGGAAAACTGCTTGAACCCAGGAGGCAGATGCTGCAATGAGTGGAGATTGCGCCACTGCACTCCAGCCTGGGTATCAGAGTGAAACTCTTATCTCATAAAAAGAAAAAAAAAAAGATGAAAGCAGGGGGTAAATCGTACATACATGCAAACATCAGTGTCATGACACCTATTTATCACGATTTGAGAAATTAATTAATTTGACTGATTTTGGGCCACAGAGTCATTGGATAACTTGATTCCATTTAAAACAAGGGAGGATTGTTTTGGTTTCAACCTATTCCGTTTTTCCAATTCTTCCTTTCCCACACTCTACTCAGAATGAATTTGACATTGCAAAACTGGCTTGTATCATAATGGCTACTATGCTTTAAAATAGGGTAGGTGCTTTGGGATCTTTGGAGTTTTAATGTACAAACCATTCATAATTTATCCCCAAAGCAGAGTGTGGATTGTTTTGTGAATGTTCTACATCCCCTGATCTGAAAACTGACCAAAAAAGCTACCACTGAGATAAAGCAGCCACCCCACTTAGGGGCCTCCTTCCTCCCACTCTCCAACAAGCCTGGAAATAAAGGAAAATCTTGAGTTCCTTCAAGGGAAATTCCAGGCACCCAGCTGGCCCTGAGAAGTAATGAGCAACTTGATAAACAAGAACGCAATAGTAGCTTAAAACAATAGCCAAGGTAGTTACAGTTGTGAGATGTTTGGTTCCCTATAGAAACTAATGGTAACATCTTAACACAAGTCCCTGAGTTGTTTTTCAGAAACCTGAAGCCCCGCCAAATCAATCCCTTGGCATGCAGACCTCAGATAATGGGGAAACAAGAGAAATGAATTCTGAACTGTGTTCTTTCTTCTTCTTCTTCTTTTTTTTTTTTTTTTGAGACACAGTTTTGTTCTGTGGACCAGGTTGGAGTGCAGTGGTGTGATCACAGCTCACTGCAGCCTTGACCTCCTGGGCTGTGGCGATCATGCCATCTCAGCCTCCTAAGTAGCTGGGACTATAGTCATCTGCCACCAAGCCTGGCTAATTTGTTCTTTTTTTTTTTTGACAGAGTTTTGCTCTTGTTGCCCAGGCTGGAGTGCAATGGCGCCATCTTGGCTCATGTCAACCTCTGCTTCCCCTCTGCCTCCCGGGTTCAAGTCATTCTCCTGTCTCAGCCTCCCAAGTAGCTAGGATTACAGACATGTACCAGCACGCCTGGCTACTTTTATATTTGTAGTAGAGGTGGGATTTCTCTATGTTGGTCAGGCTGGTCTCAAACTCCCAATATCAGGTGATCCGCCCACCTCGGCCTTCCAAAATGCTGGGATTACAGACGTGAGCCACCGCGCCCAATCTTTTGTGCTTTCTTTTTTTTTTTTTTTCTGTAGAGATGTTGGGGGTGGGTCTCAGTTTGTTGCCCAAGCTGGTCTTGAACTCCTAGCCTCAAGTGATCTTCTCACCTTGGCCTCCTAAAGTGCTAGGATTACAGTTGTGATCCACCATGACCGGCCTTGGTTCTCTGTTCTAAACTTCTTCCTGAAAGGCCAGGAGGAAATCAGACCCATGGGCCAGACCCCACATTCTTTTCTGCTGACCACAAGTCTTTCAACAAAGCGTCCCTTCTTTAACCAACTGCAAATCAAAAAAAAATCTTTGAATCTATCTGTGACCTGTAAGCCCCCATTAGCCAAACCAGTGTTTAACCTCCATGTATTGATTAAAGTTTTGCTTATAACTTCTGCTTTCCTGAAGCTTACCCCTGCCTTTAAAAACCCTTGCCATCGCGGAAAGGTCAGGTCTTAGGGATGAGCTGCCCCATTCTCCTTGCATGGTGTCTTGCAAATCAACACCCTTCCTTTTCCCACTATAAAACCTAGATGTGGCCGGGTGCGGTGGCTCATGCCTGTAATCACAGCACTTTGGAAGGCTGAGGTGGGTGGATCACCTGAGGCTGGGAGTTCCAGACCAGCCTGACCAACATGGAGAAAACCTGTCTCTACTAAAAATACAAAATTAGCAGGGCGTGGTGGCACATGCCTGTAATCCCAGCTACTCGGGAGGCTGAGGCAGGAGAATTGCTTGAACCTGGGAGGTGGAGGTTGCAGTGAGCTGAGATCGCGCCATTGCACTCCAGCCTGGGAACAAGAGCAAAACTCAGTCTCAAAAAAAAAGAAAAAGAAAAACCAGAAAAAAAAAAACCACCTTGGTGTGGATGTTTGGCCTTACTGCACCAGAGAAGCAGACTCCAGTTTGGTTCAGTAACGTCACTGAAACCAAGCTATGATATTTGCAGATACTTTAGCTCTTTATGGTGATGCTGTAGCCTCATAGTTTGGTTTTGTCTTATTTTGTTTTGTTCTAGTTCCACATTTAAAAAGATCTCATGGTCTGGGTACAGTGGCTCATGCCTGTAATCTTAACACTTTGGGAAGCCGAGGCGGGTGGATCACCTGAAGTCAGGAGTTCAAGACCAGCCTGGCCAACATGGTGAAACCCCGTGTCTACTAAAAATACAAAAAATAAAAATAAAATAAAAAATTAGCTGGGTGGTGGTGGGCACCTGTAATCTCAGCCACTCCGAAAGGCTGAGGCAGGAGAATTGCTTGAACCTGGGAGGCAGAGGTTGCAGTGAACCAAAATCGCACCATTGCACTCCAGCCTGGGCAACAAGAGCAAAACTCCGTTTCAAAAATAAAATAAAATAAAATAAAAATAAAAATAAAGATCTCATGGAGATTTCTTACCCAAGTCTGGCATTTCCACACAGCATTTTGCCAGTCTTTCTAAGAAGCAGCTCTATGGGCCAATAACACAGCTGCATTTTTATTGTGAAAGGCACAATTAAAATCATAATCTCTTTGGGAGGCCGAGGCAAGCAGATCACGAGGTCAGGAGATTGAGACTGTCCTGGCTAATGTGGTGAAAGCCCGTTTCTACTAAAAATACAAAAAAACAGCCAGGTGTGGTGGCGGGCATCTGTAGTCCCAGCTACTTGGGAGGCTGAGGCAGGAGAATGGCATGAACCCAGGAGGTGGAGCTTGCAGTGAGCCAAGATCACACCACTGCACTCCAGCCTGGGCGACAGAGCCAGACTCCATTTTTAAAAAAAAATCATAATCTATGTCTTTCACTAAAACTATAGTTAGTCAAGGAGATCCTTTCAGCTGAGAATTCATACAGAGAGCTAGACTCCTTTGTTTCTGGTTATTTTTTCCCGTTAGAACTTTGGAATGTATTATCTTTTCAGGGCCTTCAATGCCATCAAAAGAAAAAAAAAGAACCTGGGACATCATTTTTCACCATGAAAGCTGGGACTTCTTGTAAGCAGGTATTGAAGAATTCCCAGGTGTACTCTAAGAATTTTGGGGACAAAAAGGCACACCAAAAGGAAGCAGGTTGCCTCATTTGGAGTGAGTGCAGGGATGGCACTAACCTCAGGGAGGAAAAGAAGTGGCTCCTCCCAGGGAATGCTGAGCCAAAGTGCCCTGTGCTCCTCACACTTGATCTGCAGCAACAGGAAGCTTCTATCCTGGGAAATCGCCTCGAGGCTGCTCCTGATCTTAATTTTCACCAGATTTCCCTCAGCCCCATTCTACTCCTTTGCTGGCTGTTCAACAAAGACCGACAAATCTGCTGATGGGGTGAAAACCAGGAGGAGAGATGGGGCTGGTTCTCTTCCTCTTCCTCCCTGGGTCAAACTCTGAATCCCTGCTTTACTTTACTTTTTTTTTTTTTTTTCTTTTTTGAGCCACAGTCTCACTCTGTCTCCCAGACTGGAATGCAGTGGCGTGATATCAGCTCAGCTCACTACAACCTCCAACCCCCAGGTTCATGTGATCCTCCTTGAGGATCACCAATCAAAATAATAAATAAATATAATAAATATATAAATATAATAAAAGAGATGAGAGACTGGGGAAGAACTTCAAAAAGGGCCACATGGGAGATTAAACATTATGCAAAAGAGTAATGAGTAATCTAGGCCAGGCGCAGTGGCTCATGCCTGTAATCCCAGCACTTTGGGAGGAGGGGCATGGTGGCAGGTGCCTGTAGTCCCAGCTACTCAGGAGGATGAGGCAGGAGAATGGCATGAACCCAGGAGGCAGAGCTTGCAGTGGGCTGAGATGGTGCCACTGCACTCCAGCCTGGGTGACAGAGTGAGACTCCGTCTCAAAAAAAAAAAAAAAAAAAGAGTAATGAGGAATCTTAAAGCAAAAAAAGAGAAAGTAATCTTATTCTACAGGATATTAAAACCTAATGCAAAGCCTGGCTAGTAACTTCTATTAAAATTACTTCTATACTTTAAATAAAATACCTGCAAATTTAGAACTCAGACAAAAATAGAAACTCCTCACATGACCCACCACGAAACCCATCAGATGGCAGAATGCAGAATCAGGTTGCAATGGACTGATCTTAAAACAGATGAAGCAGTGGAGAAAAATCTTCCTGGAGCTGATGGAATAATTTGCTTCTTGAAACAATGACAGTCCATGAAATAAGGTGGGAAGATGTTTTAAACCTCTCTCAGCAGCACATCCCTAAATCACAGACCCAGAACTTGGAGGAAACAGGAAACAGGAGGCCATCTCTGCACCTCTCCAGCACTGCTCTGGTTGTTGGGCAGAATATCATACAATCATCATGATTCTTATATCAAAAACCAAATTCTAGACTGATTAAATAATTTTTTTTAAATGAGAAAAGTTATCGTTTATTTGACCTTGGGCTAGGGAAGATATTTCCAAGCAAAAAGGGTAAAAAGAAGGAAAAAGAAATGATTAACAGATTGGAAGGCAATAACAATGTAATATCAAGTGCTGGCAAGAGCTCAAGGAAGTGTGTGTTCTCATGACTGCTGGAACAAATTGGCATAATATTTCTGAAGGGCAATCTGGCTGGATATGTTAGAAGCCTTTAAAATGTTTATGCTCTGACTCAGTAATTCAAAATCTAGGAATTTTTCCTAAATAAGTAATAAGAGAGAGATGAAAAAAGTATTTAGAATATTGAAAGACTGGAAAGAACATAAAGGTTCAATAATACATATATGTTCAACAACAGGGGACTAGTAAATATGAATTATTTATATGATAAAATACTATCTAACCTTAAAATAATGTTTTAAATAATATTTAATGATAAGAATATGCTGAGAAAAGTTTAATCATTTTAAAAAAGTTAAATGCAAGATGAAAGTTAATAGCATGTACAAGATTATTCTAAATTTTGTTGTTGTTGTTTGAGATGCAGTCTCACTGTTGTCGACTGGGCTGGAGTGCAATGGAGTGATCTCGGCTAACTGTAACCTCCACCACCCAGGTTTCAGCAATTCTCCTGCCTCAGTCTCCTGAGCAGCTGAGATTACAGGTGCCCACCACCATGCCCGGCTAATTTTTGCATTTTTAGTAGACACGGGGTTTCACCATGTTGGTCAGGCTGGTCTCCAATGCTGGCCTTGCTGGGGTGCCATGGAGTGGGGCCCCACCCTGGTGGGTTGTTCACTGGGACCACCTTTCTGGAATGCTGGAAGGTGGCGTGGCAGGACCCACTGAATGCCTTCAAAAGCCGGTGGTCCACGCCCCTGTCTCCTTCCTTAGACTCTTCCAGAAGAGACTGGTCAGAGGTGCAGCACAGATGAACCTACAAAGCTGTTCATCAAAGCATCACTTACAATGGTGAAAAGGCAGAAGAATCACTGAATTCCACCCAAGGTGGAGCAGCCGAGGAAATCATGGGTAGAACACTAAGGAGTCACAAGAAACAACATATTTGAGGGGATATTTATAGCAGAGGAAAATGCTCATGATCTAATGCTACACAAAAAGGGCAGGATGCAAAATAAGGTGTATTTGAAGAAAGAGGGTGGCATGGTTGTCCATCCACTGCTTTCAGGGACTGGACTAAGTGACCCGGATCAGAGGGAGGGCAAGAGATCTGCTTCTTGCCTGAGCCCTGTGAACAGCTGAAATCACTCGTGTGTCTGCAGGAATCATTCTTACATTTGCTATTCTGAGGTAACTTCAAACCTACACAAAATTTGCAAGAATAAAAAATACCCTGCCACGTACTCTTCACCTACATTCACCCATTGTTAACATTTTATCACATTTATTTTGTCTCATTTTTTATTTTTTTATTTTTTTATTTTATTTATTTATTTTTTTACAGTCTCACTCTGTTGCCCAGGCTGGAGTGCAGCGGTGTGATCTCAGCTCACTGCAAATTCCACCTCCTGCATGCAAATGATTCTCCCACCTCAGCCTCCCAAAGTGCTGGGATTACATGTGTGAGCCAGCACGCCCAGCCTGTTTTTCACATTTCTATTTGATGCTCCAGAATTCAGGAGCTCTAAGAGGAGGCTGCCTGGGTGACCTGCCTGTGGTAAGAGTGGACAGGCTGCCTCCCAGCTGCTCTGAGGATGGCCCTGGGTCTGAGGGAGGGCATTGCACTCTGGCATGTTTGGGACTGGCCTTTGCAGACATAAACATGGAGCCTCCCTCAGGAACCCAGGGCAGGCACCCCTGGGAAGAGGAATGGCTCCTTCTTTCCTCCCTCAGTCCCTTTCCTGAATGCCGATGTCACTTCTGGGCACACAGGGGCTGAGCTTGCAGGAGCCGCTCTCCAGGTGAGGCTCAGGTTTGGGGGCTCTCTGTGTGCCCCATCTGCTCCAGCACACTCTCCTCAGATGGGCCTCCTCTGTTCTCTGCTCTGTGCTCCCTGCAAGGAGTCCAATCCTCGAAGGTGGGAGAGTCCAGAGAAGAAAAGAGCCAAATGGAGGAAGAGGACCCTGGGAACCCTTGGGTGCAGCAGAGCTCGGGAGGTGACGAGTCTGGCCCAGCTCTGCTCCTCTCTGCCGGTTCCCAAAGCCAGAAGTAGTCAGCTCCCTTATCCTGTCTTTTCATAGGAAGTATTGAGTCCAACAGGATGGGGGGGTTCAAATCCTGGCCTCACCACTGATTCTGCACAAGTTTCTTCTCCTTGCTTAGCCTCCGTTTCCTCATCTGGAAAGTGGGGCTGTCTGAGAACTAAGCCTGAGAAGGCACAGGAAGGGCTTCCCATGGCTTCTGCAAAGAGCTCCACGAACACTCGCTCTCCTTCATTGTGAGCAGCAGTCCTTGCTTGGCCTCAGGCTCAGGGGGTAGTGGGGAACAAAACACTGTCCTTGCCCTTTTGCAGCTTACAATCTAGTGATTCTCATCATCAGTACATGTGGCCAAAGGCCCCTGGTTGACTTGTAGGCTGTGGGGTTGAAAATGAGCCTCTGGGTGGTGTGGAAAATTTGGGAAACAGGTGGAAAGGGCAGCTATTCAGACCCTGCGAGGGTGCCGGGGCCATCAGGTTACACGTGGCAGCGCAGGTGAACTCAGGTCTTCTGACCTGGGGCTTGTCAGGTACTAGGGACAGAAGGCACCCAGATTCCTCTAAGGAGCCACAGGGCTGGCCAGGCCTCGAGAAGAACAGAGTGTCAAAGTTCAGGGGACCCTTTCTCTCATCCCTTCAGGAGCCGATGTCCCTGCAGGGCCCCCACAAAGCACAGCCAAGTTTCTCCCACTTTCTCTGCATCTCTTTCTGCCTCCAGCTTCCTCTGTGGTGGCCTTTGTTTTTCCTGCCCATCTTTGGTGGCTCTCAAATGTCTTCCTGCCCCACAGAGAAAAGAGTGCCAAGTAGCCAACCAACAAGCATGAGGGTCCCCTGCAGCAGCTCGCTCAGGCCAGGGTCCTCCCAGGTTGCTGGTCCTGTGGATGGATGGAGGCTCCTGCCTGCCTGGCTACCGTGGCCCCGGTGGGGAGGGGTGGTCAAAGAGCACAGGTGGGATTTGTGCAAAAGATCTGGCCCATGGCTCCTTTTTCAGTAGGGGCTGTGGGCTTCCAACCTTCCCAAGATTCCCCATGCAGAGCCAGGGCCTAAGCCTCGGACCCCTTGGTCATCCAGGCCCCTCCAAGGCCCTGGGCCCACCAAGACCTCTAGCCTTGAAGCACATGGTCCCCAGCCTATGTAAAACTTGGCATGAGTGAGAAACTCAACCACAGTGGGTGAAGACTGCCGCCTCTTTCCGGCCTGTCTTTCCTTCACCACACTTCAGGGAGGTGAGGGGGCTCAGGCTTGATCATCAGGGGGTGCTCAGGCACCTCCTTGCATAGGAAAGTTGTTTCTCACCACCCTAGCATCGGCTTGGCTTCTGGGAGCCCTTCCTCCTCCTGGGCTGACTCACCTGCTTGGTGCCAGGACATGGGAGATTCAGGGCCGGGACGGGGTCCTGTGGTTGTGGGCTGCACGTAGATGGTGAAGGTGAATCAGAGTTGAAATGTATAGAGGCTCTCTAGGACACAGTGCAAATGTACCCGCAATCCACCCCCCGATTCCAACACCTGACCAAGATCCCCGGATACAGAGCAGGCAGGCTTTGCCCATAGCCATGGAGAAACCAAAACCAGTGGGAGGTTCCCTTTCCATCTCTGCAAACGTGCTGTTCCCAGGAGCTCTGTCTACCGTGAATGCCCCATTTCTAGCTCTAGGATTTGCATCTGACAGTGGGATGTGTGTTTATGAAGGGAAGACCACAGAATAGAATCTTTTGGGAAAATAAACGGTCTTCCCTGCTTGGCCTGCTTTGACAATGCAGATTTTCCTTAAACTTGGAGTTTTCCTTCTCTAGGCTATTTTCAATATAACAGTGGATGTGAGTTTGGCCTTGGAGCCAGACTACTTGGCTTCAAAGTCACTTGCCACTTCTACCTGGGACCTAAGGTGAGCTGTGGAGCTCTAGGTCCCTCACCTGTGAAACGAGAAGAACCATGGTGCCCACGTTGCATCATACATTGCATATGCAGGCACACCCTAGCTGCAAAAAGCAAGGAGCAGGGTAAGGGGGCAGCAATCTGGGTCACATTCCCCAGAAGTAGATCCTGATTTGTATGGCAGTGACTGATGAAGGACAGGCACCCAAGGAGAGTGGTAAGGGAACGGGGGTAGCAGACAGAGAGGGGAGAAGCCATGCAAGTCTGTGGCCCCAGGCAAAATCCTACAGAAGCAGGTCCCTTGGGGGACTGTGGAGTGAAGTCACATCTCTGTTTCCCAGCCTGAGCTATGGATACACGTGTCAGTCATTAGTGAAGGGCCATCCTGCAGCAGGGGGACACTTCCAACTCTCTGCAGAAAGGACCAAAGGGCTCCAATAGCCTGATGACAGTCTTGCTGCAAAGAGTCGTAGATGTGGACAGTTGGAAACCAAGGCCATTGAGGCCAGGAAAGGGGCGCATGGGAAGGTGCGAGGGGTCACGCTTCTGTGACCTACAGGTGGAGAGTGGACAGTAGCCACACAAGACAAAGGTGAGCGTTCTGAATTCAGAGACCAGAAATGGAGGCTTTCACAAATATGCATGCACCATGGTTTTTCATGGGATAGTCTATCTGGAAGATCATTCCAGGCTGCAGTATGTAAAGCTACCTCATTCTTCTTTTTCACAGTTGCAGAGTTCACTAAGTGGCTACACTATTATAGAGCTCACCAACCTCTATTGATGGGTATTTAGATTGTTTCCAATCTTGCTATTACAAGAAAAACATACCACAATAAATATCCTTGTACTAGGGCCATCAGCACATTTGCAAGTGTCCCTGTACATTTCTAGGAGTAAGTTTTCAGATCAAAAGGCACGTGCATCAAAAAAAATGTTGATAGTGGCCTTACCAGTTTATACTCCCACCAGTAATGTACGAGAGAGCTTGTCTCCCACACCCACGGTGACACAGTGTTATCACAGTTTTGGATGATTGCCAATGTGATAAGTGAAAAATGGTCTTGAACTATAGTTTCCATTTGCACTTCTCTGGTTATAAATTAGGCTAAACATTGTTTATAAGCTCAAGGGCCATTTCTACTTCCTGCTCTGTGAACTATCTGTTCATGTCTATACTCATGGACATTTTTTCAATTTCATATTTTCTATTGCAATTTCATTTGTCTTATTGACTGTAGGAACTCTTTATATATTAAGGAAATTTGGATCTTGAGTAGAGTGACTTGAGGATGGAAGCAGAGGGAATTCATTCATCCAAGGGCTTCCCATTAGTTTGGCTACCTAAATTTCATATCCAAACCAGTCGTTTCCAGTATGTGGTTTTTTATTTCTTCTTTTGGTTCTGTGAGCTAACCTATAATCTCCCGGCACATTGCTTACTTGCTTTGCCTTGGCTGGACTTAGCCAGAGTTGAGTTTGGTGGTGTAAGGAGTCTTGATGTATCCACTCTCCCTCACCAGGTTGAATCTGAGGGTCTGAGTTGATGTCGTCTCCATCTTCCAGCTGAGATTCCCTGCTTTTCTCTGTGGGTCCCTCAACTTCCAGGTCCAGACAACTAGAGACCCTTCCTAACCATCTCGCTTAGGGATGTTTGCAGCCTCCTCTGCCCTGTCCTTGTGTCTAGGCCAGAGGTCCTCTTTTCTTCACTTGGAAGGTGATGTCGCTGATTGATATAAGAGCTTGTTTGGGCTGTGAGCCCTGGGAGTGTAGGCAGTGGGTCTCCCTTGATAATTGTGTCCCAGAGCTTCAAAGGTGAAGGCCAGCAGGGCCCTTGGGGATCTTGGGGACCAACCACCACTGTGGACAGAGGAGATGCAGTGAAGAGGGGGAGATTGCCCAGGTCACACACTGTGTTGGGGGACACATGTAGGTCCAGGACCCTTTCTGAATCACAGTGCTCATTCATTCTTTTGGCAAGCACTCCTCAATGGCTGGATTCCCCAGCTTTCAGGCAGGGCTGTGTCATAGCGAGCACCAACTCCACTTGCAAAGCAACCGTAACTGCCCTGCAAGCCAAGGATGGAGGAGCCTGTTTGGGGAAGTGGGGAGGTGGCTCAGAGGGGGTGGCCTGGAAAGACTAGCTTGGGTTGGGGCGTGGCAAGTGCAAAGAAAATGCTACACCATCACAGCTGTAGCTCACTCACTTGATACATTGCTTCCTTTAAACTCCCACATCCTCACATGTTTCTTTGTTTCAGCACCAATAAATAGCCTGGGCTCCCAGAGTTCAGGGCCTTTGCAGCCTCCATACTAGTGTTGCCCCCGGTCCCATTTTCTTTCTTGTCTTTTCTCATTCCTTTGACTCCACTGGACTTGGTAGCCCCCACAGCCTGATGTTGGGTCTGATCACCCCAACCTGCCCAAGCTGCCCTTATCTATCCTTCATACCCGAGGCCCACCCCCTGCCTCCCAGCCACATCATAGGAAGGGGGCCAGACAGGCTTCCTGTCCCCAGAGCCTGTGTCTAGGAAGCCATCAGAGCAGGCTGCCTGTGCCCATCTCCTAGCAACAAATGGCCTTAGGAAGTATTTAGGGGTGGGATAAAATGGTGATCGCTGTGGGGCTGTGTCCCAAATCAACAGCTCTCCAGCTGGCCAAGGGCAAGTGTTTCCCAGGAGCTGGGCCAGGGCAGGCTGGTGGTTGTGGCATGTGCACCAGGAGTCAGTTCCAGGGTCCTCCAAGCCTGGGCCTTGCAGTCGGCCACCCTAAGCCTCTCATGCCTGTGCTTGGGGTTCAGAGGTGGCAGGGGTGCTTGGGCCCTACATGCTTCTTGTGGGGACCTGTAGGAACCAGGCATGAGGAAGTGAGGAGCAGGTGCTGACTGTGAGTGACTCTAAGCCTGACTGCCCCAGCATCCAACACTCACACACATGCACATGTGCCTACTCACATGGACACAACACACAGCTATGCACGCCAACATGCACTTGCTCGGAGGCATAGGCACACACACACACTTACTTGCTTTTGTTTTTATTATTTTGAGATGGAGTCTTGCTCTGTTGCCAGGCTGGAGTGCAGTGGCATGATCTCAGCTCACCGCAACATCTGCCTCCCAGGTTCAAGCGATTCTCCTGCCTGAATCTCCTGAGTAGCTGGGACTACAGGCAGGAGCCACCACACTCAGCTAATTTTTGTATTTTTAGTAGAGACAGAGTTTCAACACATTGGCCAGGATGGTCTTGATCTCTTGACCTTGTGATCCACCCATCTCGGCCTCCCAAATTGCTGGGATTACAGGAGTGAGCCACCGTGCTGAGCCATTTTGTGTGTTATTTTTATAATGTTTATGTTTAGAGAGGGATCTTGCTCTTTTCCCCATGTTGGATTGCAGTGATGGTATCCTAGCTCACTGCAGCCTCAACCTCCTGAATCCAAGTGAGACTCCCTCCACAGCCCTGCCAGTAGCTGAGAATACAGGCCTACACCACCATGCCTGGCATTTAAACAATTTTTTTGTACAGATGAGGTCTTGCTATGTTGCCCAGGCTGATCTCAAACTCCTGGGCTCAAGTGATCCTCCTACCTCAGCCTCCCAAAGTCCTGGCATTACAGGCATAAACCACTATGCTGGGCCCTGTCTATTCATTAGATTTGAATTGCAAATCTTCAAAGTTCATCCATATTTGCAGGAAGTATAAGTATTCCATTCATTTTAATAACTGAATAGTATCTCCCTGTGCACATATAATACATGTTGCTCATTTATTCTTCTGTTGATGAACAATTGGGCTGTTTCTACCTTTGGCTATTGTGAATATGCTGCTCTGAATGTTGGGACACAAGTATCTGTTTTTTTAAAAATTGTGTTTTATTTTTTGATAAGTTATTGGGGTACAAGTGGTATTTGGTTACATGAGTAAGTTCTTTAGTGGTGATTTCTGAGATTTTGGTGCACTCATCACCAGAACAGTATACACTGCACCGTATTTGTTGTCTTTTATCCCTCGCCCCCGCTTCCAGTCTTCCCCCCAAGTCCCCAATGTCCATTGTATCACTCTTATGCCTTTGCATCCTCATAGTTTAGCTCCCACATATCAGTGAGAACATACGATGTTTGATTTTCCATTCCTGAGTTCAAGTACCTGTTTGCAATCCTGCTGTCAGGGATTTTGGACATCTACTTAGGAGTGGAATTACTGGGTCATATGGTAGTTTTATGTTTGACTTTTTGAGGAACTGCCAAACTTTTCCACATTATACATTATACATTCTCATGAGCCACTGCATTATACATTCCCATGAGCAATGTGTGTGGGTTCCAGTTCCTTCACATCTCCAACACTGGCTATTTTCCATTTGTTCGATAACAGCATCCTAATGAGTGTAAAATGATGTCTCATTGTGGTTTTGATTTGCATTTCCCTAATGACTAATGACATTGAGCATCTTTTCATGTGTGGATGCTGGAAGTAGGGACACCATGACAGGACAGTAGCCTTGGCATTGCCTTAGCAGCAGCCTAAGATGGGGGCCAGGGAGCATGAACAAGGGTGAGGAGGGAGAGGAGTGGGGAGAGAGAAAGGGAGAAAAGAGATGGGGAGAGGGAAGAGAGAGAGGTAGAAAGTGAAAGATGGGTAGAAAGAGATGGGGGAGAGACAGAGGAGGCTGAGAGGGACAGGAGGATGGAGAGAGCAGACAGAGAGAAAGAGAGATGGGGAAAGGGGCAAGAGATGACAAGAGAGACAGAGAAGCCAGAGAGGCAGAGGGGGAGAAAGGGAGAAAGGGAGAGAGAGACAGAGCAAGAGGTCGGGTCACTCTGGGTCCCAGTTTCCAGTGCAGTTGTAGGTCACCATCACCTAACTGCATGTGCAATAAAGCCCTCGTGCCTGCTGCTCACAGCCCCCAAGAGTCCTTCCTCCTGGAGAATAAAACCTTTGGGGGCTGCCCTTCCTCACTGGATTTTGGTTGTTTCTAATGAACCGAGTCATCCTGTCTATCACCTTCCTGGGCTCACGGCTCCACTGAACGCTGACCCCTCGGTTTGGGAGGAGCAGTGGTGCCCCCATCTCACCAGGCTCCCAAGGAAGCTTGTGACCTTGGCTTGGGCCCAGAGTAGCCGGATACCCACTGGGGCTCTGCTTCTCCCTTCACTAAGAAAAGAAAGAGACCAAAGAATGGTTTGCACAGAGGGCACCTGTGCAAACACCCAGGGAACCAGGGAGTTGAGCCGTCTTCATTTCTTAACAGTCACATTCCCTTCTGTGCCTCCTTAATGAGGGCATGAAGCACAGTATGCGTGTGTCCAGCTGTGTGCAAAGGTATGTGTGTGTGCATGTGTGTTGTGGGGGCATGCAGTAGGCAGCAAGGAAAGGGCAGCTCCTGCTCAAAGCTGCAAGTCTCTCTGAAGGAAAGATCAAGATTCCCTGGACCACAGCAGGACAGTGTTTTCATTTGCATCCATTTTTATTAGCATTTAAACCTGTATCTTGAGTACCATATAAATCTTAAGTTGGTTAACTGTTCTTACAAGCATTTACACAGTAAAATAAACATATGATAATATACACTGAAATTATGCACCCTGCACCCCACCACCCCCACCCCAGCCAAAATTATCTGGCAAACCTACACCCAGCAAAGGATCTCATAGCGCACTTTGGGAAGTATAGGCAGGAAGCCTGAGTCTCCATTGCTCATTCCATCTTTTCACCAGCTGTGGGCTACCAGGCTGCATGGGTTTGCTAGGGCTTCCTTAAAGTACCACAGACTGGGCAGCTTCAGCAACAGAATCTCACTGTCTCACAGTCCTGGAGGCTGTAGGTCCAAGATCAAGCTGTTGGCAGGGAAGGTCCCTTTCCAGGGCGGTGGGGGAAGGCTCTGTTCCAGGCCTCTCTCCTGGCGTGTAGGTGGCCTTCCCTGTGTCTCTTCACCTTGTCTTCCCTCTATGCATGTCTGTGTCCAAATTTGCCCTTTCATAAGGACATCAGTCATATTAAATTGGGCACCCCCGATTGACCTCATTTTTCATTTTAACTTATTTCTATAAGATGCTACCTCCAAATAAGATCACATTCTCAGGCACTGGGGCTAAGGACAAAAACAGGAATTTCAGGGGGCAAATTCAACCCATCACATAGGCCCTCCCCGAGGCCACCTCTGCATCATCTTTGTCTACAGGCAAGTTGGCATCTATAAAGTGTCTGCCCAAGACATTCGTCTGGCTCATGGTACAGCCAGTCCACACAGCCAATGGTGAAATCCAGGTGGCATTGTTTCCTCACCACCATGCCTCATGCAAGCAGCTGACTTCTTATAATGGTGGACACAAATCCCGGCACTGGTGCAGACGCTTGCTGGCTGTGGGTGAAGTAGCCCCATGTCAGTGCACTGCAAAGATGCAGCTTAGAATGTTACGGCTTGTGTGAAAGACACACAGATTTCTATTCCTTCCGATCTGTGGTTTCAAGTTCTGCTCGTCAGAACCCAAGGGGCTCTATAGGGTGCCTCTGGAACAGCCGGGGTGTTATGGGTGCTAAAAAGGTGTTAGGGTGCCTAGGCTCAACCCCAGCTTCAATCACACAAATAATCTTGTTGACATGATTTTTGGTTAATTTTTTTTTTTTTGAGACAGAGTCTTGCTCTGTCGCCCAGGCTGGAGTGCAGTGGCCCAATCTCTGCTCACTGCAAGCTCCGCCTCCTGGGTTCATGCCATTCTCCTGCCTCAGCCTCCCAAGTAGCTGGGACTACAGGTGCCCACCACCACACCTGGCTAATTTTTTTTTTTGTATTTTTAGTAGAGACGGGGTTTTGCCATGTTAGCCAGGATGGTCTCAATCTCCTGACCTCATGATCTGCCCACCTCAGCCTCCCAAAGTGCTGGGATTACAGGTGTGAGCCACTGCGCACGGCCTGGTCAGTTTTTTAATTGATCTTTTGTATAATTTTTTTGTTTAAGAAAGGGATCCTCTGGCAGAAAGAAAATCTGAAACTCTAAATACTGTCCATTTTATCCATATATTGTTGGTCATACCCCCAAAATATATCCTGATTCCAGCCATTTGTCATGACTGCTTTAATCTGAGCTCCCATCATTTTTCTCCTGGATTACTGTACCAGCCTCCCCAGCGGCCTCCCGGCTGCCACCTGGCCCCTCCCCAGGGCTCAGCAAGATTTTTCTGCAAAGGACCTGGTAGTAGCATCTTGGGCTTCGTGGACCCTGTGGTCTTTGTTGCACCTACTCAACAGTTACTCAGCTTTGCCACTGCAGCCCCAAAGCAGCCCCAGACAAGAAGTGAACACAGGGGAGGAGCTGTGGCTCCAGTAAACCTTTATTCACCATAGGAGGGGGGCTTCATCTGGATTGTGGGCCATAGTTTGCCCATCCCTGCCTGACTTCATGGCAACACTGACCTTCGTATGTACGCCTCTTAAAAACATGTGTAAGCCAAGTGCAGTGGCTCATGCCTGTAATCCCAACACTTTGAGAAGCCGAGGCTGGAGGATTGCTTGGGGGCAGGAGGTCCAGACCAGCCTGGATAACACAGCGAGATCCTGTCTCTACAAGAAACCATTTCAAAAGCAGCCAGGCATGGGGACCCACACATGTAGTCCCAGCTATTCAGGAGGCTGAGGTGGGAGGATTGCTTGAGCCTGGGAAGTCAAGGCTGTAGTGAGCTGTTTGGTCCACTGCACTTCAGCCTGGGTGACGGAGCAAGACCCTGTCTCTCTCTCTCTCTCTCTCTCTCTCCATATATATATAATTTATTTATAGTGTGTGTAATGGTTGTCTACAAGACACACCTTTAATTAATCACAGCCGACCCTCAAATAATACGCATAGTGTAGGACCCTCACAACGTTACACTCCCAACTCTTCTCCCCACCCATCTTTTGTTTTCTTTCTTCCCACAGATTCTGGGATTGTCTTCCTCTCCTGATTGACTGCATGAAGGGGATTTCTGGTGGGGGAAGGGTAGCAGGTGAGAAATGAAGTACCAAGAAACTAGCAAACGGTCTTCTGGTTGTCTGGGGACAGTCCTCCTGTCATCCGCAGCCTAGTCTCAAGGGTTCTGGGCCAGTCACCCTGCAGCCTCTGTGCTGTGTCTCTGGATCTGGCCTCCATGGGAAGGACCCTCGGAGACCCAGCAGAGTGGGGTGCCTGGGTTGACAAACATCTTCCTGTTCCTCTGGCTGTGTGGCTCAGGAATAGGCCCAGACAGTGTGTCCAGGTGTTCGAGGCCACATCACTGCCCCCTTTGAGATGGCCCAGAGGACCTTGTGGTGCAAGCGTGAAGCTCAGCACACCGAGCCTGGGACCAACTGCCCCTCCCTGTGTCCTGGAGTTGGGGTCCAGTCCTGAGAAGACTCTCAGTCACCTGTGGGTGCTGATGAGGGAAGGGAGAGGTCTGTGGACTGAGAAGGGCCTTTGGTAGGGGACTCTGAGCACCACCGCTCAGGGGTCTGGTCAGTGGGGGTCTTGTCAGCAGAGATTGAACTCTGGGGCTCAGACACAGAAAACCTGGTCAGTGACCCTTTCTCCTTTTTCAGCTCTTGCCACACATGCAGAGAGAGAGGAACTTCCAGTGCCCGCTATGGAGCCACAGCCCACAGCATGGGGAGGGCCCCGTCCAGTGGCAGTGCTGCAACTAGAGGTAGCTCCAGAGTCCTCCGGGCCCTGCACCGATACAGCCAAAGACCAGCAAAGCGACGAGCTGCCAGACCTCATGCCACCTGCCGTAGCCACTGGCCTGAGCCCTGGAGCTGAGAGCGTCACTGGAGATAGATGTGGCAGAGAAGAGGTTATGAGCATGGCCCCAGCCAGCAGCTCCCACGCTGCCCCTAGTCCTGGGCATGGAGCGAGCCTTGGTTTCGGAGACCAGGGTGTGCAGTCAGAGCTCCTCTACCTTACTAAAGAGAGGCCTCTTTTATTTACCAGAGCCACAGCCATGCTGCATCAGGACCTTTTCATTCTGCCAGTGCTGGGGCTGTCTATCTGCAAGCTGGAGGTGTTGAGAGCAGGAAAAGGAGGCTGTGAGGAAGGGTTCCAGCAGCTCCTCCTGCTCTCAGAGGTGACCTCCTCCTCCAGGCATGGAGGTCTGTCCACTACTGGGCTTCTGGGCTATTTGCCCCTGATTTGCTCCCTGGTACGGGCTCTTCTTTACAGGCAGGCAAGGGGTGCGGGGACCAGGCGGGGGCTTCAAAGGGTACAGCACCAAATCTTCCAAACTCAGCATTTGTGCCCTGGGGTCTCCAAACAGTCTACTGCCCTAGGATTTATTCATACTGTTAAATTACCAGTTTATGCAAATCATACGTAAATAAAGCTCAACTTTTTGAAACTTCATGGCTTTTTGAACTCCCTAATGTTAGATGGTATTTTTGAGGCTATCTGAAAACCTCTGATAATGTGTCTCTTGTTGTGGTTGTTTGTGTGATTGAGTTACCACCATCAAATCAACTTTTACTGGAAACGTTTCAGGTATGGCTTTTAGAAGACCTAGACCTACTCTTGCCTGTTTTGACCCTCCAGTTTATTGTGGAAGGAAGGATCATGGGGTTTCATGTCTCTGGCAGATCAATCACTTTCCTCCATCCATAGCAGGGAGGAGTCATGGCACCCCAGAGGGTTACTGGGAGGAGGAGGTGAGGAGGTGTATGGAATCCGGCTCTGTCACACAGACCTAGCACATTACACCCTAGCTGAGTCCCCTGCTAAGGAAGGGGCACACCCTCTGCCCTCAACTGTCAGCCACCCATCCCCCATCTGCATCCCCAGGACTGCCCCAGATGGGGAGGTCTGAGATTGGGGAGCACACATAGATGTTCTGATGCTAGCTACGGGTCTTGGGGTGGTGACAGTGACAAGGACCTGGGTGCACATGTGAGTTGGGCAGCCAGGCCTGGCCAGAGCAGTGACACATGCATCCACACATTAGTGCACTCACATACAGGTACACGCTCACCTGCACAAACACACTGCACACACACATGTTGAAACTTCAGGGAGGGGAGGATGCTGACTCTGGGCCCTGCTGACCCAGGCAGGGGCCCACTGTAATGGGTGCCATGACCCCACAATGTCACTGTTGCTGAGTACCCTCCCACCTACCCGCCTGCCCTCTCTGTGTCTGGAGCTCTTGGAGACAAGACACACAGCGGTGTCTGGTTCTGTGCAGAGGAGGCTTTCCCAAGTGAGAGATACAGCTAGCTCAGCAGACTCAGGTGAGTGTGACCTGATGTGTTCCCTCCCTGCTGACCTGGGACAGTCGCTACCTGGTGGGCAGTGCTGGCCTCTGGGCAGGTGCCGAGGAGGGTAATCCATGGGCATTCACCAGATGCCCGTTCTGCACTGACTGTGTAGATGGTTGTTTCCTGCATCCTCACAGCAACTCTGTGGGGTGGGTGCTGTCCTCAAATGTACCCATTTGACAAGTGAGCTGTCTAGGGTCAGAGGAGCCGATATTGGCCCAGGGACCCAGATGTGACCCTGGGATGTGCTCTCAGCCCTGCACTGTGCTGTGCTGGACTCAAGCCCTGACCTCTGTGGCCTCCCTGCCCTGGATTCCAAATCGCCCTGGGGTCTGGGCTTCAGTGGGACAGAGCTTGGCCCTGGAAGAGGCACTAAAATGGAGGCCCTGTGGGTGGTGGGGAGGCGGGGTTTCTCAGTCTAATTCTGTGCCTTAAGCTGGGAGGAGGTCTCACCAACTCAGACTTCAGGTGTGGTCACTGATGGTCCCTGTGGGGCCCACTGGACACATGGGGTCCTGGGGGAGTGCATCTCTCCTGGCCAGAGTGCATTAGAATTGGAGTAGAATGGAGCAGTCACCAGACGTCTTGCTTCCTACAGAAAACTGGGCATCTTCGTGGAGACTGATCCTATACAGATATCCAGTCCTAACCCCGTCTGCCTCCAGGTGCCCACAACAGCTCATCGTGAGTCCTTCAGTCTCGGCAGGCGGACACCGTTTGCCCTGCTGGGGCAGGTGTGTGTCCATCTGAGAGCATTTGAGGACAACAGGCCTGTCTTTCCAGGTTGCCCTGTGCTCAGGTCCTCAGGAAGGAGCCCACCCCAGGTGGAATGCAAGGACTCCAGAGACTGGGGAAGGGGTGGGGTCACTGGGTCTGGCCCCTGTCACTTGGAAGGGGTGGTAGAATGGGGCTTCTCAGGCCGGAAGGCATCTAGGGGTGTGGCAGGACTGGTTTGGGTGTTTTCTGGAGCACTCGGGTACAGCAGAACCATTGGATGACTTTGTCTTGTGGGATGGTGATGGATGAGGTCATGGATACCCTGCATGTGATGAGTGAGGGGATATTATTGACAAGTATGAGCAGGCACAGGTGGGGCCGCTCCCTCGAGGGAGGTGGGGCCTCACCTCCTTCACTGTGCCTGGTCAAAGGCTCCTGGGCTCCCTAAGATCACAGGGCCGGGATAGGCTGTCCATGCCCTTGGGACCCCAAGTGCCTCACCTTGCCCCGCTCTCCCTGTCCCCCTCTGGGTCACAGGGATGCCAAGCTGGGGCAGCAGTGGACACGGAGCATGAGCATGTTGACATCTGGAAATTCACCGATCGCCTCGGGATTGTATGGTGAGTCCTCTGTCCCTTGACACATCGGTCTCACCTCAGGGACAGGTTTTGTTTTTAGAAAGATCTCTCTGAGGCAGGACATGTCTCCCCAGCTTGGGCCAACCTCCTCTCCAGGGTCAGAACTCCTCCCTGTCTCTCCTGCAGGTCCAGCCCATGATCAGGATTAGGGCAGAATCCAGAGGCCCATCTAGGGAGCTCAGGAGAGTGGGTGGGACAGAGAGGGGGCTGGGTCTGACCCCTGGACTCTCAGCACTTAGGTCTCCACATCAACAGGAGAAGAGTTGGCAGCCCATGGGTCTGGCCCTGTCCCCTTGGGGGCTGCTCTGGTGAGACCTGGGGTGGTGGCCACAGGGTAGGGGGCACCTGGCCAGGCCTGTGGGCCATTGTGTAGCAGGTCTCTGAGGGCTCAGGGGGCCCAGCTGAGGCATCCTATAGGGAGGGGCATGGGGACATCCATGGCTGTGACCCTGGGAGGCTGGGGGAGAAGAAGGGTAAGGCCTGGCCTGGGCATCTCACAGCAAGGCCAGGGGGCAACAGAACATGCAGCTTGGATCTGGGCCTGGTAAGGGGAGCCCAGCCTGCAGCCAGCCCCTCAGGACTCACAGGATGGAGAGAGGGAGGAGCCTCGGGCAAGGGGGTGGGGTGAGCCCATGAGACCTGCCACTTCTGGGACACACCTGAACCGAGCCAGCCCAGGGTGGAGCTGACAGCCTTGGGAGGATGACAGATGGGGTGGGCAGGGAACAGTGGCACCTGGGACCCCTCAGTGGGGGGACTTGGTCAGTCCCCAAGGCTCTGCATAGCCCTCCAGAGACTCTGATTCCCGCTGGCTCAGTCAGCACCACGCAGGGTGGGTGACGGGGCTGAGTCAGTGCAGGTAGGACAGCCAGGCACCCCATGTTCCGGCTGCTGCAGTGGCTGGGAGGAGGCTGAGGGATGAAGGCTGACTGCCCTGAGAGCCAGCTTTGGCTGGAGGCGGGGTGGTGGGCCATCCCCACTGTTGACTGGGCCGTTGGTCACCCTTGTCAACCCAGGCTTCTCCCCAGCATTCTGGGCAGCCCAGTGACACACCTGGGGGTCTCATGCCTAGGCGCTGACAGGAAGAGGGTCACAGGAAGACCAGGGTGGCTGGAGACAGGGTCACGGTCTCTGGGCTGAGCAGGATAGGGGAAGATGGGGAACAGGCAGGGTCAGCAGCCAGGCTGCAGGGAGAGACATGTGCACGCTGGGAGGTCAGACCCTGCAAGGCCCGTGGGGAGTGTCAGATGGGACGGGCTCCAGGTCCATCCTCTGGGCACTGGGCAGCTCTCAGGCCAGGCTCCCTGGACTCTGGTGGTTGATGTGGTCACTCCCAAGGCACTGCTGTCAGTCAGGGCTCAACCACCCACCCTAGGTGCCCCCAATCCTGTCTCAGGACTGGACTTTCCCAGCTCCCACAGAGGGTGCCACTTCCAGCCCAGGAGGGGCATTCCCATTGTGCGGCCTGAGGCCCCTTGTGGGCCCCGAGTGACCCCTGCCAGGCCAGCCTCACACTCCTTCTTTTCCAGGGTCCTGGTGCCTCACAGGGACCATGTGCCCAGCTCCACAGGGAGGCCCTTGCCTTCCTTCCATGTGCCTTCTTCTGGGCTGAGACTTAGGATGGATGGCGGGGGGGCTGGGGCCCTCTCAGGGAGGGAGATGGCTCCTGGCCCGGGCAGGTCCTCAGCTCTGTCTGAGTTGTCTTACAGTGAGATGAGAATGGCTCCTATCAGTGCGCAGGAGGTAAAGATAAGAGCCTGTGCCTGCTGCATGGGAGGCTGCCCCAGGGACAAGGAATCAGGGCTGATGGGTCAGGCAGAGGGGGCAGCCTGTGGGCCAAGGTGGTGGTGACTGGGAGTGACACGCTGTCACTCAGGAAAATGGCAGTTCCTGCTCCACCTGACCTCAAGACTCTGTCCCCGTGGTGGTTCAATCAAAACCCAAACCAAGAACTACAGTCTTGCTCAGAAGTCACTGCCTTCTTGTTCCAGGACCCCAGCTGAATGATTGGAAACAACCAAAACCCAGGGTTTTTGTGGTCTGAGGATGCTGAGTCCTCATGTCAGGAGGCCAGGCAACTGGTGCCCATTCTATCAGAGGGTCTCAGCCCCCCAGGGTCTGCCCTTTGCTGGCTCATTCCAGTTCCTGGAGCCCAGGACCCAGCATCCATGGGTCGCCACCAGAGGCCAAACAGCTCCGCTAACTCCATCCTCGCTCATTTGACAGCAATGAGGTCAGGAAACAAAATGCACTGACAAATAGCTGAAGATGCTTGGAGATGGGCCAAAATATAAGAACGGCAAAAAGGTAACATGGGGAGGGAGTGGCCCTGTGACTGCTCTCTGCAGAGCCAGGAGACAGGCACCCATGGCCGTGACCTGGCCTCAGCGGGTGGGTAGCACCCTGTCCTCACTTAGAGGACACCAGGCCTGGTTGCCAGCCTTTTGCCCATCCAGGCAAGCATTGCCTTTCTAGGAGAAAACCTAATGCCAGGACCTGGGCCACCCCTTGCTCAGGGGTAGGGACGTGCCCGGGTGACCAGAAGAAAGGAATAGGTCCAGGTCAGAGTGCACAACCCTGAGTGCTCCTCCACACTTTCAATTGTTGGGGGGAGGCCTGCCTCTCCCTGGGATCTGAAAAAGGCTGGAGACTTCCAGAACCCTCAGGCTCTGATCCTCCCTTGGTCACCCTGTGTCCTTCTCACTAAAGTGTTCTGTCTGTTCCTGTCTCGCAGGGTCTATAAAGGAATTCCCCCCACTGGTGAGGGACTGGACATGCTCACTCCTTCTAACCATTGAGGAAGTCAAGTCTAAGAACCCCAGGGAATACAAGCTAAGGCCCTCCCAAACTCGGCCAGAGCAGGACAAACAGGCCAGGCCATGTCAGGAGCCCAGGACTCCAGCTGGAGGGCACGTCGAGCCCAGGTTGGGGGTTGGGGCTGTGGTCAGATGCACATCCTGGGCACAGACAGTGACTCAGGCACCACAGGTGTGCTGGGTTCTGCTGACCTGCCCTGGTTTCAGAAACAAGGCAAAAAAGGAGCTTTCTGCAGAAGGAAATCTTCCTCCTTTCCTTCCAGAAGTGCTGACAGTGGGGTGACTGCCATTTGGGGCAGGGAGTCTTTTGTGTGTTCTGAGTCTGCTTCCTCCTCTTGGCCCTGCCCTACAGGTCATGAAGGAGAAGGGCAAGAGGTCACCACATGATGTTCAGAGAGCCATATGGAGTCAAGTAAGGCATGTGGTGTTTAGAGAACGATTTGGTCTCACGTAAGGCATTTTGGGGGCTGCAGGGATCCTAGGGAAGATGGGCAATCCAGAGGGATGGGAGCTTCCCCAGGGCAGAGGCCAGGGTCACCCAGAAGGGCTGATAGAACCACCAAGAGCTCTTCTGGCCAGGGAGCAGCCAGCATTATGGATTGAGCACCTCCCAGGTTCCCCTGGGCTGAGCTGGGGCATTTGGGACCAGAACCCAGGTGGCTCCTGAGGAGACGCCAGGCAGCAAACAAAATAATGCAGAATGGTGAAAAGTGCTCTCCATGATCCATGGAGGCTGAGGTGGGCTGATTGCTTGAGGTCAGAAGTTTGAGACAAGACTGGCCAACATGAAGAAACCCTGGCCCTACAAAAAATATAAAAATTAGCCTTGTGTGGTGGTATATGCTTATGGTCCCAGCTACCCAGGAGGCTGATATGGAAATATCAAAGCAACTTGATTCAAGGTTCTGCTAGAAAATATTTAACCAAAATAAAATGCCAGTTACCTTCAAAGGGCACACAAAACTATTTTCAAAGGTAAACTAGGTTCAGAAACTGTAATATTTCACAATAGACATTTTCCTCAATTTCTAAAACTAGATACAGAATGAAAATGCTCAGTTTTCATATAATCCCTTTAGCCACTCATAGACCTGTGTTTACAAAAGAAAGGAAACAGTGATCCTCTGTTTCAGCACAAAAAGATCTATATCTGCTGAAAATTCATTGAAAGACTCTTTATATAACCATATTTGTCCTTCACTTTCATAGATCACTGGATTTTTGTTCAGCAGTTTTAAAAAATCTCTCTATCCATATATGTATCCATATATGGATGTATCTATCTACATATGTGGATATGTATGAATGTTTGCATTCACACATAGCCTTGACTTCCTCAATGTCCAGAAGGAGTGAGCATGCCCAGTCACTCACCGGTGGGGGGAATTCCTTTGTAGACCCTGCGAGACAGAAACAGACAGGTATGTGTATGTGTGTACCTAAAAATCACAGGTATAGTATGTGTGTACCTATCTATCTATGACCTATCTAGTCCCTTGGTTCTCATCTGTGACACCACGATTCAGTCAAAGAAAAGAAATACGGCATCACTGCTGTGACATGGTTACTCCACGTGCAGTACAGCATAGGATGTGGTCAGCCTCCTCAACCATTTTCTTGTCTACTTGATTTTGGAGTCAGTTCTTACTATTAGGCAGCTACTAATTAGTTGATATTAAAACCAGCCCTCGTTTAGGCATTTTACTCTGATAATATAGTTTTTATTGCTTAGGCATTTTATAAACTTAAACCTTTCTCTTGCTATCTCTCCAGAAAGAAGACAAACCTGCATTTATAGTTTTGCAGCTACAGATAATTGTACAACTAACTAAATATGTGGAATTGTTAATTTGTGTCAAGCACTGTACTAGGCATATTATATACATAATTTATTTACTCTATATAGCCACAGTATAAATTAGTTACCATTATAATCCACATTTTTCAGATAAGGAAAATGAGGCACAGAGAATTTAAGAAATATATGTAAGTTACAGTAGTAGGATGTAGCAAAACCCACATTTCTCCCCAAAGAGCTTAAACTCCTAACTTTTATGTTATACTGATTTGGTACTTATCACTTTTGAGTCTCAGTTTTCTCATCTAGGAAGTATACTACTTCATTTATTCATTAATTCATTCAGTCGTTTCATTGTCTACCATGTGCTAGGTTATACGGAGGTGCAGGCACAAGGATTAACCAGGAACAAAACAGACTGTGTATGCTGTCAAGGGCATAACTTTCCAGTGAGAAGAGTCAGAGAACCAGGAAATAAATGACTGTAACATGTCATGTGGTGACAAGAATGTTTATGAAAAATGAAGCAGGCTAAAGTAGAGAGAAAGTGTTGTATTAGAAGCACATTTTCATCATATGTGGAAAATTCTGGTAATGAGACATTTGAATAGCAAGAAGAAGATTCTAGGCAAAAAGTAAGACAAATTTAAGTAGGAGGATGTTCTGGGAAGAATGTGTCCATCAGTGAGGCCAGAGCAAAGTGCACAATGGGAGGATGGTAGATGACAGTTTCAGAGCAATGCCAGGAACTAAATAATGGAAGGCCTTGGAAGACATTGTGGTCAGTTACTGTCCAACCAGGAGACTGAAACTGCACAGTAATTTGAATAAGGAAAATTGAAAGTAAATAACTGTTAACTATTTCAGGGAATTCTCTCTTAAAGCAGGGGTGTCCAATCTTTTGGCTTCCCTAGGCCACATTGGAGGAATTGTCTCGGGCCACACATGAAATACATGAACACTAATGGTGGATAATAAGCTAAAAAAATTTTTTTTTCATAAAAAATCTCGTAGTGTTTTTCTGTTTGTTTTGGGTTTTTGTTGTTGTTGTTTTGTTTGTTTTTTGGTTTTTGGGGTTTTTTTTGTTTTTTTTTTGATACGGAGCCTTGCCCTGTTGCCAGACTGGAGTGCAGTGGCACCATCTTGACTCAGTGCAACCTCCGCTTCCTGGGTTTAAGCGATTCTCCTGCTTCAGCCTCCCCAGTAGCTGGAACTACAGGCACACACCCAGCTAATTTTTGTATTTTAAGTAGAGACGAGGTTTCACCATGTTGGCCAGCATGGTCTCGATCTCTTGATCTCGTGATCTGCTCAGCTCAGGCTCCCAAAGTTCTGGGATTACAGGTGTGAGCCACTGCACCCAGCCTGTTGTTTTGTTTTTTTGGACAGAGTCTTACTCTGTCACCCAGGCTGGAGTGTAGTGGCATGATCTCATCTCACTGCAACCTCTGCCTCCAGACTCAATCAATTCTCGTGCTTCAGCCTCCTGAGTAGGTGGTATTACAGGCATGTGCCACCACACCTGGCTAATTTTTGTACTTTATTAGTAGAGAGAGATGGGTTTTCACCATGTTGGCCAGGCTGGTCTTGAACTCCTGAACTCAAGTGATCTGCCTGCCTCGGCCTCCCAAAGTGCTGGGATTCTAGGCATGAACCACTGGCACCCAGCCAAAAATCTCATAGTGTTTTAAGAAAGTTTACAAATTTGTGTTGGGCCTCATTCAAACCAGCCCTGGGCTGTGGGTTGAACAAGCTTAGGAAAGGCAAAGCAAACACACACACAAAATAGGGACAGCAAATTCACGGAGCTGCCAATGTGCTCTCCAGAGCTTCAGGCAAGCACTGCAGGAAGAAACAAATCTGGAAGAATCTCCCACACACACCAGAACTGAGTGCTTGACCTCCTTGGAGAGGGTGAGGATGTGGCCTGCTTGACAGCAGAGAATTTTGCTGTTTCTACACTGACAAAACACTGGAAAGCTGCTCCCCTAGGTGCTGCTTGTGACCTGCTCTGTCCCCAGAGAGGTGATGGCCAGAGTTGGCTGCTGTCCCCCACAAGAGCAAGGTAAGAGGAGCACTCAGAACTAGAAAGAGCCCCAACCTTCTCCAGCATCCCTTTCGCAGATTCTGCAGATGAAGTTTCACACCGTGCCACAGACAAGGCAAAGCCAGCAAGCAGGGTAAAGGGGGGAGATTTGGAACTGACAGTAATCAGCTCAACAGTGCAAGAAAAATGAGTTTTCTTTTGAAAAGACTTTCAACATCTCTGATCATTAGAGAAACACAAATCAAAACCACAATGAGATACCACCTCACACTAGTCAGAATGGCTACTACTAAAAAGTCAAAAAATAACAGATGCTGGCAAGGTTGTGGAGAAAAAGGAACACTTAGGCACTGTTAGTGGGAGTGTAAATTAATTCAGCCATTATGGAAGACAGTGGCAATTCCTTAAAGACCCAAGACTGAAATACCATTCAATGAAGCAATCCCATTACTGCCTATATACCCAAAGGAATATAAATCATTTTATTATAAAGACACATGCATGTGTATGTTCATTCCAGCACTAGTCACAATAGCAAAGACATGGAATCAACCCAAATACCCATCAATGATAGGCTGGATAAAGAAAATGTGGTATATATACACCATGGAGTACTATGCAGCCATAAAAAAGAATGAGATCATGTCCTCTGCAGGGACATGGATGGAGCTGTAGGCCATTATCCTTAGCAAGCTTATAAGTGGGAACTAAATGATGAGAACACATGGACACATAGAGGGGAACGACAAACACTGGGGCCTTTCGAAGGGTTGAGGGTGGGAGGAGGGAGAAGAGCAGAAAAAAAAAATAGTGGGTACTAGGCTTAATACCTGGATGATGAAAGAATCTATACAACAAACTCCCATGACACGAGTGTACCTATGGAACAAGCGTGCATATGTACCCTGACCTTAAAAGTTAAATTTTTTTAAGAAAAGAAAAGATGAGTTTTGCCCTCATTCAAAGAATTTGAGCCAAAGGTGACATTTTAAATATTTTCAAAAAATCAGCTAGATGGCTTCATGGAAAGACAAAAGGAACAATAGAAGGAGTAAAAAGCATCTAGGACAGGCTACTAATCGAGACTTGAGATGACAGATGGGCAGGGGTGGAAGCAGTAGTCCTGTAAGAGATGCTTTGATTCACAAAATTTTTTTGTTGTTTGTTTGTTTGTTTGTTTGTTTGAGATGGAGTTTCCTCTGTTGCCCAGGTTGGAGTGCAGTGGCGCGATCTTGGCTCACTGCAAGCTCCACCTCCCAGGTTCATGACATTCTCCTGCCTCAGCCTCCTGAGTAGCTGGGACTAAAGGTGCCCACCACCACGCCTGGCTAATTTTTTGTATTTTTAGTAGAGACGGGGTTTCACTCTGTTAGCCAGGATGATCTTGATCTCCTGACCTTGTGATCCACCCTCCTCAGCCTCCCAAAGTGCTGGGATTACAGGCATGAGCCATGGCACCCAGCCTCATTTGCTGTTAAACTCATTTATTGAGTTACCTTTTTCTTCCTCTCATTTTTTAGTCTTAGAATTTTTGTGTGTTTTTATTTACCCTAATCTGTCAATTTTGTAGTTTCCACTTTCTTGTTGAAGTTTCCAAGCTTGACGTCATGTCTTTGAATATAGTAATTCTAGTTGCTTTGACACTTTTTTTTTCTTTTTCCTTGGCATCTGTTTATTCCTTCTCACAGCGTCTTTTTTCTTCATTGACCCTCGTATCTTTGAGCAAATGTACAAAATATAGTGGATGAGCAACTGGTTTTGTCTGTCTTTAGAGGCCCAACTAATGTTTTCTTTCTCAAATGATTGCTATTTGCTCATGCCAGAAGTATAAGGACAGTCAAATTCTGAATTACTTTCATAAAAATTTGGAGTTGGAACCTTTTTGGGGCACTCAGGTGGAGAGCAACCAGCCTGCTGTGGTGATTGGGTGAATTCTGGTTCCTTCTCACTGCTTTAATGTACCAGCAGCTTTTGATATCCATGACCAAACTGGGGGCCTCTGCAAGACTAGTAGAGGTTTAACACAACCTGGTAGATATCCCATCTGAAGTAATAAATGGCTCCAGGGCAAAGCAGCTCTTATTTCTCTAGATGCTGTTTGTCTCCAAATCTCAGCCTGACAATTCTTGGCTGTGCATTAACTCAGTTAGTGTTAAAAAATAATAATAAATTATTACCTCTTATTTATTTGTATTCATTTATTTATTTTATTTTAATTTTTTTGTGATGGAGTCTTGCTCTGTCACAATCTCGGCTGACTGCAACCTCCACCTCTGAGAATCAAGGGATTCTCCTGCCTCAGCTTCCTGAGTAGCTGTGACTACAGATGCACGCCACTACTAATTTTTGTATTTTTAGTAGACACAGGGTTTTGCCATGTTAGCCAGGCTGGTCTCAACCTCCTGACCTCAGGTGATCCACCCGCCTCGGCCTCCCAAAGTGCTGGGATTATAGGCGTGAGCCACCGTGCCTGGACCTGATTTGTTTTAAAATGTTACTTTACATACAAAACCTAATTTAAATTATTCTAGGATACCTACTCTGTCTTTATCAGAAGCATAAGTCTGACATTTATTCATCATTAAAAATGGTATTTGAAATTTTCTCTCACTTGTGTTGTTTTGTTGTTGACCTCACAAAATTATCTTATAAAAATGTTCTTGATTATGTCTGATAATAGTTTTATTTGAAAAATAATTTTTTCTTTGCGCCCTTCTTGAAACTTTTATATTGTAACATTAGATGAAAAGAATTAAGAACTATTTTAAACTGGTGTTAGAAAGCAGTGCTTACTAAGGACCTATGTGTTAAAAGAGAAATGGCAATATTTGTCAAAATGTCTACACAAGCACCTAATTTGAATGTATGCTACACTGCAAATAAAATGTTTATATTTATAAATGTCTTACTTGTTGTCACAGCATAGAATGAGGTGGAGAAGGAACAAAGAAATCTGTAAGCAGTGTGATCAATCAGTTGTAAACACCAGCCTCCAAATTACCTGTTATTAATTGTTGGTACTGAGAGTTCACAGTGAAACAGAACAATCAGAAAACATGTGCAAATAAAATTATTAAAACTTCATCTCTATGATGTGCCATGTTCTGAATAGGCAGTTTCTGAGTGTCCAGGCCATCTGTACAAGAAAGAGAGTTGTTATTTGGTCAAGGACACATGCATTTTTCAGTCTAGAAGAATGTCATCATTTTCTTGAGGTAATTGCAATGTTCCTACTCTGTAACAAACAGCAAATACCTCTGATTCCTAAGTCAACAGCATAGTTATTATTTGATTTTTTCCAAGTGAATAAAATGAAAAATAAAATGTTATGTCACAATCCCAAAACACTGCTGGCATATGGAATAGTTGAGATGATAGAACATGATTTTACAACTCCAAACTGAAAATATCTATCCAAGCAGTTGCACCCCTGAAAAACTACTATATTGTCTGGCAAAAGACTCTCTCATGATAGGAAGGTTTTCTAGATACTTCTAGAAATAGAGACAGGGATTAAACTTTATGTAGCCCCAAGAAAAGGAATCAGAATTGAGTACTGTTGATGATTGCTTATGGGCTTGAGAATTAAGAAAAAAAGGACCCCTCCCCACAGGTACCAACAGTTACATAACCACAGGTGCCATGGAACTAATTTGACATATTGAAACAATTTTCTATAATCATTCCGATTTGTGACAAATCAAAATCTAACTATCAAATTCATACTTATGTTAGTTACAAGTCAAATCTTATTTTAAAAAACATCCAAACTCTTTGAAGATTTATCTTAACAATGACAAAGCAATTGACTGGGAAGTAGTATTGTTAACCATTCAATTGACTATTTGACCTAAGAATGCTGTATGTATATATATTTAATTTCTATTAAACAAATGAACATATTTGTTTATACCATATATAGTTTGACTTTTTTGAGAATTCAACCAAAACCATCAATCCTGAAGTATCGAACTCCAGTGACTTCAGCAATTCTACTTTAGAATTCAATGATTTGGTAATAAATGTAAGTAAAATATTAATAATTTCAGCCAGGCGTGGTAGCTCACGCCTGTAATCCCTGCACTTTGGGAGGCTGAGGTGGGCGGATCATGAGGTCAGGAGATTGAGACCATGGTGAAACCCCATCTCTACTAAAAATACAAAAAATTAGCCAGGCGTGGTGGTGGGCGCCTGTAGTCCTAGCTACTTGGGAGGCTGAGGCAGGAGAATGGCGTGAACCCAGGAGGCGGAGCTTGCAGTGAGCTGAGATCACACCACTGCACTCCAGCCTGGGCAACACAGCAAGACTATGTCTCAAAAAAAAAAAAGTTAATAATTTCATGGTAACCCTCTTCATTTTTTTCAGAATCAGAACAACAACATTTTACCTTTGCTGATTAAGGAATGTTCTCAGTATCATCTAATATTTATGTTCTTGCAAATACAAGCACTGAACACTGATATTTTAAATAACATCTTTGTTTTTAAAAATCATCTATCTTTCATGCATCTGTAACCATCTGATCAATGATCAGAAAGCAGAAAAGTCAGTAAGTATCACTAGGATTCTCTCAGTCACATTTAATTGGCTGGGCCCCTTTGAATTTCCATCTAGAATCTTCTGAGATTAATGTAGAAGTAATCACTCTGCATAAAAGCAGCTTAAAATACTGGACATAGCTTCAGTATCAGAACACTTTGAACTATAGTGTGACATGCACAATTGCTTTATTTTTCTTGAATATTTTCTCTCTTCCACTTGGTTAAGAATTTAGCAGATTGTGCTTTTCTGGAGAAAAAAAAAACCAATGTTGGAAACCAAGTTTTATTTAACAAAATTAAGTGATTTAAGCACAGATAGATTTTGAACTTAATTCTACAGTATGTGTTTCACAACAAATTTCCTTGTATTAACGGTACGCCATTTCATACACAGAGCAAGTTCAAGCACTGCAGAACACAGCTAATTTTGCTAATGTATCACAATTACAGAAATACCTCTGCTAAATGAACTTGTCTTATTTTCATGAAAATGAACAATGTTCAATGACCCTCAAAATATTTTATTTCATGCTGATTCAGATTTTTTCTAACCATTTTTTTCTGTGACTTTGCTTCCACAATAACATAGAATGTTTTTAAAAAGGCAAATGTAGTTTGTTTTCATATATATTTTCCAGATACTCTTTCTTAAGAAAGCACGGTAACTTGCAGTTATTACCATGCATATCTTTTTTTTGGCAAAAGGATATAATTTGTTTTAAAAAGCCAATCCGAACACTGTCCTATGTGTATATAGGGTGGCCATGCTGTTAAATTTGCACATAGACTGTCAGTGACTGAGGATGACCCAAATTGCAACTTCCTGTTTTAATGTTGCAAAGGTTGCCTATGCCTGATGGTGTGTCAAATACCCAAAGCTTGCATGGAGGGACCTAACAATGGACCTTTTCACAGCTGTGCTTCCAGAATCTTTATCGACTTTACTTCATAGTACAATAAGATGAACAAAACACAAACCGCCTGATTTCCAACAGCTGATTTAAAACCAAAACCACCATGTGAGACTTAATAATTGAATTTATTACAGTTAGTATAGTACACATTAGATATGGATGACATATCTGCAGTGAGTCATTGTAAGTCTAGTAAATATCCAGATGATAACATCTATTTAAGAACAGCACTGATAATTATATACGAGGAGGTCATGTTAAGGGTTCCACAACAAATTAAAGAGATGATGTCCATGAAGTTATCTATGCTACTCTATATAAAGCCTGGGTAATATTCAGTGCAGATACTGACTTGTGTTCCTGACTCACAGGCGGTGCTCAGACACATTTAAACCACTGTCTGACAGAATGAATGAACGTGCGCTGTAAGTGAACCCGTTTCGGGCATGAGGTTAATTATTTTCTATATGAGTACATTAAATCATTTTGTTTTCCAAGTGTAAATGAAGCCTTCAATTAGATTGAATAAAATACAAGATGTGCACCACCATGCCTGGCTAATTTGTTTATTTTTGTACAGGCAGGGTTTCACCATGTTGCCCAGGCTGGTCTGGGACTCCTGAGTTCAAGCCATCCACCTGCCTTGGCCTCCCAAAGTGCTAGGATTACAGGTGCGAGCCACTGCACCTGTCCTAAAATACAGATTTTGCTTAATTTCTGCACTTGATGTTCTGGTACAGACATTTGCTTGGAAATACAGTATAGTTAGCAGAAGCCTTTTCATGGGGAAATAAGATATCAGTAAGTATTCCAGGATTTTAAACTAGAATACAAAAGAAGAAAATATTTAAAATAAACTATAGGGTAATATAAAATTTATTTACATCCTTACATTTAACTGCTTATTTTACAAGCAATAAGTTATCATTCACCAATTAATAATTTATGTCAAGTTCACCTGTATTAATACACACAAACTTCTATGAAGTTCCATAATGCCAAATAAAAAAGCAACATTTAAGTTTATCATGTATTTTATATAGGCATAACGCAACACCAGCATTACAGGATTGCATTTACAAATTCTCTTGACTCTAAGCATGAAGTTAGGTTAAAAGACTAAGGCAATTTAACTGTTTTTGGGTTTTTTTATATTTAGGAAACCTAAATTTGTATGAGTGAATTAAATTGAATTACATTTTCTTATAGGCGTATCAGTTTACCCTATCTTTGTTAAAATAACACGCACTGCCCTACAAAATGAATGCCGTATTCACAATCATGTTTCTGCCACAATCTTAAAGATTTGGGGAAACAAATGCAATCTAAAATCAGAGACTCCATGTTCAATGCCAAAGGTACACACCTCTATTTTTTCCCCAATAAGCCTCTTGGAAAAGTCTTTGAATTACACGTTAAAGTGCACTTCAAGGAAATGTGATGTTTTCATTTATAGCTGGTGAACAGCATGCAATTTAACAGCACTGTCACTAACAATTAGAGACTGCTCTGGATCTAAATACTAAAAATGACATACACTGCAATCACAAGATATTTGGACGTGGGAATTTATTGAACAAAGTTAGGCCGGGACTCTAAAGCAGCACTTGCTTCTTTTGCTCCAAGACGACGACGTTTAAACGTTAGTATCACTATTGTTTCTTTTTTCCTCAACTCTTCTCCCACACTGCCTTCTCCCCCACCACCTTCTCCCAACGTCTTTCCCCGCTTCCCTTCTCCCTCCCTCCGCTCCCCCTTCTTCTCCCAGCACTCTTCTCAGCCCGTCTTTCTGCCTTTTTCTTCCCCTCCCTGCCTCATCCTCTTCTCTCCCACCAATCTTTTTCTCCTCTCCATCTATTTCCCCAAGGTCGTCTTCGCTGCTTTCCCCTCCCTTCTTCTTCCCCCAAACCCGTCCTCTTCCCTACTCCCTCCCCACCTTTTTCTTCCCTTCACCGCTTTTCCAGTCTTCTTCCTCACCTTCTGCCCTTTCCCTCCCCTCTCCTTCCCGACCCTTCTCCTTTCCCACCCCTCTCCTTTCCCAACGTCTTCCCACCTTTTTCTCCCCTCTCCCTCTTCTCCCCTCCTTCTTCCCCACTGCGGTCTTCCCGCATCCTCTTCTGCAGTCTCCCTACTGTTTTCTTCCCGCACCTTCTTCTCCCCCGCAGTTTTTTTCCCCTTCCCCACCGTTTTCTTCCCGCACCTTCTTCTCCCCCGCAGTTTTTTTCCCCTTCCCCACCGTTTTCTTCCCCTCAGTCTCTCCCATTCCTCGCAGCACGGCTTCTTGTGGCGGCAGCTTTTCCTCCCATCTTCTTCTATCCACCCGCTCGCTTCCAGTCTCCACCTTCCCGCCTATTCCCCCAGCAGCGTCTTCCCGCCGCTCCCTCTTCTCCCCTCCCCCTCCTCACCGTCTTCTCCCGGCCTATTACCCCCAACCGTTTTCTTCCTCACCCCGCACCGTTTCCTTCCCATGTCTGCCGCAGTCTTCTTCCCACCCTCTTCTCCTCTCCCCATCGTCTTCTTTCCCAGCCTCTTATTCTCCGTCTTCTACCCGCCTCCATATCCCCACCTTCTTCTCGCAGCAGCGTCTTCCTGCCGCGCTTTTCTCTCCCCGCACCAAATCTTCTCTCTTCCTCTTCCCACCGTCCTCTCCCCATGCCGTCCTCTCCCCACGCCGTCTTCTCCCCTCACCGTCTTCTCCCCTCACCGTCTTCTCCCCTCACCGTCTTCTCCCCGCGCCTTCCCCACAACCGTTTTCTTCCCCTCACACCGTTTTCTTCCCCCCACACCGTTTTCTTCCCCTCACACCGTTTTCTTCCCCCCACACCGTTTTCTTCCCCCCACACCGTTTTCTTCCCCTCACACCGTTTTCTTCCCATGTCCTCCCACCGTCTGGCAGGAGCGTCTGTCAGTCGCAATCTTCTTCCCACTTTCTTCTCTCCCTCTCCCCATCGTCTTTTTTCCCAGCCTCTTATTTCCGCCATCTTCTTCCCCTCCCCCACCATTCTCTTCCCGTTTCCATCTCCCCACCTTCTCGCAGCAGCGACTTCCTGCCGCGCTTTTCTCTCCCCCTCTCCCTTCTCCCCTCTTCCACTCCCCACCGTCTTCGCCCCCGATCGTCTTCTTGCCCACCCCCTTCTCGCGCTCTCCCACTGCCTTTCACCTAGAAGCTCTCCACGCGTGCGCGCGCCTGTGTCCCTGCCCCCGGTGTGTCTATGCGCCCAGGCAGCCCCATAAGCTGGGCCCCTGAGCTCCGCCCCAGCAGCCAACGGGAGACGCAGGAGAGTCGCTGCCTGTGCCATCACGGCTGCCGCCACCCCCGCCCCCGCCCCCTCTGCTGCTTCAGAACTGAACAGTGTTGGCTGCGGGCGGAAGACAGTGGGGCCCAGAAGACTGCGGGGAGAGGGGGAGGAGGGGACGGAGAGGGTGGGAAAGACCTTGGAAAGTAGGATGGGGAGAAAGAAGGTGGGGAAGAAGACGGGGAGAAAGTGCAGGGAAGAGACAGTGTGGTAGAGAAGACAGTGGAGGAAAACGGTGAGGAGAGGGAGAAAGGAGGGTGGAAAAGAAAACGATGAGGACAAGGCCGGGAGCGGTGGCTCACGCCTGTAATCCCAGCACTTTGGGAGGCTGATGCGGGCGGATCACAAGGTCAGGAGTTCGAGACCTGCCTGACCAACATGCTGAAACCCAGTCTCTACTAAAAACACAAAAATTAGCTGGGCGTGATGGCCAGCTCCTGTATTCCCAGCTACTCCAGCGCCTGAGGCAGGAAAATCGCTTGAGGCGGAGGTTGCAGTGAGCTGAGAACTCACCATTGCACTCCAGCCTGGATGACACAGGGAGACTCCATCTCAAAAAAGAACAAAAAACTACAGTGGGGAGAGGGCGAGGGGAAGAAGATAGTATGGGGAAAAGACCACCGAGAAAGGGAGAAGAGGTGGGGAGAGCTCTATTGTTTCACTGAACATTCCTCAGTTAAAGTTAAAATGTTCCCATAAGTTTGTGTTTTCAACTTTTGGTCTTCCAGTTGGTATATTCTTTTCTTCCTCCATCTCCTTTTTATACTCTCCAACCACCTTTCTCTTTTTATTTTTCCAATGTTTTTCTTTCTTCTAAGAACATTCTTAACGCTGGTAGCACTTTACAATGTTGCAAAGCTCTGAATCCTATTTCCTGTCAACTCTTCATGCTTTCCCGTTGAGATATCAGGAGATTTTCATCCTATTATTTTGTTTACACTAGGAACATTTCAGCTTGGCTAGACCTGTTTTCTACCTAATTTTTTTCAGCTTCAAGCTTCAGAAACCCAAATGCTCCTGTTTTTTTGTTTTTTTGTTTTTTTGTTTTTTTTGAGACGGAGTCTCTCTCTGTTGCCCAGGCTGGAGTTCAGTGGCAAGATCTCCGCTCACTGCAAGCTCCACCCCCAAGGTTCACGCCATTCTCCTGCCTCAGCACCCCCAGTAGCTGGGACGACAGGCGCCCACCACCACGCCCGGCTAATTTTTTGTATTTTTTTAGTAGAGACGGGGTTTCACCATGTTAGCCAGGCTGGTCTCGATCTCCTGACCTCGTGATCCGCCTGCCTCGGCCTCCCAAAGTGCTGGGATTACAGGCGTGACCAAATGTGCTCCTTTACCAATTGTTTCTGTCTCAGGAATTGGTTTCTTGTTGCACTGTGGTACACATGAAGCCAAATACCTTTCTCAGCTCATTATCCCCAGAATGTATTTGCACATTATTGACACACAATAGACACCTAATAAATATTTCTAAATTTTTATTGTTCTTCTTTGCCACAAAACAGCAATCACCTTTTTTTTTTTTTTTAGCATGATGTACATGCCCTTCTGTCATCTTGTCCTGAACTATTTATCAAATCTTATTTCTTCCCACTCTCCCATTTGTTTCCCACGCTGTGGCCGTTCAGAACTACTTAGAGCTCTGTCAACTCTCCATGCTATTTTATAATAATCAACACTAATGAAAAGAAAAGCGGCTTTATAGCAGAGGCAGAACTCATTATTTTTTAAAAAATACATGCCTATCTCCCATGTTGAATAGTGTCCCACAGAAAGTCATGTCCAGCTGGAACCCAGGAATGTTAAAGTATTTGGAAACAGGGTCTCTGCAGATACACTTGGTTAAGACAAGGTCACAGTGCATTAGGGTGGGCCGTAAAGCCAATGGCTGTGTCCTTACAGGAAGGTCGTGGGAACATCCAGAGACCTACAGGGAAGACGGCCATGGGACAAGGGAGGCAGAGTCTGGAGTTAGCTGCCTACAGTCACGGAATGCCAAGGACAGCTGGAAACCACCAGAAGCTAAGAAGGAGATTTTACCTGAAAGCCTCCCAAAGGAATCAGTCATACTCACACCTCCTTTTTGAATTTCTGGCCTCGTGAATGGTGAAAAAATGAATTTCTATCATCTTAAGCCCTGTGGTTTGTGGTCATTTATTCTGTTCCTAGCCTTAGGAAACTTAACACAGCATGCTAAGGGAAAAGAAGAAAATTCTGCATAAAATGTCATTTTACTTTTTAAAACAACTACTGTTGACAGTAAATGAGTATTTTTCTAAGATTCATATGCAGAACATATATGCAGCCCAGAACATTTTTTCAGACCCATGGCATAAGTGATATGATCGATAAAATCCAAATATTAACCTGCCAAAAGAGTTATTTTTTCTTTTGCAGTCATTTAAATGTAATAAGCAGAGGTCATGAGCCCTATAAAAATTAATCTATTCATTTGTTGTCACTTGATACTTATGATCCATTGACATATTTAGGTTTTTAGTTCTTTGTACAGATTATGGTTTGTCTTGCACTGTAATTTTATTGCACAACAAATTTTTTATTTATCATATATCTAAGTTGTTTCTTAAATGTAAGTAACTTTGCACTTGAAAATACTCAGAAGACTTCTGTCGACCTTCTCATAACAGCTTCTTCTAGTTAATAAAAACCTAATCCCATTTTCCTTTTATGTATAGATTATAAGTAAAATTGGCATTTAAAAATTAAAATCTGTTCCACAATTTCTATTGCTATTGTAGGTAGTATAACATAAAATGTGTCTTATTTTTCCCTCACTCATTGACAATTTAAGTAAATTTTTTAAACCAAGAAGCTCTTTTCACATACCAGGCCCAGTGATTGGAACTGAGTATTCAGTATTGAACAAACCAAACAAGTTTCTTACCATTAAGCTCATATTCTATGTTATAAACATTTTTCCAGTGAAATTACTGGAATGTTTTCAAGCAATATTGAATTGTGTTCTTATAATCACCTATCTCCATTTATTGTTGAGAATGAAGAAAATTTTGGAGCATACAATTCAATGCAATGATATATTTTTTATTTTTTATTTTTTTTTTTGAGACAGAGTTTCGCTCTTGCTGCCCAGGCTGGAGTGCAGTGTCACGATCCCGGCTCACTGCAACCTCTGCCTCCCGGGTTCAGGCAATTCTCCTGCCTCAGCCTCCTGAGTAGCTGAGATTACAGGCATGCACCACCACGCCTGGCTAATTTTTTGTTTAGTAGACGGGGTTTTGTCCGGTTGTCCAGGCTAGTCTCAAACTCCTGACCTCAGATGATCCACCCACCTCAGCTTCCCAAAGTGCTGGCATTACAGGCATGGGCCACTGTGCCCGGCCCAATGCAATGATTTGGTAGTTATTATGGTGGTTTTAAAATGACCTGAGTGAAATATAGTGCTTATAGCAATTCCTCGTCTGTCATTCATTTCATCTACTAATCTGCTCCAACTACATTATTTCTTTTTATTAAATGTCTTGGGATAAAAAATAATATTTTGTAGTTATACTCAAGCTTCAAATACAATATCATTATCCATAAAATACTAAATGTATGTAAAGCTTATATAAAATTTAAAGAATAATTATGACACTAAAGTAATCCAGAAGGATATAAAAAGGTATTTTCGAAGCCCAAAAAATAAGAATCAAAAAATAGAATACATGAAGAATTAAAAGGAAAATGAGAAAAGAAGCTGAGAACAATTTTAAAAATAGGACATTTATAGCAATGAGTTATTGTGATGCATGACAGAAATTATCAACTAATTGTAAAGATGTCACAGACAGTAAAATATAAATGAAAAAGAAGCAATTACTTGTATCCCACTAAATAACACAGAAAGCTTGCCAGATAGGGATGCCAAATGTATAGAAAATGAAATACAAATTAAAATGTGGTCTTGCAGAAATGAATATAATCTAGAGATCAAAAGACAAGGTAAAAAAGTAAAATGATAAAATTATAGAAGAAGGTGAAACATTCAAGAAAGACAAATAAGCATTTACCTAATTAAAAGACAAATGAATAGTCTATCATATTTTGGTCATGTTTTCGTAAGTTAGTTTTAATGAAATATTATGAGTTTCTCCTGAAAAGGACCAGAGTTATGTTTTGACCCCTTGCATAGTTTGTATGACATCAGGAATGTAGCACAGTATTGAAAAAAAAAAATAGCATGTTTATTTGAATTGAAAAAATGAACCACAAATATTTCAGGGAAATGACATGGAAACTGAATGAATGGTCTACATAAAGCCAAAGCCATTTCAACAAAGACACAAAACTGTCTTGCTGCCAGCTGGGTTAGATATAGAAATCACAAGTAGAGAAGTTTAACGTGGCAACATTAAAGCCTACTCTGAACATTGTGGAGTGATTGGCACATAGTAAGTAATTGAAAAATTTTTATTTATAGCCATTCACAAAGGAGTCAAAGCAAAATATATCATATATTTTATATATTTATATATTCAGTGGCCTTTACTATAAAGCATTGAAATAAAAACAGTAGCAATAAATTATCTTAATTATTTGATGAGATATTTATATGAAATATTTATAAAAGGATAATAGAAAAATAGAATTAATATTCTTGTAAAACCCAAACACTGAAGAAGATAATCTGGTGATTAAAATAAATAATAACCATGGCTACCATATTTTTAAAAAGAAAATAACAAATGTTGTCTAGAACGTGGACAAATTGAAACCCGTATACACTGTTGGAAGAGACTTAAAGTGGTGCAGATGCTATGCAAAACAGTATGTCAGTTCCTCAAAACTTAAAAGCAGAATTACTGTATAATCCAGCAATTCAGTATTCAGAATTGATATAAGCACTATATTTCACTCAGGTCATTTTAAAACTGCCATAATAACTATTAAATCATTGCATTGGGCTGGGTGCAGTGGCTCATGCCTGTAATGCCAGCACTTTGGGAGGCTGAGGCGGGTGGATCATCTGAGATCAAGAGTTCGAGACTAGCCTGGATAGCCTGGTGAAAATCCGTCTCTACTAAACAAAAAATTAGCCGGGTATGGTGACACAAGCCTTTAATCTCAGCTACTCAGGAGGCTGAGGCAGGAGAATTGTTTGAACCCAGGAAGCGGAGGTTGCAGTGAGCCCAGATCATGACACTGCACTCCAGCCTGGGCAGCAAGAGTGAAACACTGTCTCAAAAAAAAAAAAAAAAAAAAAATCATTGCATTGAATTGTATGCTCCAAAATTTTCTTCATTCTCAACAATAAATGGAGATAGGTGATTATAAGAACATAATTCTGGCCAGGTGCTGTGGCTCACGCCTGTAATCCCTGCACTTTGGGAGGCCGAGGCCAGTGAATCATGAGGTCAGGAGATTGAGACCATCCTGGCTAACACGGTGAAACCCCATCTCTACTAAAAAATTAGCCAGGTGTCCTGGCGGGTGCCTGTAGTCGCAGCTACTCAGAACCCTGAGGCAGGAGAATGGCGTGAACCCGGGAGGTGGAACTTGCAGTGAGCCAAAATCGCGCCACTGCACCCCAACCTGGGCGATAGAGTGAGACTTCATCACAAAAAAAAAAAAAAAAATTAAGTTGTTATTGAGTGAGGAAAAAAACAAGACAAATTTTATGTTATACTACATACCATAGCAATAGAAATTGTGGAACAGATTTTACTTTTTAAGTGCCGATTTGACTTATAATCTATACATAAAAGGAAAATGGAATTAGGTTTTTATTAAGTAGTTTTATTAACTAGAAGAAGCTGTTACGAGAACGTCAACAGAAGTCTGAGTATTTTCAAGTGCAAAGTTATTGACATTTAAGAAACAACTTAGATATATAAAAAATTTGTTGTGCAATAAAATTACAGTGCAAGACAAACCATAATCTGTACAAAAAATTAAAAACTTAAATATGTCAATGGATCATAAGTATCAAGTGACAACAAATGAATAGATTAACTTTTATAGGGCTCATGACCTCTGCTTATTACATTTAAATGACTGCAAAAGAAAAAATAACTCTTTTGGCAGGTTAATATTTGGATTTTATCGATCATATCACTTATGCCATGGGTCTGAAAAAATGTTCTGGGCTGCATATATGTTCTGCATATGAATCTTAGAAGAATACTCATTTACTGTCAACAGTAGTTGTTTTAAAAAGTAAAATGACATTTTATGCAGAATTTTCTTCTTTTCCCTTAGCATGCTGTGTTAGTTTCCTAAGGCTAGGAACAGAATAAATGACCACAAACCACAGGGCTTAAGATGATAGAAATTCATTTTTTCACCATTCACGAGGCCAGAAATTCAAAAAGGAGGTGTGAGTATGACTGATTCCTTTGGGAGGCTTTCAGGTAAAATCTCCTTCTTAGCTTCTGGTGGTTTCCAGCTGTCCTTGGCATTCCGTGACTGTAGGCAGCTAACTCCAGACTCTGCCTCCCTTGTCCCATGGCCGTCTTCCCTGTAGGTCTCTGGATGTTCCCACGACCTTCCTGTAAGGACACAGCCATTGGCTTTACGGCCCACCCTAATGCATTGTGACCTTGTCTTAACCAAGTGTATCTGCAGAGACCCTGTTTCCAAATAGTTTAACATTCCCGGGTTCCAGCTGGACATGACTTTCTGTGGGACACTATTCAGCATGGGAGATAAGCATGTATTTTTTAGAAAATAATGAGTTCTGCCTCTGCTATAAAGCTGCTTTTCTTTTCATTAGTGTTGATTATTATAAAATAGCATGGAGAGTTGACAGAGCTCTAAGTAGTTCTGTACGGCCACAGCGTGGGAAACAAATGGGGGAGTGGGAAGAAATAAGATTTGATAAATAGTTCAGGACAAGATGATAGAAGGGCAAGTACATCATGCTAAAAAAAAAAAAAAAAAAAAAAAAAAAAAAAAAAAAAAGGTGATTGCTGTTTTGTGGCAAGGAAGAACAATAAAAATTTAGAAATATTTATTAGGTGTCTATTCTTTGTCAATAATGTGCAAATACATTCTGGGGATAATGAGCTGAGAAAGGTATTTGGCTTCACGTGTATCACAGTGCATCAAGAAACCAATTCCTGAGACAGAAACAATTGGTAAAGGAGCACATTTGGGTTTGTCAAGCTTGAAGTTGAAAAAAAATTAAGTAGAAAACAGGCCTAGCCAAGCTGAAATGTTCCTAGTGTAAACAAAATAATAGGATGAAAATCTCCTGATATCTCAATGGGAAAGCATGAAGAGACGACAGGAAATAGGATTTGGAGCTTTGCAACATTGTAAAGTGTTACCAGAGTTAAGAATGTTCTTAGAAGAAAGAAAAACATTGGAAAATAAAAAGAGAAAGGTGGTTGGAGTTTTAACTTGGTGTTGAATAAAATTAAGGAGCTGGAGGAAGAAAAGAATATATCAACTGGAAGAGCAAAAGTTGAAAATACGGAATTTATGAGAACATTTTAACTTCAACTGAGGAATGTTCAGTGAAACAGTAGAGCTCTCCCCACCTCTTCTCCCTTTCTCGGTGGTCTTTTTCCCCACTAGCTTCTTCCCCTCGCCCTCTCCCCACTGTAGTTTTTCTCTTTTCTGAGATGAGTCTCCCTGTGTTGTCCAGGATGGAGTGCAGTGGTGAGTTCTCAGCTCACTGCAACCTCCGCCCCCTGGTTCAAGCGGTTCTCCTGCCTCACAGCCTCTGGAGTAGCTGGGGTTACAGGCGCTCGCCACCACGCCCGGCTAATTTTTGTATTTGTGGTAGAGACTGGGTTTCAGCATGTTGGTCAGGCAGGTCTCGAACTCCTGAACTTGGAATCCGCCCACCTCAGCCTTCCAAAGTGCTGGGATTACAGGCATGAGCCACTGCGCCCTGCCGTGTCCTCACCTTCTTCTTTCCCACCCTCCTTTCTGCCTCTCCGACTTTCCAAAGTTCTTTCCCACCTTCTCCTTACCCTCCTCCCCCTCTCCCTGCAGTCTTCTGGGCCCCACTGTCTTCCTTCCGCAGCCAACACTTTTCAGTTCTGAGGCAGCGGGGTGGCAGGGCAGCGGGGCGGTGGGGCGGCGGCACAAAGAAACAAAAAATTATTTGTCAAGGTAAACAATATTATCAGACATAATCAAGAACATTTTTATAAGATAACTTTGTGAGGTCAACAACAAAACAACACAAGTGAGAGAAAATTTCAAATACCATTTTTTATGATGAATATATATTCATCATATGCTTCTGATAAAGACAGAGTAGGTATCCTAGAATAATTTAAATTAGGTTTTGTATGTAAAGTAACATTTTAAAACAAATCAGGTCCAGGCATGGTGGCTCACACCTATAATCCCAGCACTTTGGGAGGCGGAGGCAAGTGGATCACCTGAGGTCAGGAGGTCGAGACCAGCCTGGCTAACATGGCAAAACCGCGTGTCTACTAAAATTACAAAATTAGTAGTGGCGTGCGCCTGTAGTCACAGCTACTCGGGAAGCTGAGGCAGGAGAATCCCTTGATTCTCAGAGGTGGAGGTTGCAGTCAGCTGAGATTGTGCCACTGCACTCCAGCCTGGGTGACACAGCAAGACTCCATCACAAAAAAATAAAAATTAAATAAATAAATAAAAATAAATCGGAGGCAATAATTTAATTTTTTTTAACAGTAACTGAGTTAATGCACAGCTAAGAATTGTCAGGCTAAGATTTGGAGAGAAACAGCATCTAGAGAAATAAGAGCTGCTTTGCCCTGGAGCCATTTCTTACTTCAGATGGGGTATCTACCCAGGTTGTGTTAAACCTCTGTTAGTCTTGCAGAGACCCCCAGTTTGGTCATGGATATTAAAGGCTGCTGGTGCATTAAAGCAGTGAGAAGGAACCAGAATTCACCCAATCACCACAGCAGGCTGGTTGCTCTCCACCTGAGTGCCCCAAAAAGTTTCCAACTCTAAATTTTTATGAAAGTGATTCAGAATTTGATTGTCCTTATACTTCTGACATGAGCAAATAGCAATCATTTGAGAAAGAAAACATTAGTTGGGCCTCTAAAGACAGACAAAACCAGTTGTTCACCACTATATTTTGTACATTTGCTCAAAGATATGAGGGTCAATGAAGAAAAAAAGACACTGTGAGAAGGAATAAACAGATGCCAAGGAAAAAGAAAAAAATGTGTCAAAGCAACTAGAATTACTATATTCAAAGACATGAAGTCAAGCTTGGAATCTTCAACAAGAAAGTGGAAAGTATAAAAGTGACAGATTAGGGTAAATAACACACAAAAATTCTAAGACTAAAAAATGTGAGGAAGAAAAAGGTCACTCAATATATGAGTTTAACAGCAAATGAGACACAGCTAAGTAAAGAAGCAGTGAATTATAATTGATATCATAAACTAACCAGAAAAAAATATGCATGTTGATACATTAATTTGTAAAGATATATGGATACAAGAGCTTAAGAGTCACTGAGGATATTTCATAATAAAATCTAATATACGCTGAAGAAAAGAGATGAAAATAAGAATGGGATGGAAAAATATTTAAAGACCCAATTGCTGAGAATTTTCTAAACTTAATGAAATATAATAACCTACAATTTCAGAAAGACAAACTCCTGGTAATGAAGCTGCAGAAAACCAAGAAACAAGTAGAAATTAGTAGAGCTTCACTGTGATGTAAGACACTAACCGCTAGTCAAAAAATTCCCTACACAACCAAAGTATCTTTTAAAAATAAAGATAACATTAAAACATGTTCAGATGAGTAAAAACTGACAGAATTTTTTTTTACCAGCAGATAGACCCTAAGTGAAATTCGAAAGCATGTTTATTGAGAAAGAAGAAAAAGCAAAATGATGATAAATAAATATTTTCAAGGATTCAGGGATGAATGGAGAGCAGCAAAAGTGGCAGATATCTTGACAATACACAAATGGACTAAAACAGCAATGCCTTGGGGATATTAAATACATAGCACAGACCCAATTCACACACAAGTACAAGTACATGTGAGAAGGGGTAACAGGGCTGGGCACGGTGACTCAGGCCTGTAATCCCAGCACTTTGGGAGGCCAAAGCAGGTGGATCATGAAGTCAGGAATTCAACACCAGCCTGGCCAACATAGTGAAAGCCTGTCTCTACTAAAAATACAAAAATTAGCTGGGCGTGGTGGTGGGTGCCTGTAGTCCCAGCTACTTGGGTGGCTGAGGCAGGAGAATCACTTGAAGCCAGGAGGCAGAGGTTGCAGTGAGCCAAGATCAAGCCACTGCAATCCAGCCTAGGTGACACGGTGAGACTCTGTCTCACAAAAAAAAAAAAAAAAAGAGAAGGGATAATAAAATTAAGGTCCTTCCTTGCATTTTCCAGAACAATAGTAAAAAGAATTAATAACTATTAAATTTTGATAAGTCAAAAAATATATTGTAATTTCTGGCTGGGTGTGGTGGCTCACGCCTGTAATCCCAGCACTTTGGGAGGCTGAGGTGGGCAGAGCACCTGAGGTAGGGAGTTCGAGGGCAGCCTGACCAACATGGTGAAATCTCATCTCTACTAAAAATACAAAATTAGCTGGCCATGGTGGCACATGCCTGTAATCCCAGCTACTCGGGAGGCTAAGGCAGGAGAATCACTTGAACCAGGAGGCAGAGGTTGCAGTGAGCCGAGATGGTGCCATTGCACTCCAGCCTGGGCAACAAGAGTGAAACTACGTCTGAAAAAAAAAAAAGTATCATTGAATAATTTTTTTTCTTTAACAGGGGACTTTTTTCTGGTCTGACCCCCAGCCCCCCACCTACCTACATAAGAGACTGGAGTGGGTATGGGGGAGAATCTTCACCAGAAATGGGGGAAGCAGTACAGGTTCACGTTGTGGAAGGTGACAGTCCCTCTCCATTGACCATCCCCTACAGGGCTCCCAGAACACTGGAGCCAAGCAGACACCCCCAGCAGAGAACTGGAGACTCTTGTCTGGAGAAACAGAATAGTCTTAGAGAAAAGCCCCTGAGGGGCCAATGTCTCAGCAGTCTCCATCCAGCTGCCCTTCTCCCATCTCAGTGCACTTCCCCTAAAATGCACGCCCCAGCCTGGGAGCAGGGGCCCAGAGAGGGCCCACCAGCTTCTCTCAGGTCATGACAATGGCCATATACTGCAGAGACACTGAGCGTGTTAAGACATTCTTGCCTTACCATAAGCATGGTGCCATTATTGTCCCCACTTTGCAGATGAGGGAACCATGGCCTAGGGGGTGAGGAGGGTCACTCAGCAAGGAAGTAGAATGGAGAATAGAATACCAGGCATTGGGCTGCAGAGCCCGGCCTTCCCCTGGGCTAACGGAGGGACGGGTGACTGCGGTCCACAGTCTCCAGAGGTCTGGGAGCAGGGCATCACTGGCGAGGCTGGGGGGTCACTCACCACTCATGGGTGAGAAGGTCAAACTCCCCATACAGCTGGCCCATCATGATGGACTTGGGCTTGAGCACATAGTAGTTGACAGCCTCGTACATGCCACCACTGATGGATGGCTGCCCTTTCAGTGACGTCATGGCAGCTGCCAGGACTCTGTAACACTGGGAGATGGACCGCCTGAGAGTGAGGCTCCCAGAGAGCAGGGCTGGAGTGGACTGGGGGCCATGGGGAGGGGGAGGGGTATTCTATGCCAAGGGCCACAAATGGAGGCCAACCCCTATTGAAGCTGCACCCCCCTGCAGGCCCACTATCCGGATACTGGCTGCCAAGCTTGGCTCTGCTTACAGTACTCTTGCCAGAGCCTGTGGCCCCGACGAGTATGAGGCCCTGTCACACCACCGTGGTCTCATAGAGCTGGATGCACTTGGTCAGGAAGCCTGGGGGACATGGCATGGGGCCCGAGGGTCAGAGCATGGGCTTGGATCCTGGCCACACCACTAGCTTGTGTGACCTTGGGTGAGTCACTGCAGTCCCTGAGCCTCAATTTCCTCATCTATAAAATGAGGACGGTGGTAGCACATTACTTACTACATATAAAATATCCATCCTCCTATGCATTCTTCTATCCATTATTAATCTTCCTTTTGGGGGGAATGAATTTCAGAGTAAATTGAAGACACCAATAAATATTTCCTTCTAAATACTTAAACATATACATCATTTACTGGACTTCAACGATCTCTTTACAGTTTTCTTCTGACATCAATTTTATGCACAATGAGCTCCCCAAGTGAATGTTTGTTGAATTTTGTGTATATTTGTGAATTTTAAGTGTATATTTACTAAATATTGACAAATGTATGTCAGTGTAATACAAATCTCTATGAAGATCTACAATATTTGTCCACATATATTTTGCCTTATCCCCTCTCTTTTCTTCTTCTGGGATTCCAATTAGGGAAATAGGTATATGTTGGACCTTTTGACATGGTTCTGTGGGTCTCTGAGACTATTTTTTTTCTAGTACCTTTTTTCTCTCTTCTTTAGAGTCAATAATATTGATCTTTTTTCAAGTTCACTATCTCTTCTTCTGTTATCTTCATTCTGCAGTTAAGCCTATTGATGAATTTTTTATTTAGACATTGCATTTTTTTAGTTCTAGAGTTTATGGTTCATTGTTATAGTTTCCCTCTACTGCAATTTCCAATTTTTACATTATTGTAAACCGATTTTCTTTCATGTATGTGAGCTTTAAAATCTTTGTCTGCTAATTTGAGCATCTAAGGTCATCTGGGTTTGGATTCTGTGGATTGTCTTTTTTCTTGAAAATGGATCACATTTTCTTGTTTCTTTGTATGTGGAGTAATTTGGGGTTGGATTCTTGATATCAGTATCAAAAATATTGAATGTTACATTGTGGAGACTCTAGGTTCAGTTACATTCCTCTGAGAAGATTCCTTCCTTCCTCCCTCTCTTCTTTCCTCCCTCCCTTCCTCCTTCCCTTTCCCCTTTCCTTCCTGGTATGGTTTGGATGTTTGTCCCCTCCAAATCTCATGTGATTCCCAATGTTGGAGGTGGGGCCTGATGGGAGGTGATTGGATCATGGGGCAGATCCCTCATGAATGGCTTAGCACCATCGCCTTTATTCAAAGTGAGTTTCTCACTCTGAGTTCCTGTGAGATCTGCTTGTTTAAAAGAGCATGGCACCTCTGCTGTGCATCTCTTGCTCCTGCTGTGACCAGGTGATGTGCCTGCTCCCCCTTTGACTCTGGCCATGAGTGTAAGCTTCCTGAGGCCCTTACAAGAAGCAGATGCTGGCACTATGCTTCCTGTGCACTCTGCAAAACTGTGAGCAAATGAAACCACATTTTTTTATAAATTACCCAGCTTCAGGTATTCCTTTATAGTGATGCAAACAGCCTAACACAACTCTCTCCCTTTCTTTCCTTTCTTTCTTCCTCCCTTCTGCCAGACAAGTAAGTTGGTTGGACTTAAACTACAAATTTTGTCTTGGGTGGTAGTTCAGAGATCAGCCAGATATTTGAACAGGCTTTATTTACAAAATTTGGGGATCTCCCCTTTCCAGGAATCCCCACCTTACTTTTCTGCAGCTCTGATTTCCCTGAACTCTACCCTGTGGTTCTTCAGGCCAGAAAGACTGAGTTTTCTATTGGAGCTTTATATAACCTGTGTGGTGCCAACTTTGATGTGTACTCAGGCTAAAAGTCATTAAAAACAGATAACTCACTTTGTGCCATTACCTTTTTCCCAAGAGTCAACTGCTGTCTGGATCTGTATTACTTTTCTTTACTCTTCCTAGCCTAAAGGATTTTTATTTGCTTGTTTTGTTTTAGTTTTGGTCTAGAGTTTATTGTTACCTGCAAGAGAGTTGGGCCTGGCAGGAGTCATTTTCTTTTTTAATTTTAATCTTTTTTGTTTTGAGACAGAGTTTTGCTTTGTCACTCAGGCTGGAGTGCAGTGGCATGGTCTGGGCTCCCTGCAATTTCCACCTCCTGGGTTCAAATAATTCTCATGCCTCAGCCTCTTGAGTAGCTGGGACAACAGGCACGCACCACCACACCCAACTAATTTTTGTAATTTTTAAGAGTAGAGATAGGGTTTCACCATGTTGGCCAGGCTTGCCTCAAATTTCTGTCCTCAAGCAGTTCACAATCGCCTTGGCTTCCCAAAGTGCTGGGATTACAGACGTGAACCACTGTGCCCAGCCAAATTTTAATTATTTAAAGAAAGAAGAAAATATGAACCCAGTGTCTGGCCTACCATCTTATTTTGTGTATATCAATAGTACTTCTCAAAAAATTGTTTTTGAAAGTTCTGGCTCACAGAATCCCCAGTCAATTGATCTTTGTCTTTTTTTATACTTGTTAACAATGTTGGGATCAAACCATGTAGTCTTGTAATCTGTTTTATCCACATAATATATTGTGACCATTTCATATTTGTTGCTTTTTGATGACTTCATAGTATTTCTTCATATGGATATACCATAATTTGTCCAACAATTTTCTATTTTTAGGTAATTTTGAGTTTTTAATGTATTATTGTTATCAGAAAAAAAGGTAAGAAATATCTTCCTGGCAATATGTGATAGCTTTTCTTATGTTCTTCATGTTGCACTCACTAAAAAGCATTGCCTTTTAAGTTGAATGAGGGAGAAATTGGTTAACTCTTAAATTATAGGTTATGTATTAGAGAGAAAATTACTTTTATTAGAGTCAAGAAAGTAAGGTGGTACCTCATTATAAAGAAGCTAAATATGTGTATGTATGTATGCATACATACGTGAATAATGGGTTGAGATAGAGAAGATTTTGAGAGGATAGGACAGACTGCTATCAATGACTAATATTGTCTTTCAAGAATAGTCATGAATCATTTAACAATGGTGATATGTTCTGAGAAATGTGTTGCTAAGCTATTCCATCATTGCATGGACAGTATAGAGGCACTTAACACAAAGCTAGATGGTTTAGCTTACTAAACACTTAGGCTATATGGGTATAGCCTAAGCTGTCACATATTGTAGCTCCTAGGCTACAGACCTATACAGTATGCTACTACACTGAATACTGTAGGCAGTTATAACACAATGGAAAGTGTTAGTGTATATAAATATATCTAAACATAGAAAAGGTACAGTAAAAATATGGCATAAAAAATGACAAACCTTCTATTAGTCCATTTTCATATGGTTGATAAAGACATGCCTGAGACTGGGTAATTTATGATGAAAAGAGTTTAATGGGTTCACAGTTCCATGTGGCTGGAGAGGTCTCACAACAATGGTGGAAGGCAAAAGGCACATCTTACATGGCAGCAGGTGAGAGAGAATGAGAGTGAAGCCAAAGGGGAAGCCCTTTATAAAACCATCAGATCTTGTGAGACTTATTCACTACTACAAGAACAGTATGGGGAAAACTGCCCCCGTGACTCCATTATCTCCTACCACATCCCTCCCACAACATGTGGGAATTCTGGGAGCAACAATTCAAGATGAGATTTGGGTGGGGACACAGCCAAACCATATCATTCCTCCCCAGCCCCTCCCAAATCTCATGTCCTCACATTTGAAAACCAATCATGCCTTCCCAACAGTCCCCCAAAGTTTTAACTCATTTCATCATTAACTTAAAAGTCCACAGTCCAAAGTCTCATCTGAGACAAGGAAAGTCCCTTCCACCTATGAGCCTGCAAAATCAAAAGTGAGTTAGTTACTTCCTAGACACAGAGGGGGTAAAGGCATTGGATAAATACACCATTCCAAATGGGAGAAATTGGCCAAAATGAAGGGGCTAAAGGCTCAATGCAAATCCGAAGTCCGGGGGGCAGTCAAGTCTTTTATTTATTTATTTATTTATTGTGAGATGGAGTCTCACTCTGTCACCCAGGCCAGAGTGCAGTGGTGTGATCTCAGTTCACTGCAATCTCCACCTCCCGGGTTCACACCATTCTCCTGCCTCAGCCTCCTGAGTAGCTGGGACTACAGGTGCCCACCACCACACCTGGCTAATTTTTTGTATTATTAGTAGAGATGGGGTTTCACTGTGTTAGCCAGGATGGTCTCGATCTCCTGACTTCGTGATCCACCCGCCTTGGCCTCCCAAAGTAGTGGGATTACACATGTGAGCCACTGTGCCCGGCCAGGGCGGTCAAATCTTAAAGCACCAAATCCATCTCCTTTGACTCCATATCTTGCATCCAGGTCACACTGATGCAAGAGGTGCATTCTCATGGGCTTGGGCAGCTCCACCCATGTAGCTTTGCTCCTGGTTGCTTTCATGGGCTGGTGTTGAGTCTCTGCGGCTTTTCCAGATGCAAAGTGCAAGCTGTTGGTGGATCTACCATTCTGGGGTCTGGAAGACGGAGGCTCTCGCAGCTCCACTAAGGCAGTGCCCCAGTGGGGACTCTGTGTTTGGTCTTCAACCTCACCTTTCCCTTCTGCACTGCCCTACCAGAGGTTCTCTATGAGGCCCCTGCCCCTGCAGGAAACATCTGCCTGGACATCCAGGCATTTCCACGCATTTTCTGAAATCTAAGCAGAGGTTCCCAAACCTCAATTTTTGACTTCTGTGTGCCCACAGGCTCAAAACCACATGGAAGCTGCCAAGGCTTGGGGCTTGCACTACTGAAGCCATGGCCCAAGCCATACGTTGGCCTCTTTTGTCCATGGCTAGAGTGGCTGAGATGTCCCTTGGCTGCACACAGCAGGGGGGCCCTGGGCCCAGCCCACAGACCCATTTTTTCCTCCTAGGCCTCTGGGCCCATAATGGGAGGGGCTGCTGCAAAGGTCTTTGACATGCCCTGGAGACATTTTCCCCATTGTCTTGGTGATTAACATTTGGCTCCTTGTCACTTAGGCAAATTTCTGCAGCTGGCTAGAATTTCTCCTCAGAAAATGGGTTTTTTTTTTCTATTGCATTGTCAGCCTGCAAATTTTTTGGACTTCTGTCTCCTGTTTCTGTTTCAAAACTGAGTGCTTTTAACAGCACCCAAATTACCTCTTGAATGCTTTGCTGCTTAGAAATTTCTTCTGCCAGACACCCTCAATTATCTCCCTCAACTTCAAGGTTCCACAAATTTCTAGGGCAGGGACAAAATGCCACCAGTCTCTTTGCTAAAACATAGCAGGAGTCGCTTTTACTTCATTTCCCAACAAGTTCCTTATCTCCATCTAAGATCACCTCAGCCTGGATTTTATTGTCCACATGATTATCAGCATTTTAGCGAAAGCCATTCAGCAAGTCTCTAGGAAGTTCCAACCTTTCCCACATCTTCCTGTCTTCTTCTGAGCCCTCCAAACAGTTCCAGACTCAGGCTGTTATCCAGTTCCAAAATCACTTTCACATTTTTGGGTATCTTTATAGCAGCACCCAACTCCTGGCACCAATTTACTGTATTACTCCTTTTTCATGATGCTGATAAAGACATACCCGGGACTGGGTAATTTATGATGCAAAAGACGTTTTATGGACTCACTGTTCCACTTGGCTGGGGAGGCCTCACAATCATGGCGGAAGGTGAAAGGCACATCTTACATGGTGGCAGGCAAGAGAGAATGAGCGCCAAGTGAAAGGGGATACCCCTTATAAAACCATCAGATCGTGTGAGACTTATTCATTACCACAAGAACAGTATGGGGGAAACTGCCTCCATGATTCAATTATCTCCCACTGGCTCCTCCCACAACACTTGGGAATTATGGCAGCCACAGTTGAAGATGAGATTTGGGTAGAAACACAGTCAACCCATATCACACCTGTTTTGGGCATTTACCATGAATGGAGCTTGCAGGGCTGTAAGTTGTTTTGGGTGAGTCAGTGAGTAAGTAATGAGTGAATGGGAAGCCTAGGACATTACTGTATGTATACTATTGTGGACTTTATAAACACTCTACACTTAGGACACACTAAATTTATTGAATATATTTTTGTTCCCTCAATAATAAATCTTAGCTTGCTATAACTTTCTTACTTTATAATCCTTTAAATATTCTTAAACTTTTTGACTGTTTTGTAATAACACTTGGCTTAAAACACCAAACAACAGTGTGCAGCTATCCAAAAATACTTTCTTTATGTCCTTACGGTATAAGCTTTTTTTCTATTAAAAATTTCTTTTTTTTACTTTTTAAACTTTTTGTTAAAAACTAAGACCCAAACATACACATTAGCCTAGGCCTACATATCTTGATGACAACCATCGCGATGTCACTAGGCGATAGGAACTTTTCAGCTTCATTATATTCTTATGGCACCACTTCCTATATGTGGTCCACAGTTAACCATAACATTGTTATATGGAGAATTATGATAATTTAAACCTTTGAAGAATTTAGTTTTATGTCTATATATTATTCCCAATGTGATCACTAACCTTGAAAGGAATTTGAGCTATGTTTTATCCTTTTTAAATTATGAGATACAATACACATAGAAAAATCCACAAAACAGAAATATACAGCTCAGTGATTTATTACAAAGTGGAACACCTGTGTAGGTATCACCCAGGTAAAGAAAGAGTATTACTAGTAACCCAATAGCCTCTCTCTTTTTCTTTGCCTTTCAGTCATTCTAGAATAATCAGTGTCACAATTGTTATAGTCATAACTCTCTTGCTTTTCTTCAGCCACCACCCTGACTTCTGTCTCCATAAATGACTTTTGCCTGTTGTTGTTTTTCTTTTTTTTTTTTTTTTTTTTGAGACAGAGTCTCGCTCTGTAGCCCAGGCTGGAGTGCAGTGGTGCAATCTCGGCTCACTGCAAGCTCCGCCTCCTGGATTCATGCCATTCTCCTGCCTCAGCCTCCCGAGTAGCTGGGACTACAGACGCCCACCACCACGCCTGGCTAATTTTTTTTGTACTTTTAGTAGAGACGGGGTTTCACTCTGTTAGCCAGGATGGTCTCGATCTCCTGACCTCGTGATCCACCCGCCTCAGCCTCCCAAAGTGCTGGGATTGCAGGCGTGAGCCACAGCGCCTGGCCTACTTTTCTTACTTCTTACCACTTAAGTGCATATCCCTGAATGTTGTAGTTTAACTTTTTTCTGTTTTCTGAACTTTATATAAAATAAACAACATATTCAGTCTATGTCTTCCGTTTATGGGTTTTTTCATTCAACATTATGTTTTTGAGATTGATTCAAGTAATTGTCAGTAGTTCTAGTTTGTTTCTATACCTGTACAGTAAGTGTATATTACAATTTTTTCTGTGGTGTACAATGACGTGGTGTACAGTAGTGTTTCCGTATGGCATACTGTAAGGTATTTTTATGTAGTAAGTAAATACTACTATTTATTTTACCGTTGATAGGATTTTGGGGTTTTTTCTAATTTGGGGGCTACTATGGGTAACAATACTTATGAACATTCTTATATATATCTCCTGGTGCACATGTACAAGCATTTCAGTTATGTGTATGTTCAGAATGGCTTGGTGGGTCATAGAGTATAAATATCTTGAGCTTTAGTAGAAATTGCCAAACTCTTTTCCATAGTGATTGTATCAATTCACATTTCCACTAGCAGATTATTATTCTTTACATTCCTGTACTTTCTTGCCAACACTTGCTATTTTCAGTCTTTCTAGTTTTAACCATTCTGGTGAGTATATAGTGATATTTCCTTGGGTTTTCAACTTTTTTCTCATGACTAATGAGATTGATAGTCTCTCTTCTGAAGTGCCTGTTTAAGTCTTAAGACAATTTATATATAGGCTGGTCTGTCTTTTTCTGATTGATTTGTAGGAGTTCTTTATGTATTCTGGATATGAGCCCTTTATGGCCATACCACCCTGAATGTGTGTGATCTCGGAAGCTAAGCAGGGTCCAGCCTGGTTGGTACTTGGATGCATATGAGCCCTTCATCAGTTATGCTTGTTGCTCTATCTTCTTTCCCTCTATGGGTTACCTTAAATAGTCTTTTGGCAAATGCGAATTTTAAATTTTCACGTAGTTCAGTTTATTAAAATATTTCTATGATTAGGCCAGGTGCTCACGCCTGTAATCCCAGCACTTTGGGAGACCAAGGCAGATGGATCACTTGAGGTCAGGCGTTCAAGACCAGGCTGGCCAACATGGTGAAACCCCGTTTCTACTAAAAATACAAAAACTTAGACAGGCAAGGTGGCAGGCACCTGTAATCCCAGTTACTCGGGAGGCTGAAGCAGGAGAATCACTTGAACCCAGAAGGCAGAGGTTGCAGTGAGTCGAGATTGTGCCACTGCACTCCAGCCTGGGCAACAGAGTGCCTCCATCTCAAAAAAAAAAATTATATATATATATGATTAATGCTTTCTATTTCCACTTAAGAAGTACTTTCCTTGCCCCTCCCCGCGAGGGGCCTGGGGCGGCGCACTACCTCTGCGGAGAAGGATCGGCGAGCTTTCCGGAGAAGGATCCGCGAGCTTTCCGGAGCCTGAGCTGGGGCGAGCAGCCAAAAGGCCCGCGGAGCCGCGCTGGGCCGCCCCGGAGCAGCTGAACCGCGGGCCGCACCTGCCAGGCCAACGGGTCTGGCCCAGTCTGGCGCCGAGGGATTCGTGTGCTGTGGAGATGCAGACGATCCAGGCGGCGCGGCCTGAGTGAAACCCAATGGAAAAAGCGTGACATTTAGAAGCAGAAAACTGAGCTTCAAATCCCTACTCTTTCACTTACTAAGTTTGTGATTTGGAAATATCTGCACAAGATGTTGATGTTGCAGACTTGGCTAGTGCCAGCTTTGTTTATTTTCCTCACCACTGAATCTATAGGTGAACTTCTAGATCCATGTGGTTGTATCAGTCCCGAATCTCCAGTTGTACAACTTCATTCTAATTTCACTGCAGTTTGTGTGCTAAAGGAAAAATGTATGGATTATTTTCATGTAAATGCTTATGACATTGTCTGGAAAACAAACCGTTTTACTATTCCTAAGGAGCAATATACTATCATAAACAGAACAGCATCCAGTGTCACCTTTACACATATAGCTTCATTAAATATTCAATTCACTTGCAACATTCTTACATTCAGACAGTTTGAACAGAATGTTTATGGAATCACAATAATTTCAGGCTTGCCTCCAGAAAAACCTAAAAATTTGAGTTGCATTGTGAATGAGGGAAAGAAAATGAGGTGTGAGTGGGATCATGGAAGGGAAACACACTTGGAGACAAACTTCACTTTAAACTCTGAATGGACAACACACAAGTTTGCTGATTGCAAAGCAAAACATGACACTCCCACCTCATGCACCGTTGATTATTCTATCGTGTATTTTGTCAACATTCAAGTCTGGGTAGAAGCAGAGAATGCCCTTGGGAAGGTTACATCAGATCATATCAATTTTGATGCTGTATATAAAGTGAAGCCTAATCCGCCACATAATTTATCAGTGATCAACTCAGAGGAACTGTCTAGTATCTTAAACTATTTGCTTAGCATTCCTATTGACAACTCTTCTGGGAGTGCTGTTCTGCTTTAATAAGCGAGACCTAATTAAAAAACACATCTGGCTTAACGTTCCAGATCCTTCAAAGAGTCATATTGCCCAGTGGTCACCTCACACTCCTTCAAGGCACAATTTTAATGCAAAAGATCAAATGTATTCAGATGGCAATTTCACTGATGTAAGTGTTGTGGAAATAGAAGCAAATGACAAAAAGCCTTTTGCAGAAGATCTGAAATCATTGGACCTGTTCAAAAAGGAAAAAATTAATACTGAAGGACACAGCGGTGGTATTGGGGGGTCTTTATGCATGTCATCTTCTAGGCCAAGCATTTCTAGCAGTGATGAAAATGAATCTTCACACAACACTTCAAGCACTGTCCAGTATTCTGCTCTGGTATACAGTGGCTACAGACACCAAGTTCCATCAGTCCAAGTCTTCTCAAGATCCGAGTCCATCCAGCCCTTGTTAGATTCAGAGGAGCGGCCAAAAGATCTACAATTAGTAGATCATGTAGATGGCAGTGATGGCATTTTGCCCAGGCAACACTACTTCAAACAGAACTGCAGTCAGCATGAATCCAGTCCAGATATTTCACGTTTTGAAAGGTCAAAACAAGTTTCATCAGTCAATGAGGAAGATTTTGTTAGACTTAAACAACAGATTTCAGATCATATTTCACAATCCCGTGGATCTGGGCAAATGAAAATGTTTCAGGAATTTTCTGCAGCCGATACTTTGGTCCAGGTACTGAGGGACTAGTAGAAAGATCTGAAAGAGTTGGGATGGAGGCTGCGATTGATGAAGGAATGCCTAAAAGTTACCACAGACTGTATGGCAAGGTGGCTACATGCCTCAGTGAAGGACTAGTAGTTCCTGCTACAACTTCAGCAGTACCTATAAAGTAAAGCTAAAATTATTTTATCTGTGAATTCAGATTTTAAAAAAGTGTTCACTCTCTGAAGATGATCATTTGCCCTTAAGGACAAAAATGAACTGAAGTTTCACATGAGCTATTTCCATTCCAGAATATCTGGGATTCTACTTTAAGCACTACACAAACTGACTTTATCCTCAGATTAGCTGAATGACTTTGTGCTGTTTCAGGATGTTTGCACTGAAGAAAAACAGAAAGCTTATCTGAAATTTATAAAACTTTTTGTTTTACTACATAGAAAACAGAAGGTATTTAAATAATAAGCAGTGATATGCTTAGTGAGCACAGCTATACTGATTTTGATTAGAATAGTCATCAAAGTGGCTTAGGGACAGTTAATATAAAAGATTAGAGGAGCAAGGTCTAGACCATCTACTTCTGCTAAAATAACTTAAAAAGAGGTCCATAGGCCATAACTATATGAGCCTAGCTTTTGTAATCTGACCAAAAAGATGAGAGCAGCCTCATGTATATCAATGTACACAATATTCCTTAGGTCCCTTCCATTGGTGGTGATGCTGCCAGTTATTACTGGAGAAAAGGAATTCTAGAGCTTTAACTTAGCAGATTAAAAGTACTCATTTTTTTTTTTTTTCGAGTCGGAGTCTTGCTCTGTTGCCCTGGCTGGAGTGTAGTGGCACATCTCTGCTCACTGCAAGCTCTGCCTCCCGGGTTCACGCCATTCTCCTGCCTCAGCCTCCAGAGTAGCTGGGACTACAGGTGCCCGCCACCATGCCTGGCTAATGTTTTTGTATTTTTTGTAGAGACGGGGTTTCACAGTGTTAGCCAGGATGGTCTCGATCTCCTGACCTCGTGATCTGCCACAGCCTCGGCCTCCTAAAGTGCTGGGATTACAGGCGTGAGCCACTGCACCCGGCCTAAAAGTACTCATTTTTTATTCATCAATAATTAGTAATCTGACTAGTTTTCAAAAATTTGCTTATTATTAACAACCTCTTTGAAGATCCATTTCACAAACTCAACAGAGTGCCACGATTAAGAGCTAGGGATCCCCCAAACTATTTCAAGCATCTAAAAAATTACCGCTTTTTAAAGGCTTAAATTGTAGTAGTAAAGGGGGGAAAAACCCATAAATCATCTTAAAAATTGCCATTTTTAAAGGCTTAAATTGTGTGTGTGTATATATGTACACACACACACACACACATCATTGACCTTTCTTAAGACTTCAGAGGGTGGAACTTCCAGATGTGACCACAGAGAGGGAGAGACCGGGAACACGGAGCGCGGCCGCCAGCACCCCCGAGCCGCCGCCGGACCCCCCGCCACCCCGGGCCGCCCCCCGCCCCCTGCGGTCCCCGGTCTGTGCGTCTGGGGACGGTTCAATTCCCTCCAGAGCCGGGGGAGGGACGGGGGCGCTCAGGGTAGGGGGCCTCAGGCGCCCCGCCCGCGCCTGCTGCCCCGTCCCGGCGGCCATGCGCTCCTGGCCGTGACCCCCGCTGGGGGCGGGGGCCGGGGTCCATGCGTGGAGCCCCTACCCGGCCAGGCGCCTGCCGCTGACTGCAGCGGGGATTGGGGGGCACGCGCCTGGCCTCCTGCCCACCCCCTGGCATCGACACCGCGGGCCGTCGGGGGCTGCGGCCCAGGGCTGTGCCCTCCCCCGCTGCCAGGCTCTGGAGGGACCCTGGAGCTGCGCAGGCCTCAGCCCATGGCCCGGAGGTACGATGAGCTGCCGCACTACCCAGGCATCGCGGATGGCCCCGCAGCCCTGGCTGGCTTCCCAGAGGCAGCGCCCCAGGCACCAGGACCCTATGGTCCTCACCGGCCTCCCCAGCCCCTACCCCCAGGCTTGGACAGCGACAGCCTGAAGAGGGACAAGGATGAGATCTATGGACACCCGCTCTTCCCCCTCTTGGCCCTGGTCTTTGAGAAATGTGAACTGGCTACATGCTCTCCCCATGATGGGGCCAGAGCTGGGCTGGGGACACCCCCCGGCTGCGACGTCTGCTCCTCTGATTCCTTCAACAAGGACAACACTGCCTTCGCCAAGCAGGTTCGCTCTGAGAGGCCCTTCTTCTTCTTCAACCCAGAACTGAACAATCTGATGATCCAGGCCATCCAAGTGCTGCGGTTCCACCTGCTGGAGCTGGAGAAGGGAAAGATGCCCATCGACCTGGTCATCGAGGATCGGGACAGCGGCTGCAGGGAGGACTTCGAGGACTACCCAGCCTCCTGCCCCAGCCTCCCAGACCAGAATAATATATGGATTCGAGACCATGAGGATAGTGGGTCTGTACATTTGGGGACCCCAGGTCCATCCAGCGGGGGCCTGGCATCCCAGAGTGGGGACAACTCCAGTGACCAAGGAGACGGGCTGGACACCAGTGTGGCCTCTCCCAGTTCTGGTGGAGAAGATGAGGACTTGGACCAGGAGGGACGGCGAAACAAGAAGAGGGGGATCTTCCTCAAAGTGGCCACCAACATCATGCGAACCTGGTTGTTCCAGCACCTCTCGCACTCGTACCCCTCTGAGGAGCAGAAGAAACAGCTGGCGCAGGACACGGGGCTCACCGTCCTGCAAGTCAACAACTGGTTCATTAACGCCTGGAGACGCATCGTGCAACCTATGATCAATCAATCAAACCGCACAGGGCAGGGTGCAGCCTTCAGCCCAGAAGGCCAGCCCATCAGAGGCTATACCGAGACGCAGCCACACGTGGCCGTCCAGCCTCCAGGATCAGTGGGGATGAGTTTGAACTTGGAAGGAGAATGGCATTGTCTATAGAGGCTGATGCAGGAGAGACACAGCTGATGCTCTGACCCCCAGCCTCACACCAGGCTCTGGTTCCCTCCTGGTCCTCCGGCTTCAGGACCCCACCTCCAAAGGCCCCTCCGCTCAACGCCTACCTCCCTGGGGCCCTGCTGGGACATGGGGGCCTGAGTGCCCACCCAAGGGCTCTCAAGGACACCAGCAAGGCCTCCAGGCCCTGAGCCCCGCTTCTGCCTTCATCTCTGTCTGGGACCCGAGCTGGGCTCCTGGGCCTTGGTCCCCAGAAGACGGTGGCTAGGGCCTCGCCGCCAGGACAGAGAAGGGACAGGGTGGCTGGGCAGTCAGGGAAGGAGGGTCGCCCGGATCCGACATTTTGGAGAGATTCCTTCACCCTCCTGTCCCCCCCACCTCCCTTCTCTAATTTCTTCTTTTTTTAATGATAAAGTCTTAAAAACACAGAAAAAAAAAAGACTTCAGAGAATTAGGTAGATGAAGCACTTTATACAGTATATATCTTCAGCTTAAATTTGTTTGGAGTACTTTTTTTATTTTTAAGTAGGCAAAGATTTAAAATTTTTTATTTTTAGTAAATGTTTGAAGCAAACTAAAAAGACTTGGGCAATATTTACCAAAACAAAACAGAACCCAAAAAATTGTACATCTTGATCTTAGCAAATATCCTTATTGTAGAGACACTTAATAAAGGATGGTATTTTAATATCTGCAGTTCTGAGGTAGGGTGGAACTTGGTTCTACATTGTGATTTAGGAATTTTTTAAACCTTTTTTCTTCAGGGGAGAAGTGACCCGGGCCTCGAGTTTAGTGCTAAAGCCACTAGTGTACTTATGCTGTCCCCTAACCACCACATGCGACATGGAGGCAGAGGCTAAATATAGGGGCTTTCTTAAGAAAGTAAGAGGAAATTAGCAAGCATTATTAGTGATTGACTACTGCTATCACGTGAATTCAAAGGAAACAGGTTTTTATGCCATATTGAAGTTACAGAAACCAGGCATGCTTAGAATAGTTACTAGGGCAACAGAGCGAGACTCCATCTCAAAAAAAAAAAAAAAAAAAAAAAAAAGAATAGTTTCTAGAGGTTATTGGAGAATATAAAGCTAAGAAAACTTGGTATACATTTACAATTGAAATATAATTACACTTTTTACTCTCAGAATATTATTCACATTAGACTTCCTGTTTATCTTTTATATTCTTGCATTTATATAATGCCTGATCCTTCAAGGTTCTTTCACATATTATATGATCTTTATGAAAAACAGTAGATGCTTTATTCTGATATATTCAGTTTCCCACTTTAGGCAAAAGTGGATTAATAGAATGGTGAATTCAAAGTAGATGAGGAAAATCAGGCACAGAGAAGTAAAGGTAGGGACAGACCCAAATTCACACAACAAGATAATGACATCGCCAGCATTTAAGTTGATCATCAAAGGCTGGGCTGGATTTGTCTTGCTATATGTGTCAGGAAATTTATACCTATTACATTTTCCATGTTCTCAAAATAAGTCATATGATCATAATGTTTAGCTGCAACTTTTCTCCTAACAAATAGTGTCATGAAGAATGTTGCAGTGTGAAGTTTGTACATTTCAGGGTCAGTTGTACAATGTGAACTCTTTATCTATGGGAATGAGAACGGAGGATCATGAAGGCCATGATATAAACAAATTTGCATGTTGAAGCCTGTATAAAACATGGTACAGTGAGTGAATGCCCGCATCCCCAAGAACACTTTATACATATTAAATGGATATATGATTACTGTGCAAAAAATCATTCTGGAAATGAACATATATTTGAGCACTAATATGTAATGTACATCTTCTGCCCTAAGGAGAAAATAAATCATAAAACTTGTTTCACATTCAAAATTACTTTCCCGAGCATGTCTTAGAGTAATGTATGTGTTGATGCATGTAAATTGTATTTTAGGTAGGCAAAGAAACAAATCTGGTTATTTATGTAAAAACTAGTCTAATAAAGTGAGTGGCTTCATCATTTTAAATCTTTAATGTCTAAAAGTGGTGTTTAAAGTAATACTAGCACATCAGAAAACCTTGTGTGAACAAAACTAGTTCACTCACTGCTTCTGCAACTGTAGTTGCTCCCCTTAGGGTTATTAAAAAAAGGACCCAAGTGTTACATGTGTTGATATTATGACTTGTCAGTTACTGATGTCTGTGGTATCCTACCCTCATCTCTGAAACGGATAATACTGAATAATTATTAGAAAACTATAAGACTTCACACTTTGTACTATTAAAACCTAAAATTTTAATCCTATCCTTTTTTATTATGGATCAATCAGCACTCAGGAACAGAGCAGCAAGGAAAAAAAGGAAATTTCATTCATATGTTCTGTGTTCATATGTCTTCGGTACCTAATTGTTCATTTAATTTCAGCCTTATTCCTTCATAAGGGATTTTACCACATGAAGTCATCCGATGACCCTAGCTCTTATTGTGAAGTTTAAGATGAGTGGAGTATACTCACAAATGTTACAACTTAAAAACGTTACAAAACATTTATTAAAGCTCATATTTAAAGTAGAGCATCTAGTTTGAGAAATAGACATAAATTATTAAAGATGTCCTTTTTCTACCCATTTAACTAGTTAAAACCATGACGTGTAAATGTAGAAGTAGAATAATCATATAGAATTCCCTAAAATATTTCTGTTTACTAACATATATTGACCAAGTACATCAAGCAGGAGAGATCTTCCTTCATTCTGTTATAGTCCACATCATTCTAATTTTGCTCAGTTGTTATTAAGAGCATACTCCTAAACCATACACTTTTGTTTCAATAAAGTTTTATTTTGTTGAGATGAATAAAATATCAAAGTTATAAGCTACGTAAGACAAAAGTTCAATTGTTCAAAAAATTTACTGGGATAGCTTTCTATTATAGGTATTTTTAGATTATATTGCTCTGATAAGATTACTTTCTTTAAAAAGTTTGTACTTTTCTGTAAATTGAAAGAATATGGAGTCATAAAATGGCAAGTGTTTTAGGGTTAGCCTAAAATTGGGCATTGTCCTTGATTTCATAGAAGGTATAAACTAGCAGGCTTATAGCCTGATTCTTCTTTAGACTGGTCTTTTGCAGCAGTTCCTTTTCAGACTCAATAAACAGAATTCAGATGGATGTAAGTCAAAACAAAACTTTACAAAGCCAAGTGTATTATCTTTTGCATTAACCTATTTTTTCCATCATACATGCTACTAGTATGTGCATTAGCATGATATTCTCATATACATTGCATTAAAAATTAAAAGGTGGCAGCTCAGGGTGAGCTCTTCTGTCATTCATTTGTTCCTAAATTTTTAAGGGCTTTTTCTCAGTCAATAGTTTGTACAAACTGGGTAGTTTAACTTCATTACCCATTTCATTAAAGATGATGGATTGTGATGAGATGCATTTAAGGCCAATAGTGACAGATTTTTTTTAATCTCTTGAACACAAGCTTTGAATGATAACTACAGGTTTTAAGTGCTGTTACATTAATACCATAATGTGATGTGTTAGAACCAAAGGGATAGTTTAAAGGTAGATATCTGAAAATTGTCTAGTCTCAATGTATATATGTATTGAATATACTCTAAAAATCAATGTGTAATTTGCTAGTAGGACAATGCAGTGATTAGTATTAGGTATGTCTCTTTTATATCCTAGCTATGTCCCACTGTCTTCTAAGTGCAATCTTTTCCTGTTCACTTGCTGTTTTACCCCATCTACTCTAACTTTAGTTGGAAGGCTTGTCTAGAGTATAGTATGTGTTTTTACCTTTGCAGTGAATTGCAGGTGCTAATTGTAACTACAGCTATTTTTATGTTGACATAACTCCAAGTCTTATATTAAATGTTCTATTATATATTAGCTCTAATCCCTTAAGTAAATTTTAAGAAATAAATTCTTGTTAAAAAAAAAAAAAGAAGTGCTTCCCGGTCCTAAGGCCATGAAAACTTTCATGTAAGTTGACTTAAATATGGAAGCTTTATTGGCTTGTCTTTAACATTTAATTTAGATCTACAATCCCCATGGAACTAATTTTTTCTGAATATGTTTGGTTGAATGAAGGCTTATATGTATTTTTTTGTTTGTCGTTGTTGTTGTTGTTGTTTTATTTTTTTTTGATACGGAGTCTCGCTCTGTCGCCCAGGCTGGAGTGCAGTGGCGTGATCTCGGCTCACTCCAAGTTCCGCACCATTCTCCTGCCTCAGCCTCCCGAGTAGCTGGGACTACAGGCGCCCGCCACCACGCCCGGCTAATTTTTTGTATTTTTAGTAGAGTTTCACCGTGTTAGCCAGGATGGTCTCGATCTCCTGAACTCGTGATCCGCGCCTCGGCCTCCCAAAGTGCTGGGATTACAGGCGTGAGCCACTGTGCCCGGCTGAAGGCTTATTTTTTTCCATATTGATATCCAGTTGTCTTATCACTTTTTAGTGAAAAGTCCATCCTTTCTTGTGCAGTGCCACCTTAACTATAAATTAAGTGTTCACAAAATGGGTATCTGTTTCTGGGCCTTTTCTTCTTTGCCATTGATCTCTTTTTCTATCACTTACCAGTATTCTATTAATACCCAGTAGAGCAAATCTTTCAATCTTGTTTTTCTTCTTAAAGATTAAGTTTTTGGTTATTCTTGGTCTTTAGTGTTTCCATATAAATATCATTTATAAAGTGTTTTTGCAATTTGATTTCCAACTTAATTGCTCTGTAGTAAGAAAACATACTTTGTATGATTTCAATCCTTTTAAATTTGAGAGGTTTTTAGTGTATCTCAACCTGGTGAATTTTAATAAATATTCTGTGTCTTCTAGAAAAGGATATATCTCCAAAAAAACCTTTTAATTTGAAAGATGTTCTATATATAAGTAGAAAAATAAGAGGAAACTCAGATCACAAAATATAGAAATGTCTACGGGGCAAAGAAAAATGCCAGAAACTTACCAAACTGTCTTAAGTGCAGGCTTCATGGCTGATCCCTGGCATAATACTCCTTCGCACAGAACTCCATAAGTATGTGCTGATGTTTCTAGGTATCAAAGGCATGTGATTTAGTGTTACTTGAGACAAAATATTTTTTTCTTTTGCCTTGGGTGTACCAGCTGTTGGCTAATAACTCCAAGAATAAGATGTTATTAAACTTTAGAAACATTTGCTTTCAGGATCTGCCAGATCATCTTTTGGAGATCAGAAGTTTGAACTTTCCAGTTCATCCCAGCCTGGACCCAGTTATGATGCGTATAACCTGTTCTGTATGTATTGGCACATTTCACCTGGTTTGAGTCTAGGTTTTTCTCCCTGCTCAGAAGTGACGAGACTGTATGGATCAGGTATGAAAATGTTTTATGCTTTTCCTCTTTGTGTTTCTCTTTAAGAAATGTAGAATTCGGGCTGGCACGGTTGCACATGCCTGTAATCCCAGCACTTTGGGAGGCCGAGGCGGGCGGATCACCAGGTCAGGAGATCGGAGTTCGAGACCATCCTGGCTAACACGGTGAAACCCCGTCTCTACTAAAAATACAAAAAATTAGCTGGGCGTAGTGGCGGGTGCCTGTAGTCCCAGCTACTGGGGAGGCTGAGGCAGGAGAATGGCATGAACCTGGGAGGCGGAGCTTGCAGTGAGCCAAGATTGCGCCACTGCACTCCATCCTGGGTGACAGAGCCAGACTCCGTCTCAAAAAAAAAAAAAAAAAAAATGTAGAATTCGAATCTAAGATCTGAGAATACATGATTCTTACTATTAAAGGCAATTTAAAAATAAGAAAAAAGCAAGCTTCCTAAATGTTGTGATAAATAACTTCTCTGTAGTGTTATATCTAATATAAAAACTGAAAGATTAATGAGTTATGTCTGTTTGTAGTTCTAAATTCCATCGTAGTTTTCCTTTTTTGAAAGAAGTTTTGGTTCAAGATATCTTTTGTACAGCATGGGGACTATAATAGTTAATTATGATATATTCTTGAAAAGTGCCAAGAGAGTGGATATTAGATGTTGTCGAAACACTTTTTCTTATCACTCAATAGTGGTAACTATGTGCAGTAATACATTTGTAAATTAGCTAGATTTAATCATTCCACAATGTATACATCCTTTAAAACATGTTGTACACCATGAATACATACAATAAAAAAGAAAGAAATTAGCTGCATGCCAGATATAAGAGAAAAAACATAAAAAAAGAAAGAAATTCTGTTTTCAGATTATTTTGTGTTGTTGTTGTTGTTACAGGGTCTCGCTTTGTCCCCCAGGCTGGAGTGCAGTGGCGTGATCTAGGCTCACTGCAGCATCAACCTCCCAGGATCGAGGGATTCTCGCACCTTGGGACCCCCACCCCCCAGCAGCTGGGACTACAGGCATGTGCCACATGCACACGCCTAATTTTTTTGTATTTATTGTAGAGACAGAGTTTCACCATGTTACCCAGGTTGGGCTCGAACTCCTGGGCTGAAGCGATTCCCCTGCCTTGGTCTCCCAAATTGCTGGGATTACAAGCATGAGCCACTGCATCCAGCCCAGAATATTTTGTATATATTTTGCCTGTCATTTGTCTATTTATAAATTCTACAACATATATTTGTACATAGATATGTTGTACAAAATACAATTTTTTTCATTTTTTCTGTATTCAGTGAAAATGATAAATTTAGAAACTCATGATGTGATTAGAAATATAAACAAAGAAAATGCTTAAATTATTATCAAACTTTTTTAGTTTCATATTTGAGACTGTATGAATTATAGTCTACCATGTTTGCCTGTGATTCACAAAATTCTATTTTTCAGGATTTATATACATATACATATATATATATCTCAACCACCGAATTTAGTGTAAGGTACTGAAAATAAAGAAGAAATACTTATTTAAGGGCCTGCCTTGCGTTCACTACTGTGCTAGCATATACATTTGACATGCAAAGTTCCTTTTGTCACAGTTCCAACAGTTTAGAAGGGAAACTAAAAATACAGATGAGAAATATAGGAGCACATGGGATTCAGTATTGATTTTTTATTTTCTTATTTTTTGAGACAGAGTCTTGCTCTGTTGCCAGGCTGGAGTGCAATGGCTCAATCTCGGCTCCCTGCAACCTCCGTCTCCGGGATTCAAGCGCTTCCCCTGCCTCAGTCTCCCGAGTAGCTGGGACTACAGGCCCGCACCACCACGCCCGGCTAATTGTTTTGTATTTTAGTAAAGATGGGGTTTCGCCATGTTGGCCAGGATGGTCTCACTCTCCTGACCTCATCATCCACCCACCTCAGCCTCCCAAAGTGCTGGGATTACAGGCGTGAGCCACCGCGCCTGGCCTCAGTATTGATTTTTTTTTCATGTACAAATTCACATTTTACTCTCTCAAGTATTTTCCCCATGATTGATACTCACATGTATTTTCCCTGAAGTACTTACTGTTCTCTGCATTGAAATAACAAGGTAACTACCCCCTGGAGACCTCTCTAAATGTCCTAGAGGAGGTAAACGGTACAATTAGAGTAATAGACCATCTATTGCCACTGACTAAGGGTGAAGTCAAAATTAGCACTCATCTATATCTGCTCCATCCAGTTTGTTTCCAAACCTTCAGAGATTTTTTCTTTTTATTTATTTATTTTTATTTATTTATATATGTTATTATACTTTAAGTTCTAGAGTACATGTGCACAATGTGCAGGTTTGTTACATATGTATACATGTGCCATGTTGGTGTGCTGCACCCACTAACTCGTCATTTACATTAAGTATATCTCCTAATGCTATCCCTCCCCCCTCCTCCTACCCCACGACAGACCCAAGTGTGTGGTGTTCCCCAACCTCTGTCCAAGTGGTCTCATTGTTCAATTCCCACCTATGAGTGAGAACATGCAGTGTTTGGTTTTCTGTCCTTGCGATAGTTTGCTCAGAATGATGGTTTCCAGCTTCATCCATGTTCCTACAAAGGACATGAACTCATCCTTTTTGTGACTGCATAGTATTCCATGGTGTATATGTGCCACATTTTCTTAATCCAGTCTATCATTGATGGACATTTGGGTTGGTTCCAAGTCTTTGCTGTTGTGAATAGTGCCACAATAAACATACGTGTGCATGTGTCTTTATACCAGCATGATTTATAATCCTTCGGGTATATACCCAGTCATGGGATGGCTGGGTCAAATGGTATTTCTAGTTCTAGATCCTTGAGGAATTGTCACACTGTCTTCCACAATGGCTGAACTAGTTTACAGTCCCACCAACAGTGTAAAAGTGTTCCTATTTCTCCATATCCTCTCCAGCACCTGTTGCTTCCCGATATTTTAATGATTGCCATTCTAACTGGTGTGAGATGGTATCTCATTGTGGTTTTGATTTGCATTTCTCTGATGGCCAGTGATGATGAGCATCTTTTCATGTGTCTGTTGGCTGCATAAATGCGCATAGACTTAATTTCTACAAAAATATTTTGAATGTAAAATTCCTGAAAGGTGGAAGAATCTAAAGGATTTCCAAGCTTTTCTTCGGCATTAAATTAAAAGGTTAATTATAAGGGATTTGAATGAATGAGAAGGTGTTGTTTTCTGTCCTAGCTAGGGAGGCATGATCCATTGAAAACATTCAAATTACAACTCATGCTGTGTGCCATCCCTGATGTTTGGTTCTGATTTAATGGTTGTTGTTCACTGTATTTCACTGGTTCACAACATCAAGGGAACCACCAGGGGTGGGGTGGGTAAATACCACTGCAATAGAACTGACTTAACCTAGGGGAAAGCCTCCTCGACACTGGAGATGGGGACGGGAACTGGGTCTGCAACCTATTCTGCAGCTAATTGATCTGTGAAGGGATTTGACCCTCACTCAAGTGAACAGGAAGCAGGAACACACACACACACACATACACACACACACACACACACACACATATACCCCTTGTCTGTAGAACCCTTATTCATACTTTCAGGGATTCTGACATAGACATGACAAAAAGATAGTAAGAAAAACAAATGGCAGCTTGAGCTAGAGTAAAAAGGGATTGCTATGGTTTGAATGCATGTGTTCCTCCAAAATTCATATGTTGGAACTTAAATCCCACAGTGATGGTACTAAGAGGTGGGACCTCTGGGAGGTGATTAGGCCATGAGAACTCACTCTGATGGACAGGATTAACGCCCTTATAATAGAGGCTTCAGAGAGCTGCCTGGCCCTTTTGCCCTTCCATCTCTTTCTGCATGTGAGGACACAGGAACAAGGCATCATCTCGAAGCAGAGACCAAGCCTTCAACAGGGACTAAATCTGCCAGTGCCTTGATCTAGGGCTTACCAGGCTCCAGATCTGAGAGAAATAAACACCTCTTTTTAAAAATAAATTAATCAGCCTCAGGTATTTTATTATAGCAGCACAAATGAACTAAGACAAGGATTCTTTACCCTAGAGAGATTTGTACATGTTTCCAGGCTGCGGAAGAGAATCCCTGGAGATAATATTGAAGACGTGGGAGAGCCAGTAAGTGATTGAGCAAGATCCTTCAGGAGGAGATGCTGAAAGAAATGATGGCATGGTATTCAGTACTAAGAAGAAATGAGTTATCACAAAGACATGGAAACACATGGAGAGACCCTAAATGCCTATTAGTGAGTTAAAGGAGCCAATCGAAAAAAGCTACATACGGTATGACTCCAACTACGTGACATTCTGGAGAAGGCAAAATTATGGAGACAGTAAAAAGATCAGTGGTAGCTAGGGGTTGGGGGAGGTAGAGATGAACAGGGAGAACACAGGGGTTTTTAGGGCCGTGGAACTACTCTGTGAGATACTATATTGGTGAATACATGTTACACATTTGTTCAAACCCATAGAATGTACAACACTAAGAATGAACCATCATGTAAACTATGGACTTTGGGTGATAATGATGTGTCAATGTAGGTTCACCAATTGTAGCAAATATACCACTTTGGTGGGGATGTTGACAATGAAGGAGGCTGTGTATGTGTAGGGGCACGAGGTATAAGGGAAATCTCTGTACCCTGTGCTCAATTTTGCTGTGAACCTAAAACTGTTCTACAAAATAAGTCCATTTTTCAAAAAAAAAGCCTGAGGGAGCAACTGGCTGAGTTTAAAAGAGTGGAGAATAAAACACGGACACATCCATAGGAAACTAAAATTGCAGTGGCAGAATGACAATGCATTTGGTTTAAAGAGCGTAACTGAAGTTGCAAGAAATGGAACCCCAGACGGTGAGCAAACCTGAGAAGATGCCCTAAAATGCAGAGAAAAGGGCTGGGCATGGTGGCTCATGTCTGTAATCCCAGCAGTTTGGGAGGCCAAGGTGGGCGTATCACGAGTTCAGGAGATCGAGACCATCCTGGCCAACATGGTGAAACCCCATCTCTACAAAAATAAAAAAATTAGCTAGGCGTGGTGGTGCGTGCCTGTAATCCCAGCTACTCGGGAGGCTGAGGCTGAAGAATTGCTTGAACCAGGGAGGCAGAGGTTGCAGTGAGCTGAGATCACACCACTGCACTCCGGCCTGGTGACAGAGTGAGACTCTGTCTCAAAAAAAAAAAAAAAAAAGGCAGAGAAAATGTGTAAATGGAGGAAACAATTTGCGAGGAGATTATAGATGCAGAGTGGAGAGAATCATGACTATCCACCCATCTGGGGATAACTATCTGTCATATGGAAGCGTAAACGGCATTTCTGGAAAAAGTCTACAACAAAAGGAACAGAAGCAATATTGAAAAGCATACCAAAAACTTTCCTAAAGTGGCTGAGTGAGAAATATTCTTTTATAATTATTTTAATAGCCTCTGTTCCTGAGCTTGTGTCTCAACTTTAAGGGTGAGAGTAATACAATTTAGCATAAACTTTTTGACCATGCAAACCTCATATGCATAATTTGTTCAAATTTAAATTTAAATTTGCACTTCTCTTATCATGAAAGTTCTTTCTTTTCTTTCTTTCCTTCCTTCCTTTTCTTTCTTTCCTTCCTTCCTTTTCTTTCTTTCTTCTTTCTTTTCTTTCTTTCTTTTCTTTTTTTTTTTATTTGGAGACAGAGTCTTGTTCTGTCACCCACAGTGGAGTGCAGTGGTGCAATCTCGGCTCACTGCACCACCACCTCCCAGGTTCAAGCGATTCTCCCGCCTCAGCCTCCGGAGTAGCTGGGATTACAGGCACGCACCACCACGCCTAGCTAATTTTTTTTATTTTTGTAGAGACAGGGTTTCACCATGTTGGCCAGGCTGGTCTCTAACTCCGACCTCAGGTGATCCGCCCACCTCCGCCTCCCAGAGTGCTGGGATCACAGGCGTGAGCTACCGTGCCCGGCCTGTTTCTTTTCATATATTTTAAAAGAATTAATATTTAATTTTCTGTGACCTGCTTTTGTCCTTACCCTGTTTTCTAACGTACTATTAAGGTCTTCTTGTTTTGTTGAATCTTGTTTTTTGTGGCGGAGGAGCAGAGGGCCGGGGGTTATGCCCAGTTTCATAAATAATTTGACGTTGATGCTGTCACCCTCCTTCTCTGAAGGAAAAGCCTCTTACTAATCTTATTTGTCGAGACAGCCGGAAGGAGAAACGTCCGGCTGTCTCGGCAAATGAGGTTGCAAATGGCTCAAGGGTTGGTAGGAAATGGGGCACGTATGACCTCGGTGTGACTTGAACACGCAACCTTCTGATCTGGAGTCAGACGTGCTCCCATTGGGCCACGGCGTCGCAGTAGCAGATGCCCTTTTGATCCTTTAAGGCTCTTTGGTCCTGCATATCCCTGTCACTTCCTTCTGTAGATCTTTTATTTTTCGTGTGAATTTCAGGTGACACCGAAAAGCAGTGCAGACACCAGGCGGAGGGCAGAATTGTGCAGGATTTCGGAGGCACCCAGCAGCCGAGAGGTCACCAGGCGCCAGGGTGAGTGCACTCGCTCTCCATCTGCTGTGAGATGTGCATCACCGCCTCCACCATCCGCCGGACATGCGCTGCGGCCGCCGCGGGAAGGTCGAGCTTCAGGAGGGCTTGTCGGGGACCCAGAGGCCGACAGGGCGGGGCGGCCCGTCTCTCTGCGATGGTCCCAGAGCGGCCCAGGTGGCTGTCTCCAAGGACCACAAATCCCAGGGAGAGCGGGGGCCCGGTTGGGGGCTTATCCCCGTCCCAGTGAGGATGCTCGCCCCCGAGGAGTTCCTGTGCCCATTGAAATGATTAAAGGCGGAAAGGGTGTCTCTGCAGTCACACTTAGGAAATGACTTTGTAACTTAGTATAAAAACAGAACACTCTGTCCTGGCCCGCGCCCCTCCCCAAGTAATAAAACTAAAACTTATTTTTGAAAAGGTGGACGTCATAGAAATGTGTAATAAAATTTAAAACAAATAATCTCATTACCCACTGTAAGCATTTTGATGTATTTCTTTCCAGATTTCCTTCCCCTCAGGTGTGCATAAATGTCCACCTATGTATGTTAAAGTTCATTATTGTAAAGTATCTCGCAGTTACAGAAAATGGTCTAAAATAAAAATATAGCTTCACAGATTATCATAACGTGAACACACTTGTGACCACCGGCTGGGTCAAGAACCAGAACTTGCCAGCCATCCGCAGAGCCACCAGGTACCAAACATAACTCCTTTCCTCCTGGCACAGCAACTGCCCTCCTGACTCACCGTAACTGCTTCTTTGCTTTTCTTTGTAGTTTTATCACCCACACATGCATCCACCAACATTATAATTTGGCTGATGTCTGTGTCACTTTCAATCTTCTGGTGATTCCAGCTACATCTCCTTTTTTTCTCAAGCCCTTTCCTGCCCTCCCCAAGTGAAATTATGTGCCCCCCATAGCACCTATCAGGAGGTGAAGGTCGTGTATCTCAATACTGATGGTGGGACCTTGATCACTCCGTTAATGTGGCGTCTGCTGAGTTTCTCTGCTGTAAAGCCACGCTTTTCTCATTTGTAAATATGATATGTCTCGGGGCCAGGAGGGGTGGCTCACGCCTGTAATCCCAGCACTTTAGGAGATTGAGGTGGGTGGATCACTTGAGCACAGGCATTTGAGAGCAGCCTGGGCAACTAGTCAACACGACAAAACCCTGTCTCTACAAAACATACCAACCTCCCCTCAAGACAAACAAACCACCTCCCAAATTAGCCGGGCGTGGTGGCATGTGCCTGTAGTCCAAGCTACTTGGGGGGCTGAGGCGGGAGAATCGCTTGAGCCTCGGAGGTATATATATAATCTTGAGGTCAATGCTGTCAGATTATGCAAATATTTTGTTTCTCCTCAAACTGGCATGCACTAATGTTAGCATCCATATTGACTGCAACAGTTACTACTGTGCAACAGTTTTTTTATTTTATATTTCCCCTTTTCTTTCTACATTTGTAATTGTAATTCTAAAAGAAAGCTATTCTTTCTCACTTACATATTATATATTTAGTTATTTATTTGCATCAATACAGACTCATGGACAGTTTTTAATTTGTAGAATCTTTCTTTTCTTTTCTTTCTTTTTCTTTTTTTTTTTTCTCAAGACAGGATCTTGCTCTGTCATTCAGGCTGGAATGCAGTGCTGCAATCACAGCTCACTGAAGCCTTGATGACCTCCCAGGCTCAAGTGATCCTCCCACCTCAGCCTCCTGAGTAGCTGGGACCACAGGTGTGCGCCACCATGCCTGGCTAATTTTTTTTTTTTTTTCTTGGTAGAGATGAGTTCTCTTGGTGCATGGGTGGGTTCAGTGGTAGAGATGAGTTCTATCTATGTTGCCCAGGCTGGTCTTGAACTCCTGGACTGAAGTGATCCTCCCAAAGTGCTGGGATTACATGCATGAGCCACCATGCCCAGCCTTGAATAGTTCATTGTATGGAAATATCACATTTCATTTATACATTCACAGTTGATGGGCATTTGGGTTGTTTCCATTTTTTGGCTATTAGGAATTAAGCTGCTGTGAACACTCATTTCCATGTTATTGTGTAAACATGTGTTTTCCTTTCTTTCGGATATATAACTAGAGTGAAATTGCTGAATCATATGGTAACATTTTGGGGTTATACACTGAACTTTTTGAGGAACTGTTAGACTGCTTTTCAAAGTGGCTGCACCATTTTAGATTCTCACCAACGACATAAAGGTTGCAATTTCTTCACATCCTAACCAACACTTATGATTGTCCATCTTTTAAATTACAGTCATTCTAGAGGGTACGATGTGGTGTATCATTGTAGTTTTGATTTGTAGTTCCCTAGTGACTAATGACTTTGAACATCTTTTCATGTGCTTATTGGCCATTTGTGTATCTTCTTTGGAGAATACCTGTTCAAATCCATTGCTCACTTAAAAAACCGGATTGTCTTTTTATTGTGGAATTGCAAGAGTTCTTTATATATTCCAGATACAAGTCCCTTATCAGATAGCTGGCTTACAAGTGTTTTTTAAATCCATTTGCAGGGTGTCTTTGCACATTTTTAATGATATCTGTTGAAGCATAAAAACTTTAAATTTTGATGAAGTCCAATTTATCTATTCTTTTGTCATTTGTGCTTTTGGTGTCATAACTAAGAAACCATTGCCTAATCCAAGGTCATGAAGATTTACTCTAATATTTCTTCTAAGAGTTTTGTAGTTTTAGCTCTTACATTTAGGCCTCTAGTTTCATTCTCATGTGTGGTATGAGGTAGGGTCTAACTTCATTCTTTTGCATATGAATTTTCAGTTATCTTAGCACCATTTATTGAAAAGTCTATTGTTTCTTCATTGAATTGTCTTCTCACCCTTGTCATAAACCTATTTGCTTATTATGTACTTCTTTTTTATTGTGATAAAATACACATAATGTAAAATTTACCATTTTAATAAATTTTTTTCTTTTTTTGAGACAGAATCTTACTCTGTTGCCCAGGCTGGAGTGCAGTGGTGCGATCTCAGTTGACTGCAACCTCTGCCTCCCGGGTTCAAGAGATTTTCCTACCTCAGCCTTCTGAGTAGCTGGGACTACACACACGCACCACCACACCCGGCTAATTTTTCATATTTTTACTAGAGACGGGGTTTTACCGTTGGCCAGGCTGGTCTCGAAGTCCTGACCTCAAGTGATCCACCTGCCCAGCCTCCCAAAGTGCTGGGATTACAGGTGTGAGCCACCATGCCCGGCCCTTAATAATTTTTAAGTGTAAAGTTTTGTGGCATTAAGTATATTTCCATGGTTGTGCAACCATCAACATCATCCATCTCCAGAATTTTTTAATCTTCCTCAACCAAAACTCTACCATTAAAAATAACATCTCATTCCTCCCTACTTACAGTCTCTGGAAACAACCATTATACTTCCTGCCTATGAACTTCAGTAGCCTAGAAACCTCTTATAAGTGGAATCATTCAATATTTGCCCTTTTGTGACTGGCTTATTTTACTTAGCATGATGTCTTCAAGGTTAATCCATGTTGTAGCACATGTCAGAATTTCCTTCCTTTTTAAAGCTGAATAAGATTTCATTGTATGTATATAACACATTTTGTTTATTCATTTATCCATTGATGGACACTTGGATTGCCTCCACCTTTTGGCTGTTATGATAATGCTGCTATAAACACGGGTGTACAAATATCTGTTCAAATCCCTGCTTTCAGTTCTATTGATTATATACCCAGAAGTGGAATTGCTATGTCATATTTCTAGGTTAAATTTTTTTGAGGAATCACCATATTATTTAAAAGAGCAACTATGCCAGTTAGCACCTTACTTCTGCAAGAATGGCCATAATTAAAAAGTCAAAAACAACAGATGTAGGCCTAAATGTAGTGAAAAGAGAACGCTTATACGTTGCCAGTGGGAATGTAAATTAGTACAACGTCTATGGAAAACAGTATGGAGATTTTTTAAAGAACTAAAAGTAGATCTACCATTTGATCCTGCAATCCCACTACTGGGTATCTGCCCAAAGGAAAAGAAGTCATTATATCAAAAAGACACCTACACGTGTATGTTTATTGCAGCACAATTCACAATTGCAAAGATAGGGAACCAACCTAAGTGCCCATCGGCCAGTGAGTAGATAAAGAATACATGGTATATATACACCATGGAATACAACTCAGCCATAAAAAAGAACAAAATTTTCTGTTTTCTTTTAAAAATAGTAGTCACTCTAATGAGTGTAAAGTGGTTTCTCATTGTGGTTTTGATTTGAATTTCCCTAATGACTAATAATGTTGAGGATCTTTTCATGTGCTCATTGGCCATTTATTTGTGTATCTCCTTTGAAAAATGTTTATTCGTGTCCATTGAATAATTAATTTATAACTTATTATTTCTTTAATTAATGTAATTAAATTAGTTTTGAACTGACATTAATTTATAATCGACAAGTAAAAGTTATATATGTTTATGGTATACAACATGATATTTTGATATAAGTATACACTGTGGAATGACTAAATCAAGCTAATTAACATATGCATCATCTTACCTTTTTTTTTTTTGTTTTTTGAGATGGAGTTTCGCTCTTGTTGCCCAGGCTGGAGTGCAATGGCGCCATCTCGGCTCACTGCAACCTCTGCCTCCTGGGTTCAAGTGATTCTCCTGTCTCAGCCTCCCAAGTAGCTGGGATTACAGGTGCATGCCACCACTCCCGGCTAATTTTTGTATTTTTATTAGAAGACATAAATGTCTTCTTTTGAGAAGTGTCTGTTCATGTCCTTTGCCCACTTTTTGATGGGATTGTTTGATTTTTTCTTGTAAATTTGTTTAAGTTCTTTGTAGATTTTGGATATTAGCCCTTTGTCAGATGGGTAGATTGCAAAAATTTTCTCCCATTCTGTAGGTTGCCTGTTCACTCTGATGGTAGTTTCTTTTGCTGTGCAGAATCTCTTTAGTTTAATTAGATCCCATTTGTCAATTTTGGCTTTTGTTGCCATCACTTTTGGTGTTTCAGACATGAAGTCCTTGCCCATGCCTATGTCCTGAATGGTATTGCCTCGGTTTTCTTCTAGGGTTTTCATGGTTTTAGGTCTAACATGTAAGTCTTTAATCCATCTTGAATTAATTTTTGTATAAGGTGTAAGGAAGGGATCCAGTTTCAGCTTTCTACATATGGCCAGCCAGTTTTCCCAGCATCATTTATTAAATATGGAATCCTTTCCCCATTTCTTGTTTTTGTCAGGTTTGTCAAAGATCAGATGGTTGTAGATGTGTGATATTATTTGTGAGGGCTCTGTTCTGTTCCATTAGCCTATATCTTTGTTTTGGTACCAGTACCATGCTGTTTTGGTTATTGTAGTAACCAAATTGTAGTACAGTGAAGTCAGGTAGCGTGATGCCTCCAGCTTTGTTCTTTTGGCTTAGGATTGTCTTGGTGATGCGGGCCCTTTTTTAGTTCCATATGAACTTTAAAGTAGTTTTTTCCAATTCTGTGAAGAAAGTCATTGGTAGTTTGATGGGGATGGCATTGAATCTATAAATTACCTTGGGCAATATGGCCATTTTCATGATACTGATTCTTCCTATCCATGAGCATAGAATGTTCTTCCATTTGTTTATGTCCTCTTTTATTTCGTTGAGCAGTGGTTTGTAGTTCTCCTTGAAGAGGTCCTTCACATCCCTTGTAAGTTGGATTCCTAGGTATTTTATTCTCTTGGAAGCAATTGTGAATGGGAGTTCACTCATGATTTGGCTCTCTGTTTGTCTGCTATTGGTGTATAAGAATGATTGTGATTTTTGCACATTGATTTTGTATCCTGAGACTGCTGAAGTTGCTTATCAGTTTAAGGAGATTTTGGGCTGAGACGATGGGGTTTTCTAGATATACGATCATATCATCTGCAAACAGGGACAATTTGACTTCCTCTTTTCCTAATTGAATACCCTTTATTTCTTTCTCCTGCCTGATTGCCCCGGCCAGAACTTCCAACGCTATGTTGAATAGGAGTGGTGAGAGAGGGCATCCCTGTCTTGTGCCAGTTTTCAAAGGGAATGCTTCCAGTTTTTGCCCATTCAGTATGATATCGGCTGTGGGTTTGTCATAAATAGCTCTCATTATTTTGAGATACGTCCCATCAATACCTAATTTATTAAGTTTTTAGCATGAAGGGCTGTTGAATTTTGTCAAAGTCTTTTTCTGCATCTGTTGAGATAATCATGTGGTTTTTGTCTTTGGTTCTGTTTATATGCTGGATTACGTTTATTGATTTGCGTATGTTGAACCAGCATTGCATCTCAGGGAGGAAGCCCACTTGATCACGGTGGATAAGCTTTTTGATGTGCTGCTGGATTCGGTTTGCCAGAATTTTATTGAGGATATTTGCATCGATGTTCATCAGGGATATTGGTCTAAAATTCTCTTTTTTTGTTGTGTCTCTGGCAGGCTTTGGTATCAGGATGATGTTGGCCTCCTAAAATGAGTTAGAGAGGATTCCCTCTTTTTCTATTGATTGGAATAGTTTCAGAAGGAATGGTACCAGCTCCTCCTTGTACCTCGGGTAGAATTCGACTGTGAATCTGTCTGGTCCTGGACTTTTTTTGGTTGGTAGGCTATTAATTATTGCCTCAATTTCAGAGCCTGTTACTGGTCTATTCAGGGATTCAACTTCTTCCTGGTTTAGTCTTGGAAGGGTGTATATGTCCAGGAATTTATCCATTTCTTCTAGATTTTCTAGTTTATTTGTGTAGAGGTGTTTATAGTATTCTCTGATGGTAGTTTGTATTTTTGTGGGATCGGTGGTGATAACCCCTTTATCATTTTTTTATTGCATCTATTTGATTCCTCTCTCTTTTCTTCTTTATTAGTCTTGCTAGCAGTCGATCAATTTTGTTGATCTTTTCAAAAGACCAGCTCCTGGATTCATAGATTTTTTGGAGGGTTTTTTGTGTCTCTATCTCCTTCAGTTCTGCTCTGATCTTAGTTATTTCTTGCCTTCTGCTAGCTTTTGAATGTGTTTGCTCTTGCTTCTCTAGTTCTTTTAATTGTGATGTTAGGGTGTCAATTTTAGATCTTTCCTGCTTTCTCTTGTGGGCATTTAGTACTATAAATTTCCCTTTACACACTGCTTTAAATGTGTCCCAGAGATTCTGGTATGTTGTGTCTTTGCTCCCATTGGTTTGACTTTTAACAATTCTCACTTGAGCACCCACTTGAATATGCTTTTGTCTGGCCATAAAAATCCCACATGGGCACCCTCAGTTCACTAAATACTGCTGTAAATTCATATGACAGGGTCTCCAGTAAATGAGCAAGTTCCTTTTCTCGGCATCTTGGCTGACCCACAGCACGAAAAGGCACACCTATCTTGTGATGTGCCTCAAGAGCTTATGAAGGAAGTTCTGCTGCAGCTGGTCACTGCCTTTTTCTCTGAACTTTCTCATAATGTCTACCTTTTCAATGTCAAGGTCACTTGCATTAGCCTATATTAAAAAGTTGCATTTTATCATGAATATAAAAAGATCAGTCCAAACCAATTACAGACAGAATATAGGCACAAAGGAATTCTTATCATACAGGAAAAATCGCTCATATTTTTCTTTTTCTTTTTTTCTTTTTTGTTTTTTTTGAGACTGAGACTCGCTCTGTTGCCTAGGCTGGAGTGCAGTGGCACGATCTCAGCTCACTGCAACCTCCACCTCCTGAGTCCAAGCGATTCTCCTGCCTCAGCCTCCTGAGTAGCTGGGATTGCAGGCATGCGCCACCACGCCCGGCTAATTTTTGTATTTTTAGTAGAGATGGGGTTTCACCTTGTTGGCCAGGCTGGTCTCGAACTCCTAACCTCGTGATCCGCCCACCTCAGCCTCCCAAAATGCTGGGATTACAGGTCTGAGCCACCGCGCCTGGCCATTTTTTTTCTTTTCTTTTTTTTTTTTTTTCTGAGACGGAGTCTGGCTCTGTTGCTCAGGTTGGAGTGCAGTGGCACAATCTCAGCTCACTGCAAGCTCTGCCTCCCAGGTTCACGCCATTCTCCTGCCTCAGCCTCCCGAGTAGCTGGGACTACAGGTGCCCGCCGCCATACCCGGCTAACTTTTTTGTATTTTTAGTAGAGACAGGGTTTCACTGTGTTAGACAGGATGGTCTCAATCTCCTGACCTCATGATCCACCCACCTCGGCCTCCCAAAGTGCTGGGATTACGGGCGTGAGCCACTGCACCAGGCCACGTCTGGCCATTTTTCATATTTCACAAGCTGTAAAAAAGTTATAATTGTCCTTTCAAAATACATGTGTGTGGCATGTGCCTGTAATCCCAGCTACTGGAGAGGCTGAGGCAGGAGAATGGCTTGAACCACAGAGTTGGAGGTTGCAGTGAGCCAAGATCACACCAGTGCACTCCAGGCTGGTGACAGAGTGAAACTCTATCTCCATAAAAAAAAAAAAAACCCACCACCACCACCAACAACAACAAAAAACATGTGTAATCAATCTAGGTGCAAGAAAAAAACAAAAAATGTGAAGCTGAGGTCTTTCAAGCCAGTAATATGATATTGCTTATTTAATTTCAAAAAACATGTTATGGCTAATGAATACATGAACATGTAATTCATTCAGATTAAAATATTTACAGTACAATATTTATGTTTACAACTCGAAGTAACACATTTTATGCAGCAATCTCTGTCAAATTCAGAAGTTTGATTTATACCCAGGGTATAATACACCAACACTGCATGCTAACAATCATGTAAACTAACTTATTTTATTGAATAATTAAATGAACATGCCTGACAAAAACATAACTCTGTCAAATTCAAATGAAGTCTTATCTAAGTACTTTCACATTTTAGGAGTACAGTGTATCTCTATGTATGTCACTGAAAGCCAGAATTATAATTAAGGCTTATTTTTGCAGGTAGCTAACAAGAAATTTCGTTTCCACGAATGATTTTGCCAAGGCTAATTTGGTCAAAAGGTTTCTGTCCTCGGCTCCCCTGTTGCCACTACAGCTGGGTAATGGTTACACTGATCCTCTTTGCATGAGAGTTCCTGATGTGTTTGTTAAACCCAGATTGCTGAAGCACTGGTCAGGTGACTATATTTTTTGAGAACCACTGCTTTGAAGCACCTAAATTACATTTTCTGAAATGTTCCCTTCAGGCAAAATGGACTAGTAAAATTTTTGTTGGGTAACTGAGACACAAAATAATGGCCTTAAAACCTTTGATCCTAATGCTTTGACTTTCTCTCTAATGTGGCTTCTACCACTTGTACCTAGAACAATTAACCATATCCTCAACATCAAATTATATTTATAAGGCATATTCAATATGTTGACAGATTTAAGCTTATAGAATGACCAAAATTGAATACAGATAGGAAGCACCATAAGTGTAACAAAACCACTTCAAAAATATACCTTGTCATAGCCCTAGCGGTTTAACTAAAATCTTAAATGACAATGAATTTAAGCTCAATTTGGGGGTTAAAAAAGAACAGATAAAATTCAGGAATTTTTTTTTAGAAGTATGGAGTATTAGGCTGCTCATCTGAAATTATTCACATCATTCTGAAGCCTGTCACTGTACAGCCCTGAGAGCTAATTTGTAAAGGGTTGTTAAAAAAACAAACATGAAAACAAGATAATACCTAAAATACTTGCTGGCTGCCCTTTGTGGAAGGTGTTTGCCGCCGCATGCACTGCAGAATCCTCCAGCTGTGGTTACTGAGCCTGGCTCTGATTGTTTTGAGGTGGCCATGGTGAGAACTGCTCATAGGCAGATAGTTTGCCATCTTTGATCTGAAAGTTGAGTTCCCTATTTTGTTGAGAACCTCACATAATAAATTATCCTTTTTGACCTCCATATTGTATAATTCAGTACACTCCACTGATGGCTTTCATTGGAATATATATTACATAAAGAATAGATCAATATTTCTGTTCCTGGCCATATATTCTTGTGTATAATATAAAAGATTGGTTTTGATATAGACAGTCTTCTTGAAATTCTGCTTTGTCAAGGATAGTAATAATATAGTTTTTTAAATTAAAAGACTATTTTCCCCATCTGCTTTTTGCTTGACTCAATTCTGATCATTCCACAAGCACAGCTTCATTCCATTAACATTGATGCAGCCCCTTCTGGGTATCACTCACTGTGCTGGAGGCTGGGAGAAAACAGTGAACAGGACAGGCCTGGCCCTGCCCTCACTGAGCGGACATTGCTCCCACACTTTCTTACTTCTATGAGGAAGGAGTGTATTTCACAGGAAACATCCTAAAATCCTAGAAACTACAGTGACAATTTACAGCTCAGAATGGAAGAAGTAGGCAGAAAAAGTCTCTCCTTTCTTGAAAGTGTCCAGAAAGCAAGAGTGCAAAGAAACAAGGAAATCTTAACACACCAATCTACCTTCACATAACATTTACAAATATGCATCAGAAAGTGCCCAATCATGGTTCAAGAAATCCTCAAGTTAGCCGACACAACTGAACAGCAACTTAACAGGGAGAATCCAAATTGAGACTAGAGGTCAGGAAATGCATCTCCAAGGAGTCATATTTAAGCAGAGACTTGAATGGTGGGATGTAAACAGACAGGTGGAAAAAATGGGAAGAAGTATTTTCAGCAGGTAAACTCACATGCAACGGGCGAGAAGAGAGTGTGGCTCAGTGGACCAAAAGAAGGCCTGGTGGGGAGGAGGCAGGAGGTGCAGCGAAGGCTGGCAGGAGGTGAGATGGTGAACCTTGCTGAAAAGTGTGTGCTATCTTAGAAGCAATGGAAAGCTGCTGAATGTTGTAAACAAGCAGTCAATTATATCTAATTTGTATTTTTCAAAGGTAACTTAGTAGCAGTGTGCAGAAAATAATGTACTACTGAGTGCAGAGACAGGGAGACCTACAGTAAGAAAGCAATTGCAGAAAGCCAGGTGAGTGCAGATTTGCATTAAGTAGGTGAGTAGAGCTAGAGAGAATGAAATGCAGTTGAGTATAATTTGGAGATAAATTATTCAGAATTTGCTATTTACTGGATGTGTCAAGGATGACTCCCAAGTCTCTAGTGTAAGTTCCTGGTGAATGACAGAACCACTAACAGAGACAAGGAACAGGGAAGGAAGAGTAGGCTTAGGGGTGTGTGAGCCAGGTGAAGAAAGCAAGTTGGGACTTGTTAAATTTTAAGTGCTTGTGAGACAACAATGTTACTTGTTAGAGATGCTTTGTGTTCTCAGTCACTGGTCCTATTGCCCAACTCTGAGGTCTTTCAGTCATCATAGGTCATTTCAGGCTTCAAAGTCTGGTAACAATCAATGAGAGACTAGATAAAGAAAATGTGGCACATACACACCATGGAATACTATGCAGCCATAAAAAAGGATGAGTTCATGTCCTTTGCAGGGACATGGATGAAGCTGGAAACCATCATTCTCAGCAAACTAACACAGGAACAGAAAACCAAACACTGCGTGTTCTCACTCATAGGTGGGAGTTGAACAATGAGAACACATGGACACAGGGAGGGAACATCACACACTGGGGCCTGACAGTGGGGGCTAGGGGAGGGATAGCATTAGGAGAAATACCTAATGTAGATGACGGGTTGATGGGTGAGGAAACCACCATGGCATGTATATACCTGTGTAACAAACCTGCATGTTCTGCACATGTATCCCAGAACTTAAAGTATAATTGGAAAAAAAAAAAAGAAAAAGCTCAAAGTCTGGTAACAATGTCTGGTATTTAAAAATAGCAGTTTAAGGCGGGGCACGGTGGCTCACACCTGTAATCCCAGCACTTTCGGAGGCTCAGGCAGGCAGATCACGAGGTCAGAAGATCAAGACCATCCTGGCTAACATGGTGAAACCCTGTCTCTACTAAAAATAGAAAAAATTAGCCGAGCATGGTGGCAGGCACCTGTAGTCCCAGCTACTTGGGAGGCTGAGGCAGGAGAATGGCATGAACTTGGGAGGCGGAGTGGTGGCACGTGCCTGCAATCCCAGCTACCCGGGAGCAGATATGGCACCACTGCACTCCAGCCTGGGCAACAGAGCAAGACTCCATCTCAAAAAAAAAAAAAAAAAAAAGCCAGCTGAAAAGAAGGGCCTCGAGATGAGCAACATCCCAGTGAGAGAGGTGCAGGGTGGACCTAGGGCAGTGCCTGGGGTCTCAGAATTCAGATGCTGTGAGGAGGATACCTATTTGGAATTCACCAGACAGTGTGTAAATGTCACTGAAAACTTAGGAGAGTGGATGAGAACCCAGAGAGCACTTGGGTTTGAGTGAAATGCAAGGCCTAGAACAAGTCTGCAGGGAATGCCAACATTTGACAGGGCGAGGGAAGAAGAGAACATGCCCATGCCAAGGAAGGCCTTGGGAGATGCTTGGCCCTGGGGTCCAGGTCAGCGGCGGCTCTAAGAACAGCACCCCCCACCCCCATCCTCAGCCAAGGCCTTCTGAAGTAGAGAAATGCATGTGCCAAGCCAAGGAACTATGAAATGCATGATATGTGTTTGGCGTGGGTTCGGGGGTGCGAAGGGGGTGGGGTCTTGCTCTATTGCTTAGGCTGGAGTGCAGAGGTGCGATCATGGCTAACTGCAGTCTTGACCTCCTGGGCTCGAGTGATCCTCGTCCTTCAACCTCCTGAGTAGCTGAGACTACAGGTGAACGCCACCAGGCCCAGCTGATTTATTGTATTTTTTGTAGAGATGGGGTTTTCTATGTTGCCCAGCTTAGTGTCAAACTCCTTGGCGGAGCAATCTGCCTGCCTTGGCCTCCCAAAGTGTGGGGATTACAGGCATAAGCCACTGTGAAAAATGCACAATATTTAATGAATATCATTGTAAATAGAATGTAAAGAAACAAAAGAGAGGTTGCATCTAAGAGACATTATATGCCAAAATAAGCAATTTGAACATTATTCTCAATACAGAGCAGTGAAAATACAAATGAAAAAGAAAAGATAATTACAGTTAAAGCTATAGCATATTAAATTAATGTCAAAAATAAAAACTCAATGTGCTGTGCTTGAGTAATTATTCTTATTAAGAATAAAGATGGGGGGCTGGGCGCAGTGGCTCACGCCTGTAATCCCAGCACTTTGGGAGGCCAAGGCAGGCAGATGACCTGAGGCTGAGAGTTTCAGACACCCTGAACAACATGGAGAAACCCCGTCTCTACTAAAAATACAAAATTAGCTGGGTGTGGTGGCACATGCCTGTAATCCCAGCTACTCAGGAGGCTGAGGCAGGAGAATGGCTTGAACCCAGGAGGTGGAGGTTGTGGTGAGCCAGAGATTGTGCCATTGCCCTCCAGCCTGGGCAGCAAGAGCTAAACTTCTTCTCAGAAAAAAAAAAAAAAAAAAAAGACTAAAGATAGGGTGAGCGCAGTGGCTCATGCACATGATCTCTGCACTTTGGGAGGCCAAGGTGGGTGGATCACTTGAGGTCAGGAGTTCAAGACCAGCCTGGCCAGCATGGCAAAACCTCATCTCTACAAAAATTAGCTGGGCGTAATGGCAGACACCTATAATACTAGCTAATTGAAAGGCTAAGGCAGGAGAATCACTTGAACCTGGAAGGTGAAGTTGCAATGAGCTGAGATCACACCACTGCACTCCAGCCTGGGCAACAGAGTGAGGCCATTTAAAAAAAAAAAAAAAAAAAAAAGAATAAAGGTGATACAGAGTCACTACTATTAAAGGAAGTCCTGTAGTTTTGTATAAGCAGTGGCGATTGTTAGCTGTCAGTGTTTTTATGCCAGGAGCTCCTTGTGCCCAACAGTTCCCATCTGCTGAATTTAGGGGTGCACACAGGTTTCATGACAGTTGGATAGCCAACTGGTCCTTCAGGAATGAGACACACAGCTTTGATCTTCCTGTACCAAACTCTGACCCATGGGGCTGGAGTCACATCTCCTCACAAAAGAACATCAAACTAGCGGCAAATCCTTATCAAACAACACGCTCCACTTTGAAGTCAGTAAACTTAAAATTGTTTCCAAAGTAATTGGAGAAGGAGAAGCTAATTTTATGGAATCAAAGAGAAATTCTATCAGGTGTCCTGGCCATTGTAGCAGTGAACACACTGATAGATTCAAGAGACACAAAGATGGAAGGAAATGGCCATGGGGAGAAGGAAAAAGGGCTGAAAATAATGCTGTGGCATCTGTGCCAAATGATTCACTGAAATACAAACCCTGGAAAGCAGAGGCAGGATTAGAAGATGGAGTGAAAGTGGAACATGTCTGAGATGATGTTAGGGAGGGGAGATGAAGCCAAGGTTGAACTCAAGGCTTTAATCTAGGATGGAGTTGCCCAGGTGAGCCTCCTCTTCAGAAACCACTCACTGTGTGTGTGTGTTGGGGTGTACCAAAGAGAAAACGATACTTATTCAACAGCTCACTCTATCCCACAGCACTCATGCCCCTCACATTCCTGCACTAGCAGAACCCCCAAATCCCAGCTTCCACATTGGACATGCTGTTTCCCCCACACGCACCCTCCCCAGACCCTATCACACCACCATGCTCTTTACTTGTTTTGCACAAGCTTATGACTTCTCATAAAACCTTCACAAAGAAAATCAGTAATTTTAGAATTGTCCTCCACACCTAACAAAGTTCTCTGCAAATAGCAAGAGTAGAACACATTCTTTCACGATAAATGAGGGAATAAAGAATGAATGCAGGAATACTATAGTAGTAACAAAAAGCAAATTGGAAAAAAAGGTGGATCTGTTTTTAAATCCTAGATCCAATATGCAACAGCTCAGGCAAGCATCTTAATTTCTCCAAGGTTTATTTTGCTCCCACTCTGAGGCAGTGAGTTTACCATCATACCTAATTAATTTGATTGGTTGAGAGTTGGTGATAAAATGTCTGTAGGTAACAGTATATGTGAAGTGCTCCATATATGGCCGAACTTATTACACTTTTCTGCAAAGCTAAAGCTCTGATCAGGTGCAGAATGGGGCATGACGTATGCAAGGCCAATCCTCCTATGATGTTTCCTCTCCACTTATTCTTTGTGTCATTTCAGTTTTCTAGACAAGTATTTTGTAATTTTTTTTCTTTTGTATACTGGTATATTCTGATCTTCATAATGGTAGCTGTATAACTGATTTCTCCATATATCTCATGGAATGCTTTTATATTTGAACCTTGTGCTCACATTGGATGTAAGTTTTGCCACTTTTTTTTTTTTTTTTTTTGAGATGGAGTCTCACTCTGTCGCCAGGCTGGAGTGCAGTGGCGCGACCTCTGACTCCCTGGTTCAAGGGATTCTCCTGCCTCAGCCTCCCGAATAACTGGGACTACAGGCACGTGCCACCACGCCCAGCTAATTTATGTATTTTTAGTAGACATGAAGTTTCACCATGTTGGCCAGGATGGTCTCGATCTCCTGACCTCGTGATCTGCCCGCCTCGGCCTCCCAAAGTGCTGGGATTACAGGCATGAGCCACTGCACACAGCCAAGTTTTGCTACTTTTATCTGAGCTGAAAGGATCTCCTTGACTATAGTTTTAGTGAAAGACATAGATTATGATTTTTTTTTTTTTTTGAGTCGGAGTCTTGCTCTGTTGCCCACGCTGGAGTGCAGTGGCGCAATCTCGGCTCACTGCAAGCTCCACCTCCCAAGTTCACGCCATTCTCCTGCCTCAACCTCCCGAGTAGCTGGGACTACAGGCGCCTGCTACTACACCTGGCTAATTTTTTGTATTTTTGGTAGAGACGGGGTTCTCTGTGTTAGCCAGGATGGTCTCAATCTCCTGACCTCGTGATCCACTCGTCTCGGCCTCCCAAAGAGATTATGATTTTAATTGTGCCTTTGCACGATAAAATGCAGCTGTGTTATTAGCCCACAGAGCTGCGTCTTAGAAAGACTGCAAAAATGCTGTGTGGAAATGCCAGTCTTGGGTCAGAAATCTCCACAAGATCTTTTTATTTTTTTACTTTTTATTTTATTTTGTTTTATTTTAGAGACGGAATTTTGCTCTTGTTTCCCAGGCTGGAAATCAACGGTATGATTTTGGCTCACTGCAACCTCCACCTCCCAGGTTCAAGCAATTCTCCTGCCTCAGCCTTTTGGAGCAGCTGGGGTTACAGGTGCCCACCACTACCTAGCTTTTTTTTTTTTTTTTTGTATTGTTAGTAAACACAGGGTTTCACCATGTTAGCCAGGCTGGTCTTGAACTCCTGACCTCAGGTGATCCACCCACCTCACCCTCCCAAAGTGCTAAGATTACAGGCATGAGCCATTACACTTGGATCATGAGATCTTTTTAAATGTGGAACTAGGACAAAACAAAATAAGACAAAACAAAACTATGAGGCTACGGCATCACCATAAAGAGCTAAAGTATCTGCAACTATCATAGCTTGGTTTCAGTGATGTTACTGAGCCAAACTGGGGTCTGCTTGTCTGGCACAGTAAGGCCAAACATCCACACCAAGGTGTTTATTTGTTTTGTTTTTGTTTTGTTTTTTGTTTTTCTTGAGACTGAGTTTTGCTCTTGTTCCTAGGCTGGAGTGCAATGGTGCGATCTCAGCTCACTGCAACCTCCACCTCCCAGGTCCAAGTGATTCTCATGCCTCAGCATCCCGAGTAGCTGGGATTACAGGCATGTGCCACCACGCGTGGCTAATTTTGTAGTTTTAGTAGAGATGGGGTTTCTCCATGTTGGTCAGGTTGGTCTCAAACTCCCGACCTCAGGTGATCTGCCCGCCTCAGCCTTCCAAAATGCTGGGATTACAGGCATAAGACACTGCACCCAGCCACACCTAGGTTTTATAGTGGGAAAAGGAAGGGTGTTGATTTGCAAGACACCACGCAAGGAGAATTGGGCAGCTCATCCCTAAGACCTGACCTTTCCGCTATGGGCTTACGAGTAAGGGGTTTTAAAGGCAGGGGTAAACTTCAGGAAAACAGAAGTTACAAGCAAAACTTTAATCATACATGGAGGTCAAACACTGGTTTGGCTAAAAAGTCGAGATAGCTTGAAGTGGGGGCATACGGGTCATAGACAGATTCAAAGATTTTTTTGTTTTTGATTTGCAATAGGTTAAAGAAGAGACGCTTTGTTGAAAGACTTGTGGTCAGCAGAAAAGAATGTGGGGTCTGGCCCATGGGTGTGATTTCCTCCAGGCCCTTAGGGAAAAAGTTTAGAACAGAGAACCAAGGCCGGGCATGGTGGATCACAACTGTAATCCTAGCACTTTGGGAGGCCAAGGTGAGAAAATCACTTGAGGCCAGGAGTTCAAGACCAGCTTGGGCAACAAAGTGAGACCCCCCCATCTCTAAAAAAAAAAACAAAACAAAACAAAAACGCAAGGCGCAGTGGTTCACGCCTGTAATCCCAGCATTTTGGAAGGCCAAGGTGGGCGGATCACCTGATGTTGGGAGTTTGAGACCAGCCTGACCAACATGGAGAAACCCCCCCTCTACTAAAAATACAAAATTAGCCGGGCGTGGTGGCACATGCCTGTAATCCTAGCTACGTGGGAGGCTGAGGCAGGAGAACTGCTTGAACCCAGAACGCAGAGGTTGACATGAGCCAAGATCGCGCCATTGCACTCCAGCCTGGGCGACAAGAGCAAAACTCTGACCAAAAACAACAACAACAATTTAGCCAGGCTTGGTGGCACATGCCTATAGTCCCAGCTACTTGGGAGGCTGAGATGGCACGATTGCCACAGCCCAGGAGGTCAAGGCTGCAGTGAGCTGTGATCACACCACTGCACTCCAACCTGGGCCACAGAGCAAAACTCTGTCAAAAAAAAAAAAAAAAAAAACAGAAAGAAAAAAAGAAGAAAGTGATTCAAAATTCAGTTCTCTGTTTCCCCCTTATCTGAGGTCTCCATGCCAGGGGATCCATTTGGTGGGGCTTCAGGTTTCTGAAAAACAACTCAGGGACTTGTGTTAAAATGTTACTATTAGTTTCTATAGGGAACCAAACATCTCACAACTCTAACTGCCTTGGCTATTGTTTTAAGCTACTATTATGTTCTTGTTTATCAAGTTGCTCATTACTTCTCAGGGCCAGCTGGGTGCCTGGAATTTCCCTTGAAGGAACTCAAGATTTTCCTTTATTTCCAGGCTTGTTGGAGAGTGGGAGGAAGGAGGCCCCTAAGTGGGGTGGCTGCTTTATATCAGTGGTAGCTTTTTTGGTCAGTTTTCAGATCAGGGCATGTAGAACATTCACAAAACAATCCACACTCTGCTTTGGGGATAAATTATGAATGGTTTGTACGTTGAAATTCCAATGATCCCAAAGCACCTACCCTATTTTAAAGCATAGTAGCCATTATGGTACAAGCCAGTTTTACAATGTCAAATTCATTCTGAGTACAGTGTGGGAAAGGAAGAATTAGAAAAACAGAATAGGTTAAAACCAAAACAATCCTCCCTTGTTTTAAATGGAATCAAGTTATCCAATGACTCTGTGGCCCAAAATCAGTCAAATTAATTAATTTCTCAAATCCTGATAAATAGGTGTCATGACACTGATGTTTGCATGTATATACAATTTACCCCGCTTTCATTTTTTTTTTCTTTTTTTGAGATAGAGTTTCACTCTGATACCCAGGCTGGAGTGCAGTGGCACGATCTCCGCTTATTGCAACATCTGCCTCCCAGGTTCAAGCGATTAGCCTCCTGAGTAGCTGGGATTACAGGCACCTGGCATTTTGTATTTTTAGTAGAGACGCGGTTTCACCATGTGGCCAGGCTGGTCTCAAACTCCTGATCTCAGGTGATCCACTCGCCTCAGCCTCCCAAAGTTGCTGAGATTACAGGCCTGAGCCTAATCTCATTCAGGGGGTCTCTGCTTCATGACATAATCACCTCCCAAGGCCCCACCTCCAAAGGCCATCACATAGGGAATTAGATTTTAAAACACGTGAATTTGAGGGGGACAACAATAAGATTTGGTCTACAGCATCCGGTCACCCTGAGCCATCTGCACTCACAGGAAATCTATAACCTTCTATAAGTATTTGCTGGTCCCCTCTGGGTTTAGGGAAATCTTTAATTGCAGCTCTTGATTCAGCTGGGCCCAAGCTTAAATTCTACATTTGCCCGCATAACTTGTTCACGGAACAGAGGGAACTTTAGAGGCAACTGTCCATTTGGAGTTCTAGGAGAATTGGTGAGGGAGGGCTTCGGATCTGGATGAGAAGAAGGGGAGGGAAGAGAGGATGGACGAAGGTGCAGAAGGAGAGACAGCAGAATGCGAAAGGAGAAGAGGACATGTGGATATAGGGGTCAACTGGAGGGCAAGGAAGGTAATTTTCCTTGCATTGTAACCTCGGACCACATATGACGTCAGAATCACCTGAGGGAGACATTTTTCAGTGTATATTCCTGGGTTCTGGAAATTTTGATTTCATAAATCTGGAGTTGTGCCGATTTATCTATTTATTATTATAATTTTGGATAATTCTGATGCAATTAGACAACACAGCAGAGTTTGACAACCAAATGTACAAACCAGATGTATGTTTGGTTTGGGATGTACATCGTACATCTATCTGGAAGACATTCGATTATATAAAATAATCACAGAACAAAGTGAGGGGGAATTGTTTATTTTAAAAATGCTTGAATATAATTCAACTTTTCCTGTATATGTGGTTTGACCACAGAGTTTGTTTCTGCAGTACTAAGATTGGAAATGTACAGAGTGTTTTTAAAAAAACAAGTAGAAGAAAGAAGTTGAAAAGAAAAATGACAATTGTCTAGTAAGAAGAGAAAGGAAAGGAAGCAGCATATTTTTGTACATTATTTGATGGTGTCTAAATTGTAAGTCAAAATGTTATTTCTAAAAAAGCCAATTTAAGTTGTTTTTTTTTTAAGTTTTTTTTAAGTTTTTTTTAAGTTTTTTTTAAGTTTTTTTTTTTTTTTTGGAGATGGAGTCTCGCTCTGTCACCCAGGCTGGAGTGCTGTGGCCCCATCTCTGCTCACTGCAAGCTCCGCCTCCCGGGTTCACACCATTCTGCTGCCTCAGCCTCCCGAGTAGCTGGGACTACAGGGGCCTGCCACCACGCCCAGCTAATTTTTGTATTTTAGTAGAGAGAGGGTTTCACCATGTTGGCAAGGCTGGTCTTGAACTCCTGACCTCAAGCAATCCACCTGCCTTGGCCTCCCAAAGTGGTGGGAATACAGACATGAGCCACCGCACCCAGCCTGAGAACTATTATACATTCTTATTCCAGGGACTCTCAAAATTATAGGCTAGCCATATTCTACATGAATTTAAGCTTTTATCATTGCCCTTTTTTTCAACCCAGTCTCCACACAGCAACCAAAGTATGCAATTTTTAGAATTCCAAGCCGTATGATAATACTCCTGTTTTAAAATCCCTGCGTGGGCCGGGCGCGGTGGCTCATGCCTGTAATCCCAGCACTTTGGAAATCCGAGGCGCGGGGATCACAAGGTGAGGAGATCAAGACCATCCTGGCTAACACAGTGAAACCCTGTCTCTACTGAAAATTTAAATAAATAAAAAATAGCTGGGCTTGGTGGCGGGCGCTTGTAGTCCCAGCTACTCGGGAGGCTGAGGCAGGAGAATGGCGTGAACCCGGGAGGAGGAGCTTGCAGTGAGCCGAGATGGGGCCACTGCACTCCAGCCTGGGCGACAGAGAGACTCCGTCTCAAAATAATAATAATAATAATAATTTAAGCTTAACGAAGCTGGGCAACTTCATATATTTTTCCACTGATCTATCTTCATGAGCTGGAAATCACTTAGTGGAAGGTAAATGATCAGTAAATATTTTCGAATAAGAGAATCAATTATTAATAGTTTTCTTTCTTTGAGTATACATTTAGACTTTTAAAAATAAAGAAAATAGATTGGTCAAGAGAATTTCGGGGTTTTTTTATTTTGTTTTCCGTATATTATATTAGTTGTGTTAGTATAAATTTCAGTGTGGGAAGCTGTAAGCATTTCCTAAATTTTAAAATGAAAGGCATGGGATTTAAATATCTGCTCCTTTTATTTCAGGAATAAAAAAAAAGACAAGCTTATCTTTTAAAATATATTTATATATGTAAACAACAATCTAAATTTATTTTTTCTCTCTTTATCCCTGAATACTTTTTCAAGTTATTAATGTCCTCAGTTTTAAAAATCCACTTTTTTTTTTTTTCCAAGATGGAGTCTTGCTCTGTCGCCCAGGCTGGAGTGGAGTGGCACCATCTCGGCTTACTGCAACCTCCACCTCCCGGGTTCAAGCGCTTTTCTTGCCTCCGCCTCTCCAGTAGCTGGTATTACAGGCATGTGCCACCACACACGGCTGATTTTTGCATTTTTAGCCGAGATGGCGTTTCATCATGTTGGCGAGGCTGGTCTCAAGCTTCTGGCCTCAGGTGATCCACTCACCTCGGCCTCCCAAAGTGCTGGGATTACAGGCATGAGCCACCACGCCCGGCCTAAAAAATCCATTTCAATGGTAACATTTTAAAATATATATGCAACTTCATTAAGAATATCTTTGTGTTCCACTGAATAACTTGCCAAGTAATACATTGGTAGTACAATTTCCTCATACATCTTCAATTTGTTTGATTAGATTTATAGTTTCATTCAAGTATAATTTCATAATTTCATTCAAGTATAATACATCCTACTTGACCTTTGTGGGGTTTTCATATCATATATTTATTATTGAAATTGGTTTTTGATATTCAAATCAGAAGTTTATCATATTGTTGGTTAGATTGTTTTGGTTCTATGGTTTACTCATTACAGAGTGGCTTTGCTACTGTAAAGCTCGAAACATTTTCTTTCTTTGGTTTCTTTCCCTCTTTCCCTCCCTCCCTACCTCCTTCCCTCCCTCCCTACCTCCTTCCCTCCCTCCCTACCTCCTTCCCTCCCTCCCTACCTCCTTCCCTCCCTCCCTTCCTTCCCTTGCTTTTTCTTTCTCTTTCCCTCCCTCCCTCCCTTCATTCCTCTTTCTTTCGACAGGTTTTGCTCTATCACCTAAGCTGGAGTGCAGTGGTGCTAACAAGGCTCATTTAAAATTTTTTTTAACAGAAATTTATCTATCTTACATTAAGCAACTTTCTTTTCAATGTAACCAATGTTTCTTTTTAGTGAAAAATTAAATATTTACCATCCGTTAGCCTCGACACTTTACCTTCTGCAGCCTCAACTTTTCCAGCTCCAGCAAACCTCCCCTCTCAGCCTCTCAAGTAGCTGGGAATACAGGTGGTGCCACCATGCCTGGACAACTTTTGTAATTTTTTGTAGAGATGAGGTTTCACCATGTTGCCTAGGCTGGTCTGGAACACCTGGGCTCAGGTGATCCTCCCACCTCGGCCTCCCAAAGTGCTGGGAATATAGGCATGAGCCACCATGCCCAGCCAAAAGGTTGAAACACTTTCTAAATTTGGAAACAAAGTGCATAGCATTTAAATAACTATTCCTTAAAATTTGGAAGACATGTTAACAGCATGGGCCTGTATTTTTAGATTAGTACATGTAGATATTTTCAATTTCTTCTAAAGTTAAAAAAATAAATATTTTGTATTCAGAGAATTCTTGATAACAGAAGGTAAATATGTAATTTTTCACTTAAAAGAAATGTGGTTACTTTGAAAAGGAATTTGGTTACTGTAAGTTAGATACATTTCTGTTTAAAAAATAATTTAAAAAAAATAATGCTCAAAAAGCGGTGGTCATGGCATTTATTCCAGAGAGAGGAACTTTATCCTGTTCTGCCTATAACAACAAAAGTATATGGATCAAGATTATTCTATATGGACATAGATTAAACAATAGTATAAAATTTTATTTTTCAAATGAAGATAGGCCGGGCACGGTGGCTCACACCTGTAATCCTAGTACTTTGGGAGGCCGAGGCAGATGGATCACCTGAGGTCGGGAGTTCAAGACCAGCCTGACCAACATGGAGAAACCCCGTCTCTACTAAAAATATAAAATTAGCCGGGCGTGGTGGCACATGCCTGTAATCCCAGCTACTCGGGAGGCTGAGGCAGGAGAATCGCTTGAACCCAGGAGGCAGAGGTTGCGGTGAGCCACTGTGGCGCCATTGTACTCCAGCCTGGGCAACAAAAGTGAAACTCCGTCTCAAAAAAAAAATAAAATGAAGATAACTTTTTGATACATGTATTAAATGTAAGCGAATAGCAAACAGCATAAAAAATGAACTTTTGGGGGGATATTATGGGATACAAACAAGTACCGAGAACAGTATGAGGAATAAAATTCTCATCCTGGCTTTGTGTGGATGTGAGGTTCTCAGAACCTCACAGTCTGAGAACAGCCCCAGTATGTGGTGGTGTTAGGGCCCCTCTATATAAAAACTGTTCTCATTTACTAAGAATTGAAGTCTCAGTAAAAAAAGAAAATGCTACCAACCTCAACACAAAATGATTGGTTCATCATTAGATATAACCTGTGACTTTAAAACATGTACAATTGTGTTATCATTCTATAAGGTTTATCATTTGTTAAATTTAAAACTAGAATAATTTCAAACTTGCAGTGAAATAAGTCCCTTAGAGAACTAAATTTCAAAATGTGACCCCCTATCTATCTATATCTCTATCATCTGTATCTGTGTTAGGCCATTTTTTGTATTGCAAAAGCAAAAGCATCCTTCTAGGCCTTCTAAATTTTAAAGGATCACGCAAATATTGACACAATGGTGATAGACAAAGATAGACGTTAATATTATTTGGAAAACAGTTTCATTTATAGTATTATGAGCAAATTCTTAGAATTAGACTAGAGAAATATGAAGTCACCTAGGGACTGATTGTACACACAGTGCTTTTCACTGAGGAAGCCATCTCATAATTTCTGTTGTATATTTTTACTTCAATGATAAACTATTGGTTTTGAGTTTCGATGTGTTCATTAAATATAGGTTAATGTTACTGTGTTTTGCCAGGTTATATAAATTGTTTCCATTTTACATTTGTTTTGTTTCTCACTTTTATTGTTCTAATAGGAATTTATTTTAGGCAAACACAAACATCTCATTATAGAAATTTTGACATGTCCCAGGTTTTCTTGTTTTTGTTTTTGTTTTTTTGAGATGGAGTTTCGCTTTTGTCCCCCAGGCTAGAGTGCAATGGCGTAATCTTGGCTCACTGCAACCTCCACCTCCCAGGTTCAAGCCATTCTCCTGCCTCCGCCTCCTGAATAGCTGGGATTACAGAAGTGAGCCACCGTGCCCGGCCGACATGTCCCAGGTTTATCTGATCTACCAAAAATACACATAAAATCAGAGGAAAGAAAATGTGCAATTGATGTCACACATCAGGGATACCAGTAAGGGTCACAGTGACATATTTTACCTCCAATTTGTGAGCAAAGGTGCCAGTAAATTCTGATAGGAGGCAGCAATACTTTCTCTAAATTCCTATTAAAAATCCTTAAGTTCTTTTAAAAGCTGGGAAGTGGCACGGTTGGGGGGATGTGTAATACAAAACTGTAACTCATGAAAATTAGCTATAAATCTAGGCTATGACAGGAGCAGCAAGAGTAGATGTAGCTTTTCTTAAAGCTGTACTTGAAAATTATTTCATCATCATTTATAGATCCTTTAACATAATATTTCATTAGCATATATCCTAATAAAGGGCAGAAGTACAGTCAAAATAATTTTTATATAAGGTAACATATGTTAATACATATGGTTTTTTCTTGTTTGTTTCAGGCTGTCTCAGAATCGTGAAATAGGTAAGTGAATGATAGAAATAGTCTCATCGTTAAAAATGAGAATGATTATCCCCTTAAAAGGTAGAATATTACCTTAATTTTAGTTTCAAAGGAAAAGATAATATATCCATATCCACCTGAATTTTACTCCAAAGAGTAGGGACCAATATGTCTCCACACATATTTTATTAATCATGGGCGTTTTGCCAGACTGATGGGATGCATCTGGTAAATTCACTGTGAGTGTGTGTGTGTGTGTGTCACTGATTTACCACATGTAATGATTAAATGGTACATTTAATTACATTATTTATTTATGGTATTTAAAGAGAAAGTACTACTAAGGTAATTATTGACTTTCCTAATATCAGACCACTTATGCTCAGAGCAGGACACAGAACTTACAGAATAACGCCTATTTTGTAACCCAGTATTTCCTTCTCAAATTTTGAATAACAATTTGAATAATTTAAATGGTATTTTAAATCCTATCATTTTAATGTAACCCTTTAATAATCAAAAAGGTAATGATAGGCCAGGCATGGTTGCTCTCACCTATAAACCCAGCACTTTGGGAGGCCAAGGTGGGCAGATTACCTGAGGTCATGAGTGTGAGACCAACCTGGCCAACATGGCAAAACCCTGTCTCTATTGAAAATACAAAAATTAGGCGTGATGGTGGGCGTCCGTAATCCCAGCTACTCGGGAGGCTGAGGCAGGAGAATCGCTTGAACCCAGCAAGTGGAGGTTGCAATGAGCTGAGATCGTGCCAATGCACTCCAACCAGGTGACAGGGTGAGACGGTGTCTCAAAAAAAAAAAAAGTGATAATATAAATATTTTGTATGATTTAAAATACTTCTTTTAAAATTTCAGTAACTTTTTCTAGCATGGTTTCACCTCTAAGTTCATGTTCTTAACCACCTTATTATCCTGACTTTATGCTTTATAAAACATGATATGGTATGATGTATGCATTACTTCAGTTGCCTAATTTAAAATTATAGAGGGTGGGGGATGGTGGCTCACATTTTTAATCCCGGCCTTTTTGGAGTCCAAGGTGGGCAGATCTCTTGAGCTCAGGAATTGGAGATCAGCCTGGACACCATGGCGAAATCCTGTCTCCATAAAACAATATAAAAATTAGCCAGGCTTGGTGGCACCCACTTGTAGTCCCAGCTACTTGGAGGCTGAGGTGGGAGTATCACTGGAACCTGAAAGGTTGAGGCTGCAGTGAGCCCTGGTAGCACCAATGCACTCCAGCCTGGGTGCCAGAGTGGGACCCTGTCTCAAAAAAATAAAATAATATGAAGTAGGTCTTCGTAGTGTTATCATTTTAAAGATAATAAAATCAACATATAGCGATTATATTAAAAACACAAGATTATGTAATCCCAGCTACTCGGGAGGCTGAGGCAGGAGAATGACTTGAACCCGGGAGGCAGAGGTTGCAGTGAGCCAAGATCATGCCATTGCACTCCAGCCTGGGTGACAGAGCCAGACTCTGTCAAAAAAAAAGAAAAACACCAGATTATTTATTGAACCACATGAAAGAGTTCAAGGAAAACTGCTAAGTTACTGATTTTGTCACTAGTTTTCTTTTCTCTTTACTTTTTTATTTTTGAGACATAATCTCACTCTGTCATCCAGGCTGGAGTACAGTGGCGTGATCTCGGCTCACTGCAACCTCTGCCTCCCCGGTTCAAGGGATTCTCCTGCCTCAGCCTCCAGAGTAGCTGTAATTACAGGTGGACACCATCATGCCCGGCTAGTTTTTGTATTTTTAGTAGAAACGGAGTTTCACCATGTTGGTCAGGTGGGTCTCGAACTCCTGACCTCATTATCCAACCCCCTCAGCCTCCCAAAGGGCTGGGATTACAGCCACCGGGCCTGGCCTGTCACTAGTTTTCTATAATTTTTGGCATACGATCTACCTTGACTTATGTTAGGGTAAAAAATCAGTGATAACTCAAAAGTGTAGAGAGATGAAGTAGCAGGCTCCATGCTTTGACATTAAGAAGAATGGGGTTAAGTGTGAAGCTTCTGTGAATTGTCTGATCTATCTAGATACCAGTGATAATGACCTAGAGGCACGTTGTCCAATAGCCACACATGGCTACTACATTTAAATTTAAATTAATTACAATAATGTAAAAATTTGGTTAGTCACACTATCTACCTTTCAAGTTCTCAAAAGCCACATGTGGGTAGTGGTTAGCATATTTCGTAGCATAGACAGAAAACATTTCCAGCATCAGAAAAAGTGTTGGAGAATGCTTGTCTGGACACTTAAGCACACACAGAAATGTCAAATTGGGTTAAAATGCTATCAAAAGCTAATGCTCAGACTTGCCGTTAGACAAATACACATTATCAATGCCCTGCTGATATGAGAACTGAGAATAAAATGTGTGTTCCGGGTGGACTGTAATTAAACAATTGAATGCCTGACTACAAACATTTAAATCTAAGTTCATATATTTGGTGATTTGGACCTGGAATGTGTTCTTAGTTTGGTTGAAGATGGAAAACATTCTTCTCTTTCTGACCTACTTATTAAACATGTTTGAATGATAGCATTACATATATTATGCAAAATCTTTCTCAAATATCACAAGATATATATAGTCTAGGAAGCAACTACTATATGACTTTATTAGCATTTTCACTGCTTAATAAATGCATTTTGTATTGAAAACTTAATAAGTACCCAAAAGATAATTAGGATATTCCTCCAAAATATTATAAATAATAAAATTAAACAACTATGGTAACGGAAAGAAAGGGTCAGCAGTGTGTGTTATGGCATAAACATTTGTTTCCCCCAGAATTTATGTGCTGAAGATCTAACTCTCAGTGTGATAGGATTTGGAAATAGGGCCTTTGAAGGTAATTAGGTTTACATGAGGTCATGAGAGTGGGGTCCTTATGCTGGAATTAATGCCCTTATAAGAAGAGGCCAGAAAGCCTGTTCAAGAACCAAATCAGTCATTGTCTTGGTCATAGACTTCCCAGCCTCCAGGGCTGTGAAAAATAAATGTCTCTTGTTGAAAGCACCCAGTTTATAGTATTTTGTTATAACAGCCTGAGTAGACTAATACAGCATGTAAATATTATATAATGACAACAGAATAAACAATGTGGCTAAAAAACAACAAAAGAATCTGGGACCATTATGTCCTAAAGTCTGTTACAACTAAATAAAAAAAATTAAAAAATTAAAAATGCACTTTCATTATGTCAAAAGCAGGCAGAAAAAAATAACAATTATTTAAGAGTGCTTGTGTCCAAGCACACAGTATAAAAAATCTGCACAATATATCATTAAATCTTCATAACAAAGTAGTTTTATGCTCATCTGTCATAAATGAATAAATTATAAACAATTGAAGCTTAGGGAAAACTATCAGCATACTAGTTAATAATTAGAGGGTATAGAATCAGGAAAATAAACTTAAGTACGGTATAAGTGACTAAAGTATATTTAATTTAAAAATGCATTAAAATACTGAAGACAGAATGTTGCTCCGTGAGCTTGTAACGCAGCAATAATCAATTTATATAAATTATTCCCAATATTAATGAACATGGAGAAATCACAGAATAACACATTGAAAAATGAATGCCTAGGAGATGAAGTAAAACTTTGGTCTTTTTGGAATATTTAATAAATTCCTACTTTAAACTAAGGATGAAAAAATGAACACAATTCCAAATATGACAAACGAAAAGAGACATACAAAGAGATATACGAGACATTTTTTAATTTACAAAATGGTACCTGTTAACTCTAAGTTGGAAAACACGGATCACTAAGTGATTTTGCGAAACAAACAACAAAATCATTAACACAGAAGTTATACCAAAAATGCAAAGGAGTCTTTCCACCTCCGCACAAAACAACAAAAGCACAAAAGTTGTTAGGCTGAGACATTTCAAACTAAATTATTTTATTACCTCAAGAAAAAGATCATACAAAAGCTATTTATTATTTATCAGTTCCAGGAAAGTTTCCAAAATGTTTAATCAAGTCAGCATAGAAATGATACCAAAATCTAGGAGAAAACGCGTAATAAAATAAAATGCTGCAAAACACAGTTCATCCTCCGTTATATCAGTAAAATACCCTAAATAACATTCTTGCCAATACAATGCAAAAACAGAGACAGAGTAAGAAAGGACACCGAGCAGGAGCCCACGAGGTTCACAGTAAGAAAACAAGTTGGCTGAGCAGCCGGACAGAAAGCAGCCCCAGGATTCTGCCACCTGACGTGCGGTGGACCCAGCCGCAGGGACCGGGCACGCTGCCCGCCCTTAAGCCTTTCAGCCCCTCAGCCCCTCACCCGCGTCAGCCCCTCAGCCACCTCAGCCCCTCAGTCCCTCAGCCGCGTCAGCCGCCTTATCCCCTCGGCCCCTCAAGCCCCTCAGCCGCCTCAGCCCCTCAGCCGCCTCAGCCCCTCAAGCCGCCTCAGCCTCTTAGCCCCTCAGCCCCCTCAGCCCCTCACACGCCTCAGCCGCCTCAGCCGCCTCAGCCGCCTCACCCTCCTCAGCCCCTCAGCCGCCTCAGCCGCCTCGGCCCCTCAGCCTCCTCAGCCCCTCAGCCTCCTCAGCCCCTCAGCCTCCTCAGCCCCTCAGCCGCCTCAGCCCCTCAGTCCCTCAGCCGCCTCAGCCGCCTCAGCCGCCTCAGCCCCTCAGCCCCTCAGCCCCTCAGCCGCCTCAGCCTCTCAGCCGCCCGCGCCGCCGCTAGCTCACCCGCCCGGCTGCCTTAGGGGTTGGCGCTGCCCAGCGGGCTCCAGCGCAGCCTCCTGCCGGTCTTCCCACCGGCGGCTCCCGCCACTGGCTCCTGGCCGCCGGCTACTACCCTCGCTCCGTGGGCAGGGCCAGTCCGGGGGAGCGGACCCCGAGAGGCGCGGCGGGTTGGCAGGCGGTGTCCAAAAGCCTCTGAAAGCCGCAGCCGGGCGCGAGTCGCTGACCGACCGGGAGGCCCCGATCTGTCCCAGCCAAGGCCTCCTGGCGCCATCACCCACGAGGAGTCCCGGGCGGGGGCATCGCTCCCTCCACGCTGTCGCGGGCTTCTGCCAGGCGGTGATCCATGCCCAACGCCACCAAAGGGCAGCTTGTGCCCGAGAGTGGGGGAAAATGCATCCTTCACGGGGATCTGAAAACTCCAGGTCCTCCTGCTAGGAGCCCATGGCCTCAGATGGGGCCCAGGATGCGCCCGCGCTGGGGAAGCGCCCCCTGCACCTGAGCCCGAAATTGTCCCCAACAAACCCCACACCCGCAGGGCTGACGTTTGGACTCCGGGGTGCGGTGTCCATGAAATGGGCACCGCGTGCTTTCCATGCAAAAGACACGAAGTCTGGAGTTTATGAAATTATTGAAGGAAAGCCGCGCCAGTGCCGTGAGATCATGGCCCAGAGCTGGCAGAACCGATCTGACCAATGCTGAGCAAAAGGCCTGAAGAAGACCATCTGGAGGAGCATCCCGAGGGCCTTCCCCAAAGCACCAGATCGCCTTCCTTTCCGAGGCCACAAGGGCGAGAACCTCCAGAAATAGCATGAAACACGGTGACTTGGTGACTCCCAAGCCTGCTGCCACCGTGGTTTCCGGCAAGGCAGAATCAAGGCATGAAGTAATCCACCCCAACCACGCTCCTCTGAGGGCTGAACAAGACATGGATAGTGGGTGAAGGCAAGTGTTTGCCCCAGGAGAGACCCAGGATGGTTGCTCCCTTGAAGTCACCCGCCAGTCTGAAGGCCCAGGGGACTTGAGCAATACCAAGAACTGGCCACGGTCACTAGGGTAAATATTGGCATCTTACCTGCAGAAGGGAGGGATGCAGCGAGCCAGGGCAGAGGATGCAGTGAGCTGAGATCGCACCACTGCACTCCAGCCTGGGCACAAGAGCGAGACTCCGTCTCAAAAAAAAAAAAAAGAAAAAAGAAAAAAAAAGAGGAAGAAAGCAAATTTATTGTCTTCAGTGGTTCAAAATAACAAAAGCTGATTGCCAAATACAGTATGTGAAATAACTCCTGCTTAAATTGTTTAAGAAAGAAATGATATAGGGCAAACACAATAAATTAGTCTTGTGTGACATTTTTTGAGTACTTGAAAATTCTTCTATTTAAAAAAGGAAATTTTAAAAAGGAAAAGGAGTTTTGATTCATCTTGGCCAGCATTTAAAACACGAGCATGGCAGACACGGTCCTGCAGCCTCTTCCCAGTGAGGGTCTTCAGTGGCATTTACCGCAGTTGTCAGCTGATGCTGTGTTTCTCCTGGGCCTGGGTAACTTCAGGGACCTCCACTGAAGGCTTCTCCTCTCCTCAGGCTTCCAGAAAAGTAACAGCCAACCAGGGAAATAGATTTATCATTTTAAACAATCTTGACAAATCGTAGAAATTTTATTGGTACTACTCACAGCTCTAGGTTTTTGAGCATTTTTTTTCCATGGAGATTAGATGATAAACATTGGGTCTGTGCTTCTGCATGTGTTCATGACCCAATTGGCCTCTTTGATACTCGAGTAGTAACACTATTCTGAAGAAGTGAAACTGTTAAAATATATTATAAATACATATATTCTTATCTATAATTTATTAACATACACATTCAACAATCTGAAATCTTTAAATTTTGGCAAACTTCAATGCTGACCAGTATAACATTCAATGAAACAGCTTCTTTAATTTTTAATTATTTTCTATTTATGGCTCGTTTGTTAATTTTTATGTTTTCATGCTGTTTTAGTATGTGAACATATTGTATATATATATATTTTTTGAGACATAGTTCTACTCTTGTTGCCCAGGCTGGAGTGCAATGGCGCGATCTTGGCTCACTGCCACCTCTGCCTCCCGAGTTCAAGCAATTCTCCTGCCTCAGCCTCCCAAGTAGCTGGGATTACAGGCATCCGCCACCATGCCCAGCTAATTTTGTATTTTTAGTAGAGATGGGATTTCTCCATGTGGGTCAGGCTGGTCTCGAACTCCCGACCTCAGGTGATCCACCCTCCTCGGCCTCCCAAAGTGCTGGGATTACAGGCATGAGCCAACGTGCCCAGCCTCCGGCACCTATCTTTATCCAGATGCACGTAACTGTTATCCTCTGCCTGTCCACTAATGTATATTAGGACTGTTGGAGAAAATAACTTTTTTCTTTATATCACAGGTCCACAGATTGAAAGTGTGCCCCCAGGAGCTGCACTAAATGATTTGTACCCATCTGCACCTGATTTAGAACATTTAGAAGGTAAGATTCTAAACTTCAAGTTTGTGATGTTTAGGGGCCATTTTGGATTTTGAGCTGATGAGATGATACGATTTAGATAATACTTCGGATTTGAGCTGATGATGAGATGAAATCTTTGGGAGGGAGTAAATGTATTTTGCCTTTAGGGAGAATATGAACATTTGAAATTTAGAGGGAACTGTATGGTAGGTGATATGAAGATTTCTTCTAAGATTTTCTTCCACGGTAAACAATTACCATGCTGTAGGGAAAGCTGCCTGCCATAAAATGGTGGGCCACCTCTAGGATTTGAGAACAACTCTCCATTGACAGGCAAAAAGAAACCAGAATCTTCAGTCCTGTGACTATGGGAACTGAATTCTGACAAAAACCAATGAGCCTGGAAAATGGCCCGAAATAAAATAATAGCCCTGCATCCAACTTGGAAAGGAAAAAGTCCAATTTTCTCTGTTTGCAGATGATACAATCTTCTGCTTGGAGAAACCTAAAGACTCCACCTCACCATCTCACAGGGAAACAGACCATCACAGTGCGACAATAGTCTGTAGGAGGGGTGCACAGAACCCTGGCAGCTCATCCTGGGGACAGTGCTCTAGTCTGGGAAAAGGCTTCTCAGAGAAAGGGGCCTGTTTTGTTTTTATTTTTTCATTGTAGGAAGAATGCACAGTTTAAGTGTTCAACTTGATGAACTTCTACCCACGGGTGCACTCAGGCTCAGCCCCCAGACCAAGCTGGACAAGACCAAGCCCAGCCCTTAGAGGGCTCTTTTGTCCCCTCCCATCCAATACTTCCCTGGAGAAGTAACCACTCTTCTCAACCCTTTTGCTGTAGATTAATTCTACTTCTTTTTGCCTTCTATAGAGGCATGTGGAAGGTGCTCTTTTGAGTCCGGCTTCTTCACTCAACAATGACATCTGTGAGATCCTCTCATATTGTTGTATGTGGTCATAGGTCATTCTTTTTCATTGCTGTATAATATTTTGTTGCATGAATACACTGTCATTTGTTGATGTGTTCTGTTTATGGATATTTAGGTTGTTCTAAACAGTGATAGTTTTGGCTCAGTAGAAGTTACCTTGCTATCCAGAGGCAGAGGGGATAGGGAGGAACAATTGAGAAGGCAGGAACAACACGCACAAAGGCTTTTGGCAGGAGGGAGCCTGCCTGGGGCCCTGAAGGCTGGTGTGGCTTCCTGGCACCCCACTTCTAGGCCGCTGTGTTCTGAGCGCCTGTTGCCCTGGCCTGGTGTGTGGCCCTCCACACCCATTCCCACCTCCTCCTCCTGTGCCTTCGTGACCTGCAGGGGCTGGGAAGCTGAAGGGGAGTGATGTAGCCACAGAAGAAACACGTGGAACCACAGCAGCTGGAGGCGGTGAGAAATGGCATCCCCCTAGACCCTTTGTAGGAAGCAGGGCCCTGCCAACACCTTGATTGCAGACTTCTCACCTCTAGAACTGTGAGAAAATTAATTTCTATTGTTTTAAGCCACCAAGTTTTTGGTCATTTGTCACAGATTCACAGGAAACTCATGTGTCTCATGCACTAGTAAGCAGCATGGTATTCTGGGTCCACTGGAACCGTCTCGCAATGAGTTCAGACAAGAATTACCAACGGCAATTGGTGAAATTAAACATCTTTCCAGCCCGCTGGCCAAGGTGAGGAGAGACAGCTTTTTACTGGTATTTGCCTGTCGTTGTTCACATTTCTGCCCTTAACCTTTAAATTCACAGAGCACAGAGAAGCATTCGCTCATCTATTTCACTCATGAAGCCAGCATTCCAGCTTGAAGGCCTGTTAGATTGCAGACAGACTGGCACTGGGATACAAAAAGGAAACATCAAATTTCTGGTGGTAGACAGTTCAAAGTGTAGTTGAGATGTAGAGAATCAAAGCAGAGAGTACAATGCAGTGATAAAGAATATCAGCCAGGCACAGTGGCTCACACCTGTAATCCCAGGACTTTGGGAGGCCGAGGTAGGCAGATCACCTGAGGTTAGGAGTTCGAGACCAGCCTGGCCAACATGGCAAAACCCCATCTCTACTAAAAATACAAAAATTAGCCAGGTGTGGTGGCCCATGCCTGTAATCCCAGCTACTTGGGAGGCTGAGGCAGGAGAATTGGTTGAACCTGGGAGGCAGAGGTTGCAGTGAGCTGAGAAGATCATGCCACTGCACTTCGGCCTGGGTGACACAATGAGATTCCATCAAGAAAGAGAGAGAGAGAGAAAGAGGGAAAGAAGGAAGGAAGGAAGGAAAGAAAGAAAAAAAAGAAAGACAAGACAGAGAAGGAAGGAAGGAGGGAAAGAAGGAAGGAAGGAAGGAAAGAAAGAAAGGAAGGAAAGAAAGAAGGAAAGAATATCATACAGATATGCCTAGACTCTAGTCTAGTGCAAAGCAGAACACCTAGTGTAATATGGTAGTGAGTAGTACAGGAGGACTTCCTGGAAGAAGTGACAACTGAGCTGAATTCTGAAGATTCAGTGGGAGTTTGCCAGGTCTATTGGCATGCTTTTAGCTGCTAGTAACAGACAATTAAAATCACTCCCAATTTTCCCTCCAAAACATTGCCACTATTTTGGAGTTTTCTTCCAGATATATGTGTGTGTATGTGTATCTCATAAGTTTAAAAAGTTTTAGAATAGACCGGGTGCGGTGGCTCATGCTTGTAATCCCAGCAATTTGGGAGGCCATGGAGGTTGGATCACCTGAGGTCAGGAGTTCGAGACCAGCCTGACCAACATAGTGAAACCCTGTGTCTACTAAAAATGCAAAAATTAGCCAGGCGTGGTGGCGGGTGCCTGTAATCTCAGCTACTTGGGAGGCTGAGGCAGGAGAATTGCTGGAACCTGGAGGTGGAGGTTGCAGTGAGCCGAGATCACTCCATTGCACTCCAGCCCAGGCAACAATAGCGAGACTCCATCTCAAACAACAACAAAAAAATTTAGAATAATCTTGTACGTGTTATTAACTTTCGTTCTGCATTTAACTTTTTTAAAATGATTGAACTTTTCTCAGCATATTCTCATCATTAAATATTATTTAAAACATTATTTTAAGGTTAGATAGTATTTTATCATATAAATAATTCATATTTACTAGTCTCCTGTTGTTGAACATATATGTATTATTGAACCTTTATGTTCTTTCCAGTCTTTCAATATTCTACATACTTTCTTTCATCTCTCTTATTACTGATTTAGGAAAAATTCCTAGATATTGAATTACTGAGTCAGAGCATAAACATTTTAAAGACTTCTAACATATCCAGCCAGATTGCCCTTCAGAAATATTATACCAATTTGTTCCAGCAGTCATGAGAACACGCACTTCCCTGAGCTCTTGCCAGCACTTGATATTACATTGTTATTGCATTTCAATCTGTTAATCATTTCTTTTTCTTTCTTTTTACCCTTTTTGCTTGGAAATATCTTCCCTAGCCCAAGATTCAATAAACAATAACTTTTCTCATTTAAAAAAATAATTATCTAATCAGTCTAGAATTTTGGTTTCTGATATAAGAATCATGATGATTGTATGATATTCTGCTCACCAACCAGAGCAGTGCTGGAGAGGTGCAGAGATGGCCTCCTGTTTCCTGTTTCCTCCAAGTTCTGGGTCTGTGATTTCGGGATCTGCTGTTGAGAGAGGTTTAAAACATCTTCCCACCTTATTTCATGGACTGTCATTGTTTCAAGAAGCAAATTATACCATCAGCTCCAGGAAGATTTTTCTCCACTGCTTCATCTGTCTTAAGATCAGTCCATTGCAACCTGATTCTGCATTCTGCCATCTGATGGGCTTCATGGTGGGTCATGTGAGGAGTTTCTATCTTTGTCTGTGTTCTAAATTTGCAGGTATTTTATTTAAAGTATGGAAGCAATTTTATTAGAAGTTACTAGCCAAGCTTTGCATTTGGTTTTAATATCTTGTAGAATAAGATTACTGTCCCTTTTTTGCTTTAAGATTCCTCATTACTCTTTTGCATAATGTTTAATCTCCCATGTGGCCCTTTTTGAAGTTCTTCCCCAGTCCCTCATCTGTCTCTCTGGTATTTTGATTGGCATTTGCATTATACATATTAATGAGAAGTAATTTGGTATTTTTTAAATGTCTTGGTTTTTCTTGATCATAAAATTATATGTTCTTTACAGAAGATTTAGAAAATACAGAAAAGTATAAAAAAGAAAAGTATTACCTTTAATCTCACCACTTAAAGGAATAAAACTGCAAACATTTTGCTGTATGCCCTTTCAGACTTTTTCTTAGTTTATACATGTTTAAGCATGCATAAAACTTGCATTGATATGATTATGATATTTCATCTTCGTATCCAGAAGAATAGAGTATGTCTTTCCACATTCCATTACAAAGAACCAGTTGGATTCATTTATTTATTCCACTGCTAATCTGTTTTTATTAATTCTTGTATTCTACTTTTTGGACATTTCTTTGATTTCTTACTAGTTTCTTGAGTAAAATTCTTTGTTCATTTCACTTTCTTGATTGATAATGAAAGCATTTAAAGATATGAATTTGACCTTTCTTGTAGCTTTGGCTAAATAGAGACAATAAAATCTAGAAACTTCTGAAATAAATTAAACCTAATTTAGAGAAAAAAGAAAGTGCATTTTCTGTAGAGTACAAGGCACAACATATATATTTAAAATTAGGCTGTTATTAATATTATAAAATCAAGTTATACATATATTCCATATCTTATTGCATGCTACCTAGAATTATCAAATACTAACAGCAGGACAAAAAAGTCCTCACTAGTAATTTTAGGTGAGAGTTTGAGGTAAAGATGTGGACATGATATCACATAGGGTTGCTTTCATATCTGTCAAGACCCTAGGTCTGTGATTTTGTGCTTTCTTATATGTACAGAGACTGATTTGTAATTGCAGTGAACTTGTAACATACTACTCTTCCTGCCCTTTTACATTACCATAGAAAAAGCAAAACCCAGACCTAATCAAACTGATAGCTTATTGTATCTCTACCTCAGAATATCAATTAATCCACCAGCAACCATGATGATATGGTTTGACTGTGTTTCCACCCAAATCTTATCTCAAATTGTAATTCCCATGTGTCAAAGGAGGAACCTGGTGGGAGGTGACTGCATCATGGGGACAGTTTCACCTACGCTGTTCTTGTGATAGTGAGTGAGTTCTCACAAGATCTGTTGGTTTTATAAGTGGCAGTTTCCCCTGCTCTCCCCTCATGCCTTGTGAAGAAGTTGCTGCTTTCCGTTTGCCTTCCGCCATGATTGTAAGTTTCCTGAGGCTTCCACAGCCATGCAGCATTGTAAGTCGATTAAGCCTCTTTTGTTTATAAATTACTCAGTCTCAGGTATTCTTTATAGCAATGTGAAATGTACTAATACAGGAAATTGGTACCAAGAGTTTGGAGCACTGCAATAAAGATACTTGAAAATGTGGAAGCAACTTTGGAACTGGGTAATGGGCAGAAGTAGGAACAGTTTGGAGGGCTCAGAAAAAGACAGGAAGATGTGGGAACATCTGGAGCTTGCTAGAGACTTGTTGAATGGTTTTGAACAAAATGCTGATAGTGATGTGGACAGTGAAGTCGAGGCTTAGGTGATCTCAGATGGAGATGAGGAACTTATTGGGAACTAGAGCAAAGATCACTCTTGCTATGCTTTAGCAAAGAGACTAGTGGCATTTTACCCCTGACCTAGAGATCTGGGTGAACTTGACAGAGATGATTTAGGGTATCCGGCAGAATAAATTTCTAAGCAGTAAAGTGTTCAAGAAGTGACAGCATGAAAGTTTGGAAAATTTGCGGCCTGACCATGTGGTAGAAAAGGAAAACCCTTTTCTGGAAAGAAATTCAAGCTGGTTGCAGAAACTTGCATAAGTAACAAGGAGTCAAATGTTAATTGCCAAGACAATGGGGAAATATCTCCAGGGCATGTCAGAGATCTTCACAGCGATGCCTCCCATCACCCAGGGAGGAAACGGTTTTGTGGGCCAGGCCCAGGGCTGCTCCTCTGTGCAGCCTTGGGACATGGTACCCTGCATCCCAGCTGCTGCAACTCCAGTCGTGGTTAACGAGGCCAAGGACAACTTGGGCTGTTGCTTCAGAGGGTGCAAGCCCCAAGCCTTGGCAGCTTCCATGTGGTGTTGGGCCTGCAGGTGCACAGAAGAGTTGAGCTTTGGGAGCCTCTGCCTAGATTTCAGAGGATGTATGGAAGCACCTAGATGTCCAGGCAGAAGTCGGCTGCAGGGGCAGCGTCCTCATGGAGAACCTCTGCTAGGGCAGCATAGAAGTGAAATGTGGGGTTGGAGCCCCCATACAGGATCCCCGCTGGGGGATGGCCTAGTGGAGCTGTGAGAAGAGGGCCACCATCCTCCAGACTCCCAAATGGTAGATCCATCAACAGCTGTACCATGTGCCTGGAAAAGCTGCAGGCACTCAATGCCAGCCCGTAAAAACAGCAAAAGGGGCTATACCCAGTAGTGCCACAGGGGCGGAGCTGCCCAAGGCCTTGGGAGCCCACATCAGAATGCCCTGGATGTGAGATATGGAGTCAAAGAAGATCATGTTGGAGCTTTAAGATTTGATGACTCCCCTACCAGATTTTGGACTTGCATGAGGCCCGTTGGTCCCTTTGTTTTGGCCAATTTTTCCCGTTTGGAATGGGAACATTTACCCAATGCCTGTACCCACATTGTATCTTGGAAGTCACTAACTTGCTTTTGATTTTACAGGCTCGTAGGTGGAAGAGACTTGCCTTGTCTCAAATGAGACTTTGAACTTGGATTTTGGGTTAATGCTGGAATGAGTTAAGACTTTGCGGGACTGTTGGGAAGGCGTAATTGGTTTTGAAATGTGAAAAGGGCTTGAGATTTAGGAGGGGCCAGCAGCAGAATGATATGGTTTGGCTCTGTGTCCCCACCCAAATCTCATTTTGAATTTTAATCCCCATGTGTCGAGGGAGGGACCTGGTGGGATGTGATTGGATCATGGGGGTGGTTTGCCCCATGCTGTTCTCATGATAGTGAGTTTTCATGAGGTCTGATGATTTTATAAGTGGCAGTTTCCCCTGCTCTCCCCTCTCTCTGGCTGCCTTGTGAATAAATTGCCTGCTTCCCCTTTGCCTTCCATCATGATTGTAAGTTTCCTGAGGCCTTCCCAGCCATGCAAAACTGTCAGCCAATTAAACCTCTTTTGTTTATAAATCACCCAGTCTCAGGCATTCTTTAGAGCAGTGTGAAAATGAACTAATATACATGAATTCAAATGATAATACTTAAGAGACTCATGTCTGAAGGGTAACAGGAGCAGTTTTAGAACAAAACTGTAATGAAGGATCTAAAGTGCTGTACTGGGTTCTCTTGACTTACCCAGTGAGCAATGTTATGACCTTGGGCAGGCCCCTTTACATTGTGCAATGTGGAATTGAAATGCGATGGTGGATGCAATCTTGTCTTGAACCTAATTCCATGGGAAGCATTTAACATTTCATCATGACATATGTTTGTTGTAGGCATTTGGTACATACCTTTTATTACTTCATGTAAGTATTCTGCTAAGAGGGGTTTGGTTTGTTTGTGGTTTTTGGTTTGTTTGCTTGCTTGCTTTTTAGAGAGACAGGGTCTCATTCTGTCACCTAGGCTGGAATTCTGTGTTGTGATCCTCACCCACTGCAGCCTTGAACTCCTGGGTTCAAGCGATCCTCCCACCTCAGCCTCCTGAGTAGCTGGGACTACAGGCACATGCCACCATGCCTGGTAAATTTTTTAATTTTTTTTAAGAGATGGGGTCTCACTATATCAAGCTGGTCTCAAACTGTTGGCTCCTAGCAATCCTCCCACCTTGGGCTCCCAAAACACTCAGATTACAGGTATGAGCCACTGTACCCAGGCAAAAGATAACTTTTGAACACCAACTGAGGATGTTACTTACAATGAATCTTATCCTCATTCTCATTTACTTATTTGGATGGAGTTTCCTGAAATTTGTCTCACTATCATCTAGGATCCTTTTTCTTTCTCTAACTGGGAGATTGTGTCTGGTTTGGAAACTGCAAGCCCTGTTAAGGAAAAGGGAAATAGAACTTCACTATGTTGGTGACAAAAAGCCATTCCAGAGTTCTATGTGGACATAATCTTTTGGAAGGCATGATCAATATAGGGAGTTCCATATGATTACAAAAGTAGTTGGGAGGGGTCAAATATGTGCTCCCAAGAATGGTAAAATATGCTGCATCACAGAACCAATATAAGTTAGCCAAAACTATATTTTTTTTAATTTTTTTAAAAAGGCAGAATTGAAGTACCTGAAAAGAGACTTTAAGAGAGACAGTCCTAGGTCTGGGGGATTGTCCTCAGGTGGAGTTTTCAAGATGCCGATGAAAATATAAATTTTTCCCTTTACAAAGAGCAGAGTTTTTATTTGGAAATGCAGATAGAACTACTCCATAAGAGTTCATAAGATATCATAAATCCCTGAATCCTAAGGTCCATTTGGTCCAACAGAAAAATAGCGAGTCACAACAAAACTCTTCTTACCCAGACAGACCAGGTTCCTGTAGTTTCCCAATATCACACCCTTGTGCAAATTCCTTTTGAGGAATCCATTAAGTTCCACTCTTCCCAGATGAAGTCATCCCTGAATGTCACTGATTCCTAAGTATTCCATAACACATTGTGATGATACAAATCTATTCATTACCCTGGCCCAATGGGAGGAAAAATAAATGTAATGAAAGGAATATTCATGTAAACACAAAATGCTTATGTGGAAGAGAGCTTGCAGGTCATGCAATCAAATTCCCAAGAGGACATTTAAAAATTCTAAGCAAGGATTCATCTAATCTCTGCCTGAACTTCTCCAAAGAATTCAAATTCATTATTTCACAAGGTAGCCTACTCTATTTTCTAAAGCAGTTCGTTGTTAGCATAAAGTTTTACAATCTGAATAAAAATCTATCTTCAAGTAACTTTTAACAATTAGTTTATTATTTGAAGCCAAAAAGCATTAGTTTCTTCCTTCACAGAAGAGTTCTTTAAGAGTTTAAAAATTACTAAATATAAAATGCACACAAAATTGCCTATAACAAATATCACTACAAATTGAACAACAGTGTACTCCTACCAAAATTAAGAAATAAAACATTACCAATACCTTTGAAGTCACCTGTGTGTCTGTCTTTCCTGTTCTTTATCCCTGTAGAAGTAATAATCTACCCTAAATATTGTGTTAAACATTTTCTTTTTTTTTTTTAATAGTTTAACGAAATGTGTATGTTCCTCTAAACTTTCCTGGTGGCTTATTTTACATTCTGTTGTTTGTTGATAATGTTTTTAATTCCATCTATCCTGTCTTTAAACATTTTAAATATAATAATTTTAAATTTTTAATCAAATGAGCTCTGCCTCTGAAGTTTTGGGGGATATATTTCTGCTGTTTATTGTTTGTGCTGATTTTCATTCACAGTGTCTTACTTTATTATTTGTTTTGTAATGTTTAAGTTTTGGACTTCTGTTTGGCTCATCTTCATCTGTGGGGAATGTGAGGGAACTGGGATCTCCAAAAGACATTTGCTCAGTTTCTAATTTCAGAGTGTATTGAATAAATATTTTGAGTAATCTTTTTCACTGGAAATTTCTTTTTACTCCAGTCCTCCTGTGAATATCCTGTTGTTTTGATTACTCTTCAATGCCACTCTCCTTAGAAGATGTACCTCATTCCGTGTGCATTTCGATATGTGGAAGTGTGTTGGGAGGTGGGGTCCCAAAGTATTCATTCATTCTTCCTTCGTTTCATTCATTATGCAAGCAGTCTCCTAAGTAGGCACTCTGAGTGATAAACTCCATGAGACGTAGTTTCTATCCTCAAAAAATACCGCCTTTGGTAGGGATAAAGTAAATAGACCTTAATATAGCTCTTGGACGAGCAGCCCTTGAATAAGTGGTCAAATAAATTTGTTGCAAATAAATACTTTCAGTCATTGTGTTTTAAGAATTATCATTTGTATGCATTGAGGAGAACTTCTACAGCTATTTGTCTTCAGAAAGGTTTCTTCTTTGTATTTCGAAGAATTTGGGCCTTAAAATTTCCAGCTTATTTTCAGGCATTCATATCCATTCTACTTAATTGGCATTATAGTCATCAATTGTTGTCTCTTCCAACTCTGAGGGAATTGTCATAAAGGGAATTGTTCAGAAATATGTGTTTCCAAGCACTTGTTCACATACTTGTCTGGATCACATCTATCTGTTCTCTCAACGGCTTTCTTTAGTCGCACCTAAATGTTCCAAGACAAGGGTTGGGTCATTGTTTGTATCTCTAGTGCTATTGCTTTTGACACATAGTCAAGGCTTCTCAACAGAAGCGTATCCAATCGGAATTTTTTCTCACCCTCGAAGAGCCAATTCCTTCACTAACGCAGACAAAAGGGGCGGGGGCCTCAGGCGCTGAGGATTCTGGGCACTGTAGTTCCGACGCTCCGGCTGCGCAGGCGCAATGCCCTGCCTGGAGGCCGGCCCCGCCGAGCCGCCGCCATTGCTGGAAGCGTTCCCGCCCTGCTCTGCGAGTGCCCTCAGTTGTCCTCAGTTCGGCCGCCAGGTACTCGTTGTCCCGGGCGCCTAGCCTCGGTTGCCCGCCGCCCCTCCCTTGGCGCTTGGCTCCCGGCGGCGTCCGGGGCGTGGCCGTTCCCTCTAGAGCCCCTGTCCCTGAGCGGACCCGCCCACCCCTGAGAGGCGACTGGGGCTGGGCCTCCTTCCCGAGTGTGGGTTCAGTCTCCAGCTGGCCTCCCTCACAGGTCGGGCCGCGTGCCCTCTGCGGCCTCCTAGCCCGTGTCCAAACCCGGGAACCCCCTCCCTGCGGGCCTGGCGGCGCTGGGGTTAAAAAGAGCCGGGCGCAGGGCGGGTGGGCCCCTGACCCGACTTTCCCTGTCTTCCCAGCCCCGCGCCTTGCAGGCCCTGAGGAGGGCATACCCCAAGTGGGTAGAGGAGAGCAGTTAGGGAAAGAGGGCGAGGTTGGCAGGAGCATGTCCGCTCTGGCTTCTGAACTGGCAGGGATGGAACTGGGTTCCACATCGGGGGACCTGCGCTACTCAGTAACCGAGACAGCTTTTCCTGAAATGTAGCATTTCAAATACTGTAATCACCTTTTAATCACTTGTCACTTCCTGACATGACAATGGTGTTATTGCATTGGTTGGGAAATGCTGGACTGGTACATGGCGCTGAGATTCTCAGCAAAAACATGGACCCTTCATTATTTCTAAATAACTACACTGGCCAAGGAAGCAAAACAAGTAAAGTTTCTCCTGAAGTCTCTGGATACGTTTGCAATAGTTGGAAAGACAGAGCTTGTAAATACCTAGGGAAATTATAACTGGGGAATATTGGCCTAGATATCTCCTGCATAATGACAAACGGGACAGTAGAAACATATAAGGTGGCTACTGTCATGTACTAATAGCTGATTCGTTGTGCTCAAGTGACTTGCCTGTAGTCACAGTTCTACGGTAGCCAAACCAGGGTTAGAACCTGGGGATGTGGCCAGACATTCTGGGATTTTATTCCTATTCCAGATTCCTATGTATATGTAGATACTTCTTGTCTGCTTGGAAAGTACAGAAAAGCAGAAAGAAGGGTAAACATCACAGCCCCAAGTCTCAGAGGTCTCAGTAGAATTTTGGGTTACTCGCAGTCTTTTTTTCTATGCATTATATTTGCACAATTGAGATCAAGCTGAATATATTAAATGTTAAATATTGTTTATTCTAATTATAAAACAAAACAAGGTGTTTATTGCAGTTTGGTTGTTAAACGTATGTTACCAGCATAATCTACATAATCTACATAAAGTATTGCCAAGGAGTTTATTAATATCTACAAATATTTTTTAAATGATGACTCAGCTCACTCTTGATAAATGTTAAAGATGCAGAAAACCATTACTCTAGACCTTCGGAATTGAAAATGCCTTATGTTGCTCTTTGTAGGTCTGCTTTAGCGTTTGGGGGTTGCGGGGGGGCAATATTCTTGGCTAATTTTTTTTCTTTGCAGCCTTGTAAAACTTGGGGGTCGGTGTATGGGCTTGGGAGGGAGAGTCAGTTTTCAAGCTCTCTGAAGTAATATGCAACATCATATATGCATGTGCATTATTTTGTGGACAAGGTCAGATTCTCAGATGGGTCCATACCCCCCCAAAAAGTTAAGATTTACTGGTATGCATAGATTGTGTAGTGGTGAGATCAGGGCTTTCAGGGTATCCGTCCCTAGAATAACGTACATTATACCCATTAAGTAATTCCTCATTCTCCACCCGCCTCCCACTCCTTCACCCCCCTCCCACTCCTTCACCCTTCAGAATCCCTATTGTGTAACAGGCAATATTTCTTAAAATATTACACTAAAACTAAAACATTAATTTAACATATTATATAATTAACATGTTAACATTATATTAAACTAAATATTTCTTAAGGTGTACTTGTTCAAGCTGTGTATTTCTGTGCCTCACATCTAGAGATCCTAATTTTGATCTTGGATGGGGCCAAATAATTTCCTTTTCAATAAGCATATCCAGTGAGTTTTTTGCATTCTCAGATTTGAGACCCCTCTAATTATACATGCGGCGTTTTCATTAGAAAACAGGAGAGGAGTCATAATTTTCATTAGATTTGCAAAAGGCTCTATGACAGAAAAATCTAGAGAAACACTGGTATAAGGCAAAACCATTTACTGGTTACCTTGAGGCTTCAATACAGGAATCCCCTCAGACTATTCTTTCTTTACCTCTTTTATCTCCACACTGCACTGCTTTCCTCCCTCAACTTCTCATTGTTTCTCTTCCACCAAAACCTTTTCATTGTGCCTAGGAAAGCCCCAGTGTCATGAAACAGATCACTCTACATTTTTAAGATACTCACTTTTTTTTTTTTTTTTTGAGATGGAGTCTCGCTGTGTCGCCTAGGCAGGAGTGCAGTGATGCAATCTCTGCTCACTGCAACCTCCACCTCCCAAGTTCAAGCAATTCTAGTGCCTCAGCCTCCCGAGTAGCTGGGACCACAGGCGTGCATCACCACACCTGGCTGATCGTTTTGTATTTTTTAGTAGAGACAGGGTTTCACTGTGTCAGCCAGGCTGGTCTCGAACTCCTGACCTCAGGTGCTCCGCCTGCCTCGGCCTCCCAAAGTGCTGGGATTACAGGTATGAGCCACCATGCCCAGACAAGATATTTACATATTTTCTTGATTTAACTAACCCTGGTCTCCTCCTTGAGTTAATACATTAATCTGACAGTATATGTTTCAGTATACCCATATCTAGTTAATTTTTGTATCTCTAATATTCTTTTCATTCTTGATAACCTTGCTTTATATATTAATATTCTTGTTTTTCAGAGAATAATGGTTAAGTACTTCAAGTATCTTTTCAGATGAGCTTCTGATTGTTAGACACTGTAAGGTTAGATTAAGTTCTGCTATGTTTATTGAGCAAAGCTACTGAACGTTATGAGAAGCAAGGTGCACATTCAGGGAAGGAGCAGATTCCACATGTTTAAGCATAACAAAGGCCCTACTTGCAGGACCATATAATTGCTTATAACACTTTTTGCACAAGGTAGAGTTTCTCAAAAACTTAATACTTATTATGTCACTGCCCTCATGAATAAAGATTCATGAGGCTAGTATTACCATCCTAGAAGAATTTATATTAACAATCTGTACTGTTTGATATCCTACATCAGGCACTCCTGGTTCTTGAACCAAACTCAGCTTCAGTAAGGCCATACATATCATTAGCCAAAGGTAGAAAAGCAGGGCCCAAGTATCCCTGGAAAAGATCTCTGCCACCCTATTCCTCCATAGGATAAAACTTTTATTAGGTATATATATTTTTTCAATATAAAAAGACTATAGCTTAATGCTTTGTGCACTGAATTTCATGTCTCTTCTATTATTATTATTATTATTATTATTATTATTATTATTATACCTGCTTCCTTTTTGTTTAAGTTTGCCTGATATAGAAAGGATAAAGATCTATTTGAATATCAGATTGGGAGGGGTAAATCAAGATTTCCAATATCATTTAAATTTTGAAGTCATAGTGTTCTCTTTACATGAAACAGATCTCTGAAAATGTTAGGAAATAGACTCTTCGTGGGAAAGGCAAGAAAAGGAGATTCTTAGAATATTTAATTGTTAGATGAGTAAGTGATTGTGGCAAAGAAAGATTGAAGTATTTTTTCTCATACTTCACACAGCATGTTGATTCAGTGGAAAAGGTATGGGCTTTGGAATTAGATTGATTTGGGGTCATGTATCTGCATGGCCTTGGGTACTTTAATTTTTTTAGGCTCAGTTTCCTCATCTATGGAATGGGAATGTTATTCCTACTAGGTTGATGTGAAAATAAAATGAGAAAGTATTTTAAAACCTCCTTGTACAATGGCTAGCGTGTTAGTTGTGACTATAGTTAACAGTGCTAAAATCTTGAGCTCTGCCGGAGCAAGGGTCTTTGTCCCTTACTGATCTTAAGGGTTACTCTTGTGCTTTCTTAGGGAGGTCATGCTCACTTGTATGTCAGGATTCCAGCTTGGTGAGTCTGAAATTCCCCAGGCAGGATTGGTTTCCATGGCTTATTTCTCTTCCTTAGGTATGTCTTTGCAAGACTCCACTCTTTCCAGAGAGGGGAAACCAGAGGGAGAGATTATGGCTGCTGTGTTTTTCTCAGTTGGACGCCTGGTAAGTTGGGATTCCCTGTTTTTGACCTACTATCTTGGTTTGAGAGCGTGTTTACTTTTCCTGAAGGCTCGTGGCTTCTCTACTTCCCCCGACACCCCTTCTGGGAGCTCAACTAAATAGACCCATGAAAATTGGGTTCACAGTAAGGGTAGTAAACTATGGGATGATTCACTATACTTACTTAACCAAATATCAGGACACATGATCTTTCAAAAAATATCTGAGCTGTCGTTAGTTATGACAGGCATCTTTAATTTTGATATTAAATTTGTATTGTTCCCAGGAAATTTCAGTTATTTATAGGACAGCAGAATGGAATATTTTTCAATTGGAAAATTTTATTTAGGAAATTTTGGGGAAAATATATGTACACAAACACATACCCCAGCCCTGATTCATAGGAACCATTCCCCTTGTGCCATTCTCAGTGATCTCTTTTCTACTCATTAAGAAGTGATCAGATTTAATAGATTACATTGAAAGAATATGTTTAAGACAGTGCTTGGCTGTAGGGAATTTACAGTTTCATTGAGGTAAAATGTACAAAAGTAATAATTACATTATTTAGGTGAATAGTAGTTGCTTATCGGTATGATAAAGATGAGTGCTATGTAAAGAAAGAAATGGGATGATAGTGTGGGCTAAACTGGTCATAGAAAGTTCATGAGGATAGTTAGATTTAAGCTGGTACTGAATTACAAGTGGGATTTTAATTGTCATAAAGTATTTATGAAGATAGTTCAGGTGAGAAAGGGGTTTAAGGGCAAGGCTTCAGAGGCAGAGAACAGTGGGTGAGCTTGTGATTCAGGTTGGAAAGTTGTGACAGATAGGGCTGGAAATTAGATATTTAAGATGAATCTTTTAATGTTTCCCTGAAGACATTTAAACGTGTGTGTGTGTGTTTGAGTGTCTTTGGGATTAGTATTAATGTGATAAAAGCTGTGTTTTAGCAGTGACTTTAAAATAGATGCAGAAGAAAGAGAATACCGACAAATATAATTTGTTGTAGTAATGATCTGTAATAACCCGTGATTGTGGTCTTTTATTCTTTGTAGCCAGAATATGTAACATGTAAATAGTCCTTAAAACATACCCTTGAAAAGATAAATAAAACCAAAATGTTGCCCTTGATCACCAGGTATAACCATATTTGTCTAATCGTGTATCACGGGATCAACCCGTCTCTATCAGAGATTGAAGATTCGCATCATCATTAATTTTCTGGAATCTGAATATTTGTGCATTTTTAGATAAGATGTTGTTGAGGGAGAGTTAGCATAACATTTTTTTATAATGATCTTTAAGTATGTAGTTTTATTATCCATAACTTTTTTAAATGGCACAAAATCTGAAATGGATAACTACAACTAGAAGTTAAAGTAAAATTTCATTGCATTCATAAAATCAGGCCCTCATGAGCTGGGTGCAGTGGCTCATGCCTGCAGTCCTAGCACTTTGAAAGGCTGAGGTGGGTGGATTATCTGAACCCAGGAGTTCAAGACCAGCCTGGGAAACATGGTGAAACTCTGTCTCCACAAAAAAAAAGAGTACAAAAAATTAGCCGGACATGGTGATGCATGCCTATAGTCCCAGCTACTCAAGAGGCTGAGACAGGAGAATCACTTGAACCTGGAAGGCAGAGGTTGCAGTGAGCCAAGATCGCCCCACTGCACTCCAGCCTGGGCAGTGACAGAGTGAGACTCTGTCTCAAAAAAAAAAAAAAAAAAATTAAATAAATAAATAAATAAATAAGGCCCTCATGGAGATACAGTTTCTAAGTTTTGGAAGAAAACAATGTTATGAGAGGTTGCTGAAATATTTCCTGAGTGACTGTTGAGCCACATCCCCCCACCAAACACTGTAATGATTTTTCAATTGTAGAAAACAGATAGTAGGTTTTGAATATTATTCTTGAGCAAGATACTTTCTGAGAAATAGATTTCATCCCAGTATGAAAAAGTAGAATTGTGTAGTGTCTGAAGGCACTTTATTATAAGTTTATTTTTGTTTTGATAGGTTCTTTTTTAAAAGCAGTTATATCTTTTTCAATCTTACGTGTGTTCGTCATTGTCCCAAATAAAGTGAAAGATTATGATTGCATGTTACAATGGGACTTTGATTTCAGCCCTAAGTAGAACAGTAGATGAGGTCATCCCATATACACTGCATCCACAGTGGATCGGTGGTGCTTGTTGAGGCTCTGCTGTAAGTCATAGGCAGCCTATCACTGAGTGATCTTATCCTGTATCCCATCAGAGCCCTGAAGTTACCCAGCCAGATGAAGATCTTCACCTTCAGGCAGAAGAAACACAATTGGTAAAGGTAATACCTACCGTTGTACAGATAATGAATACAGAGAAAATGCCTATTTTACTGCCTCTGATTCTCAATGTTCCCAGTTAATTGCAAGTTCACAATGATTATTTGATTGGTGTGGTAGCCCAGGGCTGGTGGCATCAATTTAACAGATTTCATTTCTCTCAGAGGTGGCAGCCGTAATCTAGCCAGATAGTCACATCATGATTACTAATGGTAAAATATCCTATCATTACGTAGTCTGAAGCTTGTGCTGCATTCTAAGACCCAATACTGTGCCATTAAAAAATACCAAGAGTACATCAACATTGTGGAAATAGTGTTAAGATGAGTTTAAATTGGTTTAGATATTTTATTTCTTAAGGCTTTCTTATTTGTGAGTACTGAATCCACTTCATTTTTCCAGAAAAAATAAAAATCAGAAATTTGTTGTGATAAGAAAAATTATCCAAAACTTAGAAATAAATAAAAGATATATGTAGGCCATTTCAGAGTCATATTAGACCATTGTCTTAACAAGCCTGTCTAAGGGTTATCTGACATAGCAGAGAAGGGTTATGTTGTTTGACTTACCATTTACTATTAATTAATATTTAGATCTTAAAAGTTAGATATTAACTTCTAGAAGATTGAAACATTGCAATTATTTTTGCTAGGATAAAAGATAATCCCCAAAGTTATGGTATTACTGTCCTGTAGGACATTAACCAGGTTTGTATCCGATTTTGCAGTCTTATTCCAGCATTCTTTTTTCCACTATCTGTACATCGGTTTCTTGCATCTCCTTTAAACCTGTCTTGTCAAGCTTCTGATCCCTCATTAATGACTTATGTAAATCTTTGGCAAGTATTCACTATGCTTTTAGAAGAATTATGTTTTTAAGTTTTTTAAAATTATCCTTTGAAAGTTGGTTTTATTCCAGAGATATTTTTTGTAAAATGTGGTTTTTACTTTTGCTTCTATGAGAAAATACATTCTGAGATTCAGTTTTATACATAGTATTTTTGAAATGATTTTTTAAATTCTTTTTAACATACAATAGCTTAGATTCTTAAAAACTTAAGAGTAGAAATATTCATACTTTTAGACTTTGAACCACGAACCTTAGAAAATGCCATACTTTTTGACATGGTGTACAATTCATATGGTTTATTTTTGTTCTGACAAAGGGAGTCCCTGGTAGAAGATGAATTCTGTCTGGCTCTTCCCTAAATTCTGCATCCTTTTTATTATACATACTAAACATAGCTTAGTTTAATTTTACTTTGAATAGAACCAGTGATTTGATAATAACTATCAATAAGTTATTAATTTAATTTAATTGGTTTTGTATTTGTTTGATTTTCTTATAACTATTGCTGATATTTTCTTTTTTTTTTTTTTGAGATGGAGTCTCGCTCTGTCACCCAGGCACAGTGGCACAATCTCGGCTCACTGCAACCTCTGCCTCCCGGGTACAAGCAATTCTCCTGCCTCAGCCTCCCAAGTAGCCGGGATTACAGGCACCTACTACCACGCCTGGCTAATTTTTGTATTTTCAGTAGAGATGGGGTTTTACCATGTCAGTCAAACTGGTCTTGAACGCCTGACCTCAGGTGACCTGCCTGCCTCAGCCTCCCCAAAGTGCTGGGATTACAGGCATGAGCCACTGCGCCCGGCTGACATTTTCAATTAGTGTTTTTTTTTCTTTTTTTTTTTTTGTAGCATAGTCCTTTAAAAGAAGAAATTGCAGTGCTAAATGTCTTTTATTTTACAGGCACATGTTTTTTAGTACAAACGTCTAACAAAGAAACTATAGAAGATTGATGAAGAACTCTTATTGCATGATTATTATAATCAGACCAAAAAGAACACATCAAGACAAAGAGTCTTGATATTTTCTGAGTATCATAGTGCCAGTATATATGTTGTAACTTTTGGTAAACAACTTAATTTCCCAACAACAAACAACTAGATAAGCATAGCCTCAAGATGAAGAGGAGATAATAAGAAGCCTTTAAAAGCCTCCCAGTAACTGGGACTAGGCACCCACCACCATGTCCAGCTAATTTTTGTATTTTTAGTGGAGACAGGGTTTCACCGTGTTGGCCAGGCTGGTCTTCAACTCCTGACCTCAAGTGATCTGCCCACCTCAGCCTCCCAAAGTGCTGGGATTACAGGCATGAGCCATGGCACCCAGCTGGGTTATTATATAATCTTGATGAAGGAAGGAATTCTGATGAAATTTTAATGAGATCAGGGATGTGATAGGCTTAAAGCAAATAGGCTCTGTATAAAAGAGTCAATACCATGTCCAGACTGCGTAATGGACCCGGGGTCCTATTTCTTTGGAAAATACAAAGTTAAATGTAAAATGACATATTCAGAAACCCCTCATGTGAAAGTCTGCATCTGGGTTGCAAATAACTGCTTCTCAGCATCAAAGTCACTTTCATTCTTTCTGATGTGATTTCAGACTACACAATTTCTGACAGTCTATGACTTTAAAAGATGAGGTGTCATAATGAGTAAGAAAGCAGTAGTTGCTCAAAACGGGTAATTATGACATTTTACAGCTGCAGAATGACCTTAGAAGAAATATTGTTTGCTGTTAACTTGTCAGTTGGTTTTATCTGTGTCTTCTATTCTAGCTTGAGGTGTGGAAGGGCAGAATTATACTTTCTCAGTATGAGCTAATTTTTACTTTCTTGAACTCTATCAAAAAGAAACTTTTACATCAGTCTGGCTTAATGTTATTTGCCCAGTGTCTTTGAGGTAAAGAATATGAGGCTTATGATTTCTGGTTTCCATTGTATGCATCAGTGTATTATCTTAGAATCAACAATTTTTGGGTATTGTATATTAGGTTTCCAATTTTATTTGTCTAAATTATGAATAGAGTTGGTCTGGGATGGTGAAATTGAAATAAATGGGTACTCTTTTAGCTCCCTAGGAACTTTTTGCAATAAAAATAAAACTTTAGTTATAGTAATAGTTTCTGCAGTTTGACAAAGTTCAGTTTCTGAATAAAGGATACTTAAGTGAATTTACTTTCACAAGATCAAAATGCCCTCAACATTCTTAGAAGTTATTTTAGTGTGTTTGTTGCCATGTAAAGGCATACCCAAGAGTGGGTAATTTATAAAGAAAAGGGGTTTATTTGGCTCACAGTTCTGCAGTTTGTACAAGAAGCATACTGCCAGTATCTGCATCTTGTGAGGGCCTCAGGCTGCTTCCATTCACAGTGAAAAGGAAAGAGAGCCAGTGTGTATAGAGACTACATAGCAAGAGAGGGAGACGGGAGGGGCCGTGCTCTTTTTAACAGCCAACTCTCATGGGAACTACTAATAATAGAGGGAGAACTCACTCATTACCATGAGGATGGCACCAAGCCATTCATGAGGGATCCAGCCCCATGACACAAACACCTCCCATTAGGCCCCATCTCCAACATGGGGATCAGTTTTGAACATGAGGTTTGGGGGGAAGGCATCCAAACTATAGCAGCAGTTTTATGTTTCAAAGTTAATTCACACTTCTACATTCTACAATCAATATTTCATTCGTTCTTCACACAACACAAACCTTTGATTTTTTATGATTATTTATTTACCTGATTTTCCCCTGGGAGGGAAGAAAAAGATTGTCTTTCTGGCAGTATTTTTAATGACAGCTTTACTAAGATGTAATTAATATATCATGAAATTCATAAAGTATACATTTCAGTGGTTTTTAAATATATTCACAGAGTTTGTAACCATCGCCGTATGGAATTACAGAACATTCCATCACCCTGAAAAAGAAACCCCATACCCACTAGCAGTACTCTCCATTCCCCCTCCTTACAGCCTCTGACAACCACTAATCTTTTCATCTGTATAGATTTGCCTATTCTGTACCTTTCATATAAATGAAATGATACAATATGTCATCCTTGGTGACTGACTGCTTTCATTTTAGCAGGTTTTCAAGGTTTATGTGTGTTGTAGCATATGTCAGTACTATTCCTTTTTATGGCCAAATAATATTCCAGTTGTATGGATATAGCACATATCGCTTATCTGTTTGTCAGTTGATGAGTATTTGAATTGTTTCCACTGTGGGGCAATTAATAATGATGCTAATACATTTGTGTATACGTTTTTGTGTGAGCATATGTTTTCATTTCTCTTGGTATATACCTAGGGTTGGAATTTTGCTGGATCATATGATAATTCTATGTTAAACCATTTGGGGAACTGTCAGATTGTTTTACAAAGCAGCTGCCCCATATTACATTCCCACCAGCAATGTATGAGTGTTGCAGTTGCTCTACTTCTTCAACAACGCTTGATATTTTCTGCCTTTTTTGATTATACACATCTTATTGGGTGTGAAGTGGTAGCTTACTGTATCTTAGGGACTTTACTTCCCTAATTACTAAGAACTTTCAGCATCTTCTCTTGAGCATACTTATTGGCTATTTGTATATCTGCTTTGGAGAAATGTCTATTCAAGTCCTTTGCCCATTTTTTTTTATTGGGTTATTTGTCTTTTTATGTTTGACTTGTAAGGGTTCTTTATATGTTCTAAATACAAATCCCTTTTCAGATAAATGGTTTGTAAATATTTTCTCACATTCTTTGGTTGGCTTTTTGAGTTTTTGATGATGTCCTTTGAAGCACGGAAGTTTTTAATTTTAATGAAGTCCTAATGATCTCTTCTTGTGTTTTGTCTAGTGTGCTTTTGGTGTCATATCTAATAATTCATTACCAAATCGGAGGTCATGAAGATGTTCCTCTGTCTTTCTAACAGTTTTATAGTTTAGTTCTTATATTTAGGTCTATAGTCCATTTTGAGTTAAGTTTTGTTTATGGTCTGAGGTAGAGATTCAACTTCATTCTTTGGCATGTGAATATTCAGTTGTCTCAGCACTGTTTGTTGAAAAGACTATTCTCTACTCATTATCTTAGTACCCTTATTGAAAATCAACTGACCATTAATGTAGGGATTTATTCCTAGACTGTCAGTTCTATTCCATTGATGTAAATGTCTATCCTAATGTCAGTACCATACTGTCTTGAGCACTGTAGCTTTGAACTAAGTTTTGAAAATACCTTTGAAGTACATTTTGAAATTAGGAGGTATGAGTGCCTCACCTTTCTTCTTTTTCAGTATTGTTTTAAAAAACAAATTCATTTCCAAATGAATTTTAGGATCAGCTTTTCCATTTCAGGAAAAAAAAAAAAAGCCAGATGGAATTTTTATAAGTCTTGTGTTGAATCTGTTGATCAGTTTGGAGAGTAATGCTATATTCGCAAGATTAAGTCTTCCATACTTGAACATCGATTGTCCTCCCATTTATTTATGTATTCTTTAGTTTCTTTCAGTTTTGTAGTTTTATAGTTTTCCGTGTGCATGTTTTACACATCTGTTGTTAAAACTTCATTCCTGTGTTTTCTTATTTTTGCTATTGTAAATGAATTTTTTCTTAATTTCTTTTTGAAATAGTTATTGATAGTATATACAGATAATTGACTTACACACACACATATAGATCTTGTATCCTGAACCTTGCTAAACTAGGTTATTCTAATAGAACTAAATTGTTTGTGTATGTGTGGATTTCTTAGGGTTTTATATGCAAGATAACATTAACTGTATAGAGAGATTATATCATTTGCAAATCAAAATTTGCTTTCTCCTTTCCTGTCTGGGTACCTTGTATTTCTTTTCCTTTTCTAATTTCCCTTGAAAAATGTACAATATAATGTTGAATGGAAGTGAGAAGGAATGTCTGGGCATGGTGGCCCATGCCTGTAATCCCAGCACTTTAGGAGGCTGAGGTGGGTGGATCACTTGAGGCCAGGAGTTCGAGACCAGCCTGGCCAACATGGTGAAACCCTGTCTCTACTAAAAAAATACAAAAATTAGCCAGGCATGGTGGCACACACCTGTAATCCCAGCTACTTGGGATGCTGAGACGGGAGGATCCCTTGAACTGGGGAGGTGGAGGTTGCAGTGAACCAAAATTGCACCACTGCACTCCAGCCTGGGCGATGAGCAAGATCCTGTATCCAAAAAAAAAAAAAAGAGAGAGAGAGAAGAGAAAGAAAGAAAAAGAAAAGTGAAAAGTGAGAAGGGACATTGTTGTCTTTGTGATCTCAGGGAGAATGCATTCAGCTGTTTACCATTAAGTATGAGGCTAGATGTAGGTTTTCATAGAGAATGTTTATCAGGTTGATGATGTTTGCTTCTATTTTTAGTTTGTTGAATTTTGTCAAATACATATTTGAATCTATTAAGATGATGTGCAGTTGTTGTTCTTTATTCTATTGATTGATTTTTTTGATATTACATAAACTTTGTATTCCTAAGATAATTCCCATTTGGCCGTAGTATATGCGGCATTTTAGTTGTTGCTGAATCCACTTTGTTAGTATTTTTTTGAGAATTTTGTGTCCATATTCATAAGGATACTGGTCTGTAGTGTTCTTCTGATGTCTTTGTCTAGTTTTGGTAATATTGTTCTCATAAAGTGGGTTTGGAATTTTTCCCTTCCATTTTTTGGAAGAGTTAGTGAAGGATTGGTATTAATTCTTCTTGAAATGTTTGGTATAATTCACATGAAGCCATTTGAACCTAGGCTTTTCTTTGTGGGAAGTGTACTTGTTATAGATCTATCCAGATTTTCTATACACTGAGTCAGTTTTGGTAGTTAATGCCTTTCTATGAATTTGTCCATCTCATCTAAGTTTGCATACCATTGTTCATAGTGTTCCTTTATAGTCCTCTTATTTCTTTAAGGTCAGTAGGAATGTCTTCTTTTTCATTCTGATTTTAGTAATTAGTGTCTTCTGTCTTTTTTTTCCTTAGTCACTCTAGCTAAGGGTTTGCCATTTTTTAATCTTTCCAAATAACCAATTTTTGCCTTTTTTATTTCCTCTGCTGTTTTTCTGTTCAATTTATTATTTCCTTCCTTCTGCTTTCTAAAAAATTTAGTTCACTCTTCCTTCTCTAGTTCCTTAAGGTATAAATTTAGGTTATTGATTTCTTCTTTTTAAATTGTAGGCATTTTATAGCTATAAATTTCCCTCTGAGCACTGTTTTCACTTTGTCCAGCTACTACCGTTGAATTATCTCTTTGCCCCTTCAATTTTATAAATTTTTACTTCCTGTCTTATGGGACTCTTTTGTTAGGTGAGTATATGTTTAAATTTGCTATGTCTCACTGGTACATTTATTTCAGTTATTATACTTTTCAACTCCAAAATTTCTATTTAGTGAAATGTCATTCTCACAATTTCTTTTAAATCTTTATACATGGTTTTCTTTAGGTCTTTGAACATATTTATAATAGCTGCCTTAATGACTTTGTTTAATAAGTACAATGTCTTGACTTCCTCGGAGGTAGTTTCCATTGATGCTTTATTTTTTACTGTGTATGGGTCCATGCTTTCGTGTTTCTTTTTGTATCTTATAATTTTTTGTTGAAAACCAGCTAGTTATTTTAAATAATATAATATGGCAACTCTGGAAATCAGATTCTCCCCTCTCTAGGGTTTGTTGTTGCAGTTGTTGCTGGTGCTGCTGCTTTGTTTAGAAACTTTCCTGGACCAATCTGTAAAGTCTGTATTCTTTATCATGTATAGCCACTAAAATATCTGCTTGGTTAACATGGTGATAGTTAATGATTAGACAGATTTCTTTTTGCCTTAAACCAGTAAGTCTTCAGCGACTGCCAAAGGGGCCTTTGTATGTGTTGGGCATACATTTCCCTCTTAGGCAGGCAGGTTGCAACTCTGCCTTAGTTGTACACAGCCTCAAGGTAAGCTATGAGAGATGAGGGCCTTCTCAGGTTTTTTCCTGGGGCTGAGTTCTTGGTGAAAAAAGAAAACAAAACCCAGTACATTGGTTACAGACAACATGTCAAGTGATTAACAATAAAGTTTATGAACTCATCATCTCCTACATTCTCCATGTCTTAATATTAGCAGAATTATCTAAAACGTGCTTCAAAAACCTAAAGGTTCAAAACTACAAAGGGATATATATATATACATAAGACATGTATGACAAGCATACATATCTAAATGGTAGAAAAACACCCCAGAGGAAATCTTTCTTCTGATCTAGAACAGACCTTAGCCAAATATGATCTAAGTTGACTTCTTTACCTGAGTAGTCAGCTAATCAGGGCTCTTAGTTTACTAGATCATGGATCAGAATGATTACAAGGTTACAAGCTGGAATTCTCAATATAGACTGCTTGGATTTGAATCTAGACTCTTCTGCTTCTTTGACCTTGGGCAAGACACCTAACATCTCTGTGCCTCACTTTCTTTATTTGTAAATAGCACCTTCCTTATTGTGATGATTCATTCAATACATTATAAGCCCTTAGAGCAGTCTCTGATACATAATAAGCATTATACTCACAGAAGTGGGGAGAGTAGTTTGAATCCCTTAAACCTGTTGCCCCTCTTTTTTTTTACTTTATTTTAATTTTATTATTATTATACTTTAAGTTTTAGGGTACATGTACATGATGTGCAGGTTTGTTACATATGTATACATGTGCCGTGTTGGTGTGCTGCACCCATTAAGTCGTCATTTAGCATTAGGTATATCTCCTAATGCTATCCCTCCCCCCTCCCCTCACCCCACAACAGTCCCTGGAGTGTGATGTTCCCCTTCCTGCGTCCATGTGTTCTCATTGTTCAGTTCCCACCTATGAGTGAGAACATGCGGTGTTTGGTTTTTTGTCCTTGTGATAGTTTGCTGAGAATGATGGTTTCCAGTTTCATCCGTGTCCCTACAAAGGACATGAACTCTTCATTTTTTATGGCTGCATAGTATTCCATGGTATATATGTGCCACATTTTCTTAATCCAGTCTATCGTTGGATATTTGGGGTGTTTCCAAGTCTTTGCTATTGTGAATAGTGCTGTAATAAACATACGTGTGCGTGTGTCTTTATAGCAGCATGATTTATAATCCTTTGGGTATATACCCAGTAATGGGATGGCTGGGTCAAATGGTATTTCTAGTTCTAGATCCCTGAGGAATTGCCACACCGACTTCCACAATGGTGGAACTAGTTTACAGTCCCACCAACAGTGTAAAAGTTTTCCTATTTCTCCACATCTTCTCCAGCACCTGTTGTTTCCTGACTTGTTAATGATTGCCATCCTAACTGGTGTGAGATGGTATCTCATTGTGGTTTTGATTTGCATTTCTCTGATGGCCAGTGATGATGAGCATTTTTTCATGTGTTTTTGGCTGCATAAATGTTTTCTTTTGAGAAGTGTCTGTTCATATCCTTCGCCCATTTTTTGATGAGGTTGTTTTTTTCTTGTAAATTTGTTTGAGTTCATTGTAGATTCTGGATATTAGCCCTTTGTCAGATGAGTAGGTTGCAAAAATTTTCTCCGATTTTTTAGGTTGCCCGTTCACTCTGATGGTAGTTTCTTTTGCTGTGCAGAAGCTCTTTAGTTTAATTAGATCCCATTTGCCAATTTTGGCTTTTATTGCCATTGCTTTTGGTGTTTTAGACATGAAGTCCTTGCCCATGCCTATGTCCTGAACGGTGTTGCCTAGGTTTTCTTCTAGGGTTTTTATGGTTTTAGGCCTAACATGTAAGTCTTTAATCCATCTTGAATTAATTTTTGTATAAGGTGTAAGGAAGGGATCCAGTTTCAGCTTTCTACATATGGCCAGCCAGTTTTCCCAGCACCATTTATTAAATATGGAATCCTTTCCCCATTTCTTGTTTTTGTCAGGTTTGTCAAAGATCAGATGGTTGTAGAAATGTGGCATTATTTCTGAGGGCTCTGTTCTGTTCCATTGATCTATATCTCTGTTTTGGTACCAGTACCATGCTGTTTTGGTTACTATAGCCTTGTAGTATAGTTTGAAGTCAGGTAGCTTGATGCCTCCAGCTTTGTTCTTTTGGCTTGGGATTGACTTGGCGATGCGGGCTCTTTTTTGGTTCCATATGAACTTTAAAGTAGTTTTTTCCAATTCTGTGAAGAAAGTCATTGGTAGCTTGATGGGGATGGCGTTGAATACCTTGGACAGTATGGCCATTTTCACGATATTGATTCTTTCTACCCATGAGCATGGAATGTTCTTCCATTTGTTTGTATCTCTTTTATTTCATTGAGCAGTGGTTTGTAGTTCTCCTTGAAGAGGTCCTTCACATCCCTTGTAAGTTGGATTCCTAGGTATTTTATTCTCTTGGAAGCAATTGTGAATGGGAGTTCACTCATGATTTGGCTCTGTTTGTCTGTTATTGGTGTATAAGAATGCTTGTGATTTTTATTTCCTTCTCCTGCCTAATTGCCCTGGCCAGAACTTCCAACACTACGTTGGTTCTGTTTATATGCTGGATTACATTTATTGATTTGCGAATGTTGAACCAGCAAAAACTGGAAACATTCCCTTTGAAAACTGGCACAAGACAGGGATGCCCTGTTTACCACTCCTATTCAACACTGCACCCGGCTGAGATTTTGATTTTTTTTTTTTTTTTTTTTTGAGACGGAGTCTCGCTTTGTGTTCCAGGCTGGAGTGCAGTGGTGCAATCTCGGCTCACTGCAAGCTCCGCCTCCCGGGTTCATGCCATTCTCCTGCCTCAGCCTCCCGAGTAGCTGGGACTACAGGCACCCATCACCATACCTGGCTAATTTTTTGTATTTTTAGTTGTGACGGGGTTTCACCGTGTTAGCCAGGCTGGTCTCGATCTCCTGACCTCGTGATCCGTCCGCCTTGGCCTCCTAAAGTGCTGGGATTACAAGCATGAGCCACCGCGCCCGGCCCTGAGATTTTGATTTTTAAAAATATTTTCAGCAATGTCATTTCATATTGCTGGTATATACCACCAGAAGACATATACTAGCTAATTGAGGCCTTTCTTTTATGTTAGCAGCTGCTGATGATTCTTTAATTCATTAGAAGTTGCAAATTGTGATGTTCTAATTCTTTTGTTCCTTCTTCATTCATTAGCTAAAATACTTCCATAAAGAGAAACCTTCCCTTAGCAACTATTTAATTACGTTTGATTACAGTACAAACTATGTGTACTTTGCATAGGTAAGAAAGGACAAAAGTTTGATTCTTTCTCTTTACTTACCAGTTTCCAGGTATTCTCCAAAGATGATAGATGAGATTTTTAAAATAATGTATCATGAATGTAACTGTATTAGATAATGGATTAGAAATCCATTGCAGTTATTATCCTTATTGATGCTCAAATTGTCACATCATTGGCCAGTGGAAGCCTCTTCAAGTTGTCTCCTGTGTCTTAGATATGACCCTAGTAGTCTTTGATAGCTTCCTTGCTTTTTAATGTGTCAGGGTGTTCTAGGCCCTGGTTCCTTTTAGGGGGAAGTAATATTTAGAGCCCACAGTCTGGCTTGCATAGTGCCACCTTATTAGTTATGGTTTCTGGGCCTTTTCAGTGGCTGAAGCTAGGAAATGTGTTTTTTTTTCCCCCTTAAAATGCTTCATGAATCTCTAGTGATACTTCCTATTCAAACTCAGAACTATGGAGTTTTTAACCTAATCTCATCAATATTACATTTCTATCTTCTTTCTCCCATGCCAAATGTATTAGTTATCAACGACGTCAGTATGCTAATTTGCTTTATCAAGCACTACACACACAGCAGTTAAACAATAGCATGTCTGTCACTGTAATTAATATGATTATTTACTGAAAACATTTTGGTTTTGTTTTTATTTTGCAGTTATTTTTCTCAGGGTATATCTTGTGCAGTATATACAGAAAAATTACTGTTTCAAAGTCACTCAAAATAGTTCCTCTCTAATGAGTGAGTGTGCTACCAGCTGGTTTCATGTTACTCTTAATTTTTAGGGATTGCTTTTTTTAATCTTTTATTTCATTTATAATATATTTACATGGTTCAAAAGTCAAGTCTACAAAACAGATATTCAAAGGAGTCTAGCTGTCATTCCAGTCCGCTCTACTCCCTCTTTTCTCCAATAGGTAACATTGAAAATGTTTATGGCCTGTTCTTCCATTTTTTTAATACATATACATATTCAGACCAAAGAACTTACCCAAAGTTCCTCGATTTTTTTTTATTTTTCTTTTTCAAATAGAAAGCTTATAATATTCTGTATCCACAATACAAATGATAAAATGTATCTTTTAGTAAGTCATAGTCTATAGATTAGAACTGAAAGAAAATTGACATTTTAGATAAGCCAGGGTTTTAAGGAAGAAAGATGATTTGGATGGAAACTGCTGGCTGTTATCAAGTATTTTAAATACTTTCTAGGGAAGTAGGAAACCATGCTGTTTGACTCCAGATAATATAGTGGAACCAATATTTATAATTTATAGGAAGCCAGACTTGGTCTGAAATGAAATTCTGCTATCAGATGAAACTCTGAAGATGATATAGGCAGCGTATTATGGTTTCAAATTCTTGTCACTGGAGAGATTTATACATCCTATAAGGGATGAACTGGTTGACCTACATAATCATTTGGTGATTCTGGTTTCTGGGGCTCTTCCCCAGTTTTTTATGTATAATTCTGCCTAACAAGTCTAATTGTATAGTTTCTAAGTGATCACAATGTAATTGTTTTAGGAATCGGTGACATTTAAGGATGTGGCTATAGACTTCACATTGGAGGAATGGAGGTTGATGGACCCTACACAGAGGAACCTGCACAAGGATGTGATGCTAGAGAATTACAGGAATCTGGTCTCCCTGGGTAAGGATAACTTCTCTTCTGTGTTGATTGATCTGCCCATTTGACCAGGTTTGCCAAAGATAAAGGGCCTCTAAAGTACTTAACTGAAGTACTTGATTTTAGGGGCACATGGTTGGGTTATGCTATTCCTCACTCTTAACTACATGATCTGCCCATTGTAGAGTAAGAAACACACATTTCACTGGAATCTTGGAGATTGTTGACAACCCCACAGATTTTGGACCAAAGTTTTTTCTAGTCACTTCCTTAAATGGAAGTTATCAGTACCTCTAGAAGAAAGAAACAAATGTATTCAATTTCTTTCTAAACTCAGTTTATTCCCACAATCTATTATCCCACCAAACCAGAATCATAGCATTGAGTTCCTTTGAGATGTCTTTGTAATTGTCTAAAACATCACTGTACAATATGGCAGGTACTAGTCACTTGTGGCTTTTGAGCACTTGAAATTTGGCTAGTCCATCTGAAGAACTGAATTTTAGATTTTACTTAATTTTATTTAAATTCAAATTTAAATAGCCATATGTGACAATTGGCAACTGTATCGGACAGTGCGGCTCTAGAACTTCCTGTAATGGTCATTCTGCCCAGAAGATTAAGAACTGAGACTGAATTTGGCAGGAGTTCTTGCTCATGGCTCCAATCAAATCCTATTTATTTTTCTGTGGACAGGGCTTGCAGTTTCCAAACCAGACATGATATCTCATTTGGAGAATGGGAAAGGACCATGGGTGACGGTGAGAGAAATTTCAAGAATTCCCTATCCTGGTGAGTTAAATAGAACCAAGAAGATGGGATTTATTTGAAGTAACAGACTATAGGGGGATGTTCACCAGAACATCTGAAATAATTTTGAAGATATATTTGTTCAAAGCTGTCTCAGAGGAAGAGATCCCCCATCTTACTGCCTGTCCCTCTCACCCCCATCTTCTCTCCCTCTGTCTCTGTCCTCCACTTTTGGGAACCATCTCATCCTATTCTGCTTTCCTGGGGACATGCTTTTCATAATTATTATTTTATTTCTTCTTCATTCAAACTTGCATAAAATATCCCTTTCAGGTCTGTCTTCTCCAGTTAACTTCATGTTTCTCATTTGTTTCACCATTATCTGTCATTTCTTCCTTCATTTACCTGAAAATGCTTCCATAAGGGTCCCCACTGATTTCTCTTAAGGCAAACTTATTTACTCATTATTTAGTTTTCTTCACCTACAAGGCTACAGAAACTTTGGAGGAACCCACCACCTCTCCTCCAGGTTCTTAACTAATTGAGAATACAAACAAGGAAGCAGTTGAGAATCAAAATATAGTATTGATGTATTTAATCAATATTATACATCTATATACTGTGAACTGGCTTAGGTACAAGGGCTATAGCAGCTAATAAGATGGACCAGGTCCCTGCCTTCATGAAGATTAAATTTTGAGAAATAGATAATTTGGCAAACAAATAAAAACAAACTAAAATGGTGGTTGCCATACCTCCCAGCTATGAGATAAATTGGAGGATAAGAAAGAGTAACTGGGGTGGGAAGAGGACACCTGCTTCAAACAGGGTGGTCAGGGGAGCTTCTGAAGAGGTGACGTTTAAGCCAAGACCTGAAAGGTCAGAAGAAGAAAACAGTAAGGGGAAGAGGAAAAGAGAAGTATTCCAGGCTAAGGGAGCAACAATGCAAAGGATCTGATACAGCAAAGAATGCCATGTGTTCTGGAAATCAAAAGGAAGCTGCTGTGACTAAAGTGAGGGGAAACTGGTACAGAATAAGATTAGAGATGTAGCAGCCTGCCTGTGCAGGGCTTTGTAGATGATCTAAGTGAGTTCCAAAGCATGGAGAGATTCTACTGTAGGGTTTTTAGAAAATAACTGTTTATAGAGATTGAACTTGAGGCATAAAGCAGGCAGTAAGTTAAAAGGTTGTTACAATAGTCTATCCAGGTGATGATAGTAACTTTGATTAGGGTGATGGTAGTGGAGATGGAAAGAAAGAAATAGATTGTGGTTCATTTAAGCATTCATTTTATTATGATGCCATGAACAATCCACACATGAATTACGTATTTTTATATATCAGATAATATTTATACTTAAAAGAGTGAGTGAAAAGTAGACATTATAGATAGTTTTAGATAACTTTTTAGAGAGGGATTTTTTTTCCCCTACGAAGAGGGAAAGAGAAATGGAGCAGTGGCTAAAGGAAAGAATGGAGTCAAGAAAAAATACTTGTTTTATTTTTGAGATGGGAGCTGCTATGACATGTTTGAGTGCTGATAGGATTGCCTTAATGGAGAGAGAGACATTGATGTTGCAAGACAAAGACGAAGGACTAAAGTGTTTGACAGGGTTAAAGGAGATAAAATCTAGAACAGAAAGGGGGATTTACCTTGAATAGGTACAGAGGTCACCTCCTGTGTTGTAATACTGAGAAAGGTGGAGAAGATGGGTGCACCTGCATGTCAGTTGAGGGCAGGAAAATTGAGGCCACTATTATGATAGCTGCCATAGTTTCTAAAATGTGAGGCAAGATCATTAGCTTATGGTGAGGGAAGAAAAAGTTGTGAGAGAGGGAAAGTTGTTTTTTATGGTAGTGGAATTCACCAGGGAAGCCATCTTGGCCTGAAGCTTTTATTGGGAAAAGTGTTTAATTATAGCTTCTATGCCTTTAGTACTTAGGACTGTTCATATTTCTTATTTCTTTTTGTTTCAGTTTAGCAAATTATGTTTAGGGATTGTTCCGTTTAATCTAATTTTAAAATTTGTTGGCATACTATCCTGTTTATCATTTAAATGTTTATATGGATCTGAAGTGATGTGCCATTTCTTATTCCTGATACTGGTTTTTTGTGTTTTCTTAATTTTATCTTACTCAATCTTGCTAGAGTTTATCAATCTTACTTGACTTTTTTTTTTCTTTGAGACAGGGTCTCATTCTATCACCCAGGCTGGAATGCAATGGTGTGATCATAGCTCACTGCAGCCTCAAACTCCTGGGCTCAAGTGATCCTCCTGCCTCATCCTCCTACATAGCTGGGATTAGAGGCACACACCACCACACCTAAGATTTTTATTTTTTGTAGAGGAGGGGGTCTCACTATGTTGACCAAGCTGTTCTCGAACTCCTGGGCTCAAGCTATCCTCCCACCTCATCCTCCCAAATTGCTGGGATTTCAGGTGTGAGCCACCATGCCTGACATTACTTGGCTTTTAAAAACATTACTGTTTTTAGTCCTTTTTCTTGTATGTTTGAGTTTTATTACTTTCTGTTCTTTATTATTTTATTCCATTCTTAGAGCTTAATTTGTGGATCTTTTCTAACCGCTTGAATTAGATACTTATATCATTGATTTTCAGCTGTTCTTCTTTTCTAATCGTTTAGGGCTATCAGGACTATATCACACTTTTTTATGTAGCATCTTCATAATTTTTGAGTGGAAAATATTTTATAATTTCTATTGTGATATATTTTATCCTTGGGTTATTTTTAAATGTTTTTCTTAATTTTGTGCCATTTGGGAATTTTCTAGCAATCTTGTTGACTTTAATTCTACTATGGTCAGACAAGATGCTCTGAATTATGTCAGTCTTTGCAGAATTTTGTAAACATTTTGTGCTCTTGAAAAAATGTATAGCCTATAGGTATTGAGTATTGAGTACAATTTCTAGATGTGTCAGGAGATTAAGTTTGTTAATTATGTTAAAATCTGTGTACTTACAGCTTATTCTATCAATTGAGAAAGATTTTTTAAAGTCTGCTAGTGAGACTATACATTTGCTTCCTATTTAGTTCATTTAATTTTTTTCTTTCTGTATTTGAAGCTGTGTTATTACGTAAATACAAAGTTATAATTGTTATCTGTATGGTAAATTGGCTTTTGTCATTATGAAGTATCTCATTTCTTAAAAGTTTTTGCCTTAAAGTCTGTTTTGTCTGATACTAATATTACTACAGCATCTTTCTTTTGGTTGTTGTTTGTATAGTATATCTTTTTTCTTCTGCTCACTTTCACTTTCTGTGTATTCTTGTACTTTGTCTTTATTTTAAAAGTAGTATATTGTTAATTTTTTTTTTTTTTTGAGACTGAGTTTCATTCTTATCGCCCAAGCTGGAGTGCAATGGCGTGATCTCGGCTCACTGCAAACTCTGCCTCCCAGGTTCAAGCGATTCTACTCCCTCAGCCTCTTCAGCAGCTGGGATTACAGGCATGCACCACCATGCCCAGCTAATTTTTGTATTTTTAGTAGAGATGGGGTTTCACCATGTTGGCTAGGTTGGTCTGGATCTCTTGATCTCAGGTGATCCATCCCCCTCGGCCTCCCAAAGTGCTGGGATTACAAGCAATAGCCTCCATGCCCAGCCTCTTCCCTTTTTTTTCTAAAAATATCTTCATTTGGCCTTCATGTTGGGAGGATATTTTTGGTAAGTTTGAAATTTTAGATTGGCAGTTATATTCTTTCAACATTTCAAAGGTATCATTTGTTGTTTTCTGTCTTATGTACAATCTGTTGAGAAGTGAGCCATCTGTCTAAACTTTTATATAAAAGGCGAGGCAGCAATATTTTCGGCTTTGTTGGATCATAAGGACTCTCTGCTGCAACTACCCCACTCTGCTATTGTAGCACCAAGGAATCCATAGGCAACATATTAACCAAGTAATGTGGTTGTGCTCCACTAAAACTTCACTTATGGACTCTGAAATTTGAATTTCATACATTTTTAATGTCTCACATTCTTTTGATATATTTTTCAACCACTTTAAATGTAAAAATTGGCCAGGTGTGGTGACTCATGCTTGTAATCCCAGGAGTTTGGGAGGCCAAGGCAGGCAGATCACTTGAGGCCAGGAGTTTGAGACCAGCCTGGGCAACATGGTGAAACCCTGTCTCTACTAAAAATACAAATTTTAGCTAGGCATGGTGGCACTGGCCTGTAATCCCAGCTACTCGGAAGGCAGAAGCACAAGAATCACTTGAACCCAGGAGGCGGAGGTTGCAATGAGCTGAGATTGCCCACTGCACTCCAGCCTGGGTAACAGAGTGAGACTCGGTTTCAAAATAAGTAAGTAAGTAAATCAATAAATCAACAAATAAATATATAAAAATCATTCTTATCTTGCTGGGTATACAGAAACAGATGATGGGCCAAATTGGTTATAATTTGTAACCTCTGATCTAATTGTTGCTCATTAAAGGACATCTATCTGTCTTTGGCCAGGTGTTGGGAGGCTGAGGTGGGTGGATCATTTGGGGTCAGGCGTTCAAGACCAGCATGGGAAACATGGCAAAACCCCATCTCTACTAAAAATACAGAAATTAGCCAGGCGTTGTGGCACAGACTTGTAATCCTATCCACTGCACTCCAACCTGGGTGACAGAGCAAGACGCTGTTTAAAAAAAGAGAGAGAGACAGATTTTTTTTTTTTTTTTTTTAATGAGATGGAGTCTCACTCTGTTGCCCAGGCTGGAGTGCCGTGGCATGATCTCGGCTCACTGCAGCCTCTGCCTCCCAGTTTCGGGTAGTTCTCCTGCCTCAGCCTCCTGAGTAGCTGCGACTACAGGCACCTACCACCATGCTCAGCTAATTTTTGTATTTTTAGTAGAGATGGGGTCTCACCACATTGGCCAGGCTGGTCTCGAACTCTGACCTCAGGGGATCTGCCCATCTTGGCTTCCCCAAAGTGCTGGGATTACAGGCGTGAGCCACTGTGCCCTTCCCTGTCTCTCTTTTTTTGGCTGCTTTTAAGAGTTTAGTTTTCAACGGTTTTACTACTGTGTACTTTAGTATAGTTTTCTTCATATTTCTCACGCTGAAGATTCATTTGGCTTCTAAGACTTGTGACTTGATTTTTTTTTATCTCTTGTGGAAAATTCTAAGACATTATTTCTTTGACTTAACTTCTGTCCATTCTCTCTCACTTCTCTTTTTAACCTTCTAGGACTCTGGTTACATCTGTGATAGACCTTTTCGCCCTATCCTGGATGTCTCTTCTGCTTTTCTAACGTTCGCAAGTTTTTCATCATTTTGTGTTTCAGTATGGATACTTTGTACTGACCTATCTTCCATTTTGCTAACTCTCTCATGTGCTGTCTCTATTGTGCTCTTAGCCCATACTTTAAGTTACTATATTTATTTTTCAGTTCTAGAATTTTCATTTGGTTCTTATTTTATACTTTACAAATCTTTGTGAGATTGTTAATCTTATGTTCTTGAATACAGTTATCCTAGTTATTTTAAAGTTTATGTCTGAGACCTCAATTATTTGGATTCATTTTAGATCTGTTTCTGTATATTTGTTTTCTCTCTTGATTTTTTTCCCATGTGACTTTTGATTTTTGTCTCCTTTTTTTGGGGGTGGGGGGAGGCAGACAGAGTCTCGCTCTTTTACCCAGGCTGGAGTGCAGTGGCGCAATCTCAGTTCACTGCAACCTCCACCTCCCAAGTTCAAGTGATTCTCCTCCTTCAGCCTCCTGAGTAGCTGGGACTACAGGCATGCACCACCATGGCCGGCCAATTTTTTTGTATTTTTTAATAGAGATGGGATTTTGCCATGTTGCCCAGTCTGGTCTCGAACTCCTGGCCTCGGGTAATCTGCCCTTGTTGGCCTTTCAAAATACTGGGATTACAGATGTGAGCCACCATGCCCAGCCTTGTCTCCTTTTATGCCTGTTATTTTTGATTGAGTATCAGGCATTGACTATGAAAATCTATAGTAATATTAGGAGGTTCTAGATTATGTAATCTTTCCCACAGAGGATTAATGTTTGCTTTTGTCAGACTGCTAGGCTAGGGACTATAACAATCTTCATTCACTTTAATTCAATGAGAAATTTAAATGAGGTGGGTTTTAGTCCTTGAGCCAGCTGATCTATTTCTTAGTCGTTCTATTTGTAGGGCTTATCACCTTAAGGTTCCAGCCAAACCCTAGTTGTTCCAGAATTGTCCTCCTTCATGGACCTAAATCCGTCTCTGTCTTTCTTGCCCTATGAGTTTATTAAGAGTTCTGCTTACTTATTCAGCCTCTCAGTCATTTCTTAGAGAATTAACAGGCATTTGAAGGGGAAAATGGCACCAAATACCAGGATTGTTTTTCTGGGTTTCATTCTTCTCCTTGTAATTTGTTAGGTCTTTCTAGCTTTAGATGCTTTCAAACAGACTGTTCTTTTGTCCAAAATTTCAAATTGTTCTCAGCAATAAAGTTGGTCCAAATGACTTCCTCTGACATCCCCAAAGTGCAGACCTCTCAAATGTAAAAGTTTTTATTCTGTTTTTTATTCTTGTTGTCTGGGAGTAACATTTTACTTTCACTCAAGAAAGATGAGAATTTAGTGCATATAAATTAAGTTTCTACAAATAAATTTATTGAAGAAAATTTCTAATTACTAATATAACAACAACCTTTTTGTACTCTAAGCTTTTATAATTTTATTAGTGCATTTTGCAGCAAATTTTTCTGCTTTCCAACTTCATATTCTTTTGACCTTTTAAATTTAATATTAGTTTCTGAATTCCAAATTGGTGCTACAGATATGTTTTCTATAGCTTTTCTTCTTATTATTTATTTATTTATTTATTTGAGATGGAGTCTCGCTTTGTCTCCCAGGCTGGAGTGCAGTGGCGTGATCTTGGCTCACTGCAACCTCCACCTCCTGGGTTCAAGCAATTCTCCTGTCTCGGCCTCCCGAGTAGCTGGGATTGCAAGCGTGTGCCACCACACCCAGCTAATTTTTGTGTTTAGTTGAGACGGGGTTTCACCATGTTGGCCAGGCTGGTCTAGAACTCCTGACCTCAGGTAATCCGCCCACCTTGGCCTCCCAGAGTGCTGGGATTACAGGTGTGAGCCACTGTGCTCGGCCTTTATTTATTTATTTATTTATTTATTTATTTGAGACAGGGTTTCACTTTGTCACCCAGGCTGTAGTGCAGTGATGCAATCATAGCTCACTGTAGCCTCAACTTCCTGGGCTCAGGGGATCCTCCAGCTTCAGCCTTCCAAGTATTTAGTACTACAAGTGTGTGCCACTATGCCCAGCTCATTTTTAATTTTTTATAGAGATGGGGTCTCACTGTGTTGCCCAAGCTGGTCTTAAACTCCTGGGCTCAAGCAGTCTTCCTGTCTCATCCTCCCAAAGTGCTGGGATTATAGGCATCGGCCACCACACCCAGCCTTATAGCTTTTTTTCTGACAGCAAACTTTTTTTTTTTATCAGATATTGGCAATATAATATCCTATGACAGCAAAAAATATGCTCAAACTAATTAAAACTATTTAAAAGTAAAAGAATGATAAATAGCAACAGCATGACAAAATATTAATTTAAATTTTATAAAAGTAAAATAACGTAGACAAATCATACTGCTTAAAAGTGGGTTTTAAAATCATAAAATTGGCTGGGCACAGTGGCTCACGCCTGTAACCCCAGCACTTTGGAAGGCCGAGGAGGGTGGATCACTTGAGGCCAGGAGATGGAGACCAGCCTGACCAACATAGCAAAATGCTTTCTCTACTAAAAAGAAAAATTAGCTGGATGTGGTGGCGCATGCCTGTAATCCCAACTACTTTGGAAGCTGAAGCACAAGAATCACTTGAACCCAGGAAGTGGAGGTTGCAGTGAGCTGAGATCGTGCCACTGTACTCCAGCCTGAGCAACAGAGTGAGACACTGCCTCAAAAATAAAAATAAAAAAAAAATCATAAAACCATTCTACCATGGACAAGAGTTTTTATTGAACTTACATTTAAACATTGAGGCATAATTACCTGAAAATGAATTACAAGTTTTAAAAAGCATTAAAGTGTCTTAAAAATAAAATATTAAATTGCATACACAAACACGTTGTAAAACCAGTATTCCACAGTGTAATTTTTTTAATGAATTTTTGACAAACTCAGAAATGTTCTTAGGGCCATAAAAAAAGTTGCAAAATCTACCCTTAAACAATAATTACCACTATTTGAAATATCAGTAAGTATAAATATTAACTTTTGACTAGTTTGTTGTTCAGTTCTTTTTGAAAATCAAAGTGTTTTTTCCATAAAAGTTTTATTAAAAGGTATGTACAAAGACTTGAATAAACTATTCTGCCAGTGAATTTGAGAAAGCCCTCACAACAAAGCTAGTCAATCAAGAATGAGAACAAATAGAGGCCAGGCATGGCATGGTGGCTCAGGCCTGTAATCCCAGCACTTTGGGAGGCTGAGGTGGGTGGATCACCTGAGGCCAGGAGTTCAAGACCAGCCTGGCCAACATGGTGAAACCCCATCTCTACTAAAAATACAAAAATTAGCCGGGCATGGTGGCACACGCCTGTAGTCCTGGCTACTCGGAAGGCTGAGACAGGAGAATTGCTTGAACCCAGGAGGTGGAGGTTGCAGTGAGCCGAGATCACGCCACTGCACTCTAGCCTGGGTGGCACAGCAAGACTCTGTCTCAGAAAAAAAAAAAGAGAACAAATAGAAAGTATGGTTGGGGACTAATGTCTGGTTTGTGGAGTAAATAGAAAGCAAGGAAGTATGACAGTTTTTGAGATTGTTAAAAGTTGAAGAATACTATCTAAAATAGTTGGCTCTAAACTATGAATGGACTTTTTTTTTTTTTTTTTGAGACAGTCGTGCTCTGTCACCCAGGGTAGAATGCAGTGGCACAATCTTGGCTCACTGCAACCTCCACCTCCTAGAATCAAGCAGTCCTCCCACCTCAGCCTAACAAGTAACTGGGACTACAGGTGCACACCATCATGCCTGGCTAATTTTTGTATTTTTTTTTTTTTTTTGTAGTGACAGGGTTTTGCTATATTGCCCAGACTGGTCTCGAACTCCTAAGCTCAAGCAATTCTCTCACCTTGGCCTCCCAAAGTGCTGAGATTATAGGCATGAGCCACTGTGCCCAGCTGAATGGACTTTTTTAATGGGAAAGTTTCATTGAATTTGCTACTTTAGTTTTTGCTAAACCAGCCTCCCTTAACCCTACCTTCTTCTCACTAGAAAACAAGTCAGTGTGAAAGCAATTAAAACCATATATTCATTATCCATGTATTTATTACTTTTATTATTCTGTTTAGTGAGATTGCCCCACCTTAGGAAAGGAATTACTTGATTTTTTCTCTTTTTTTTTTTTTTTTTGCCTTTTTGCCCCAGACATGGAGCCCAAACCTGCAACCAAGAATGCTACACGAACAAAGGCTGTTTCTGAAGATTTATCACAGGAGGCCATACTAGAGAAACTTACAGAGAATGGTCTGTGGGATTCCAGAATGGAAGGGTTATGGAAATGGAATGATAGGATATTGAGATTAGAAAATAATCAGAATCATTTGAGTCAAAGAATAATTCCACTCAAGAAGACTCCCACTAGTCAAAGAGGCTTTAGGTTTGAATCTATTCTTATTCCAGAACCAGGCATTGCCACAGAAGAGCTTCACAGCAGATGCCAAACACAAGAGGAAAATTTCACAGAGAATTTAAATTTGATTACAGATACCCATTTGGGGAAGATTATTTGCAAGGAGATGAAAGGCAGCAAAGCCATAAGGCAGACTTCAGAACTTACTTTGGGGAAAAAATCCAGTAATAAGGAAAAACCCTACAAATGTAGTATATGCGAAAAGGCCTTTCGTTATAGATCATTGCTCATTCAACATCAAAGAACTCATACTAAAGAAAAACCTTACGAATGTAATGAATGTGGGAAAACATTCAGCCAGCCTTCATATCTCAGTCAGCACAAAAAAATCCACACTGGAGAAAAACCCTATAAATGTAATGAATGTGGAAAGGCCTTCATTGCTTCTTCATCACTTATGGTACATCAGAGAATTCACACTAAAGAGAAACCTTATCAGTGTAATGTGTGTGGGAAATCTTTTAGCCAGTGTGCCCGTCTTAATCAACACCAGAGAATTCAAACTGGAGAGAAACCCTATAAATGTAGTGAATGTGGGAAAGCTTTTAGTGATAAATCAAAACTTGCAAGACATCAGGAAACTCACAATGGTGAGAAACCCTACAAATGTGATGATTGTGGGAAAGCCTTTAGGAACAAGTCATATCTTAGTGTACATCAGAAGACCCACACTGAAGAGAAACCATATCAGTGCAACGAGTGTGGGAAGTCTTTTAAGAATACCACAATTTTTAATGTGCATCAGAGGATTCATACTGGAGAGAAACCTTTTAGATGTAATGAATGTGGAAAAGCCTATAGAAGTAATTCAAGCCTTATCGTACATATAAGAACTCACACTGGGGAAAAACCCTATGAATGTAATGAATGTGGGAAAGCATTCAACCGCATCGCAAATTTCACAGAACATCAGCGAATTCACACAGGAGAAAAACCCTATAAATGTAATGAATGTGGGAAAGCATTCATTAATTATTCATGCCTTACTGTACACCACAGAATGCATACAGGAGAGAAACCTTATAAATGTACTGAATGTGGAAAGGCCTTCATGCGTTCTTCTTCTCTAATTATACATCAGCGTATTCATACTGAAGAGAAACCTTATCTGTGCAATGAATGTGGGGAGTCTTTCAGAATAAAATCACACTTAACTGTACATCAGAGAATTCACACTGGAGAGAAACCATATAAATGTACTGACTGCGAGAGGGCATTCACCAAAATGGTAAATCTCAAGGAGCATCAGAAAATTCATACTGGAGTGAAACCCTATAAATGTTATGACTGTGGAAAGTCCTTTAGGACTAAATCATACCTTATTGTACATCAAAGGACCCATACTGGAGAAAAACCATATAAATGTAATGAATGTGAGAAAGCCTTCACTAATACATCACAGCTTACCGTGCACCAACGAAGGCATACTGGAGAGAAGCCCTATAAATGCAATGAATGTGGAAAGGTTTTCACAAGTAACTCAGGCTTTAATACACATCAAAGAACACATACTGGAGAGAAACCATTTAAATGTAATGACTGTGGGAAAGCATTTAGCCAGATGGTACATGTCACAGAACATCAGAAAATCCATAGTGGAGAGAAGCCCTATAAGTGTGATGTCTGTGGAAAAGCCTTCAGGAGGGGTTCTTACCTTACAGTGCATTGGAGAACACACACTGGAGAAAAACCCTACACCTGTAAGGAATGTGGAAAGGGTTGTATTACTTTATCACAGCTAACCCTACATCAGAGAATTCATACTGGGGAGAGGCCCTATAAATGTGAAGAATGTGGAAAAGCCTTCAGAACTAACTCAGACTTTACTGTACACTTGAGGATGCATACTGGAGAAAAGCCCTATAAATGTAATGAATGTGGAAAAGCCTTCAGGAGTAGTTCAAGCCTTACTGTACATCAAAGAATACATCAGAGAGAAACTCAGTTAACATAAAGAACAATAAGTCATTCACCTAGATGTCAACTCCACAAGATGAATCTTATAAACTATATTTTATGAATATAGGAAAATCTTCATTAGGAATTCGTCAGAAAGTATACAGAGAAACTATAAACAATTATGTGGGAAATCATTTAATAATATTAAATATTAGAAGTTATAAGGAAACTCTCACTAGAGGAAAATAATGAACAAATGAAAGCATTCATCCAGATTTCATACTTTACTCATTTAAAAAATTATCTTTAGTTAATTGCCTATATATGTATTTGTCTATTTTTCTATTTATTTATCTGTCTTTTCTTATAAACCTGGAGGTGCTTTTTATATATTTTAGATATTAATCCTTTGTCATTATGTAGCAGATGTTTTTCTTAATCTAGCATTTGTCTTTATACTTTATAGTAATGCACAACATTTTTATAGGAAAATATTTATATCATTTCCTTTTTAGATTTTTTATTTACTCATTTTACTTAAAAGAGATCTCCTTAATCCCTAGGTTATACATAGTATCCTAAATTTGTTTTTAAGATTTTTATGATTTTATTTTTTACACTTAAGTCTTTAATCCCTCTGGACTGGATGGTTCTTCATAGGAGAGCAACTGTAGGTGATCATTATCCTGTGAAAATATTTTGAACCTAAAAAGCACTCAGGGAAATGCAAATTGAAATGCTCAGTGAGATGAAACTTCCCCTTCATGAATTTGGCAAAAATTAAGAGATCTTTTGCTAGCTATTGGGGTTTGGGAAACCATGTACTGTTACTTAAAGGTTGTATAACATACCTCCACCAGCAGTCCAACAATATATGTTTAAAATTTTAAACATATATACTCTTAGACCCAGCAGTCTCACTTTTGGAATCTGTCCCATAGAAATAAAAGCAGCATCAATGCATAAGAATATAAATAAACGTGTTTGTTGAAGTATTGTTTGTAGAGGGGGGCAAAGCCCCAACTGCAAACAAAGTGAATGCCCATTAATAGGGAAGTGGTTAGATAAATTGTGATATACCCATATTATGGAACAGTGTGAGAGTAATTTTAAAAATGACTTATATCTATACTAGCTGATTTCAATGTATTTCCACAATGTATTGATAAATAATTGCTTTATAACAAATGTATATATACAATATATCATTTTTGTTAAAATAATCACACCCATTTATTTTGTATTTATGTGTGTGTGTGTGTGGTTAGATGCACATGGAGACAGGTATGGAAGAATATACACAAGGCTGTTAATATTGATTACCTTGAGGGGAGTGAGAAAAGGAGAAGTAGAGGTAAGGGAAGGGGAGACTGTAAAAACAGAAAAATGTAAATGCTGCCTTTATGGTATAAAACTGTAAATGTAATATTATGTATTTATGTGAACTTCTGAGAGAGATGAAAGGATGGTCTCCAAAAAATTAATGATGGTTATTTCTGTTTTAGTGGAGTATCGATTTTTTGTTTTTTACTTTCTTTTCTGTTTTTAATTTTTTCTTTGCAATGAACCTGTAATATTTACATAAAAAGGAAAAATATTTTTGTTGTGCATTTTATTTATTGGACACCTTCAATGTGCCAGGACCTACTCTCAGTGCTGGATATACAATGAGGGGGAGAGGTGCTCATGCATCTTAGAGCATGGAAATTGGTTCTGATGTTACTTAAATTCCAAAAAAAGTTACTTAGCATCTTATTCCTACCACCCACTGAGTTTCATTTGTAGGAGGTGATAGAAATTCCGGATAGATGAAAAATGTGCCCAAGAATATCTGGAACTTGTGCCCAGGCTGTAGACCAGAAGACCTCAAGCCTCAGAAAGAAGTTCCACTTTCAACATGCCACCAAAGAAAAGGTCACAATGGCAACAACAGGTGTCTTTATGGAAGAGGCTGTGTAAAGCCTCTGAACTTTGCATGATGAAGTGTAGAGAGAGAAAATAGCCAATTATAGACCCAAGTCTGTAAATGAGGGCTTGGAAGTTCTGGGAACACTATGAAATACTTCTGCTAGGAGGGGCCTAGAGTAACAATGGGAACCCAGAAGCTGTGTCCTTGATACCAGAAGGCCCTAACAGACCAAAGACCTGACATCCAAAAAGAACAAGGCATGATGAGTTACACTTCAGGGAGGCTAAGAGGATCAAATACCCGTTTCACGATGCCAGGGTAAATATGTATTTAACACTGGGAAGGAGATTGATGTGAATTATCTTCCATCATAAATGAACAATTTGACATTCTGGTTAAAATGACCATTTCTGATTGAAGTTTAATAGTGAAACTTACTAAGAGACCAATCCTTATTGAGGATAGTTAATGTGCCACTTTCTGACTGAAAGGTTTGAGAGTCAGACCTTTAAGAAGCCCTGCTATCACAGAGTTGACATGGCATGATGCCAACTTTGTTGGTCCCTCCATTCTGCCTCCGAATCGTCACTACATCTAAACCCTCCCTCCCATTCCTGCCTTAGAGGCAAGTGCTTCAAGAAGAGGAACGTGGTCAGTAGGTTCAAATGACAAAAGAACTGAAAAGTATCCATTGGGTAAGGGGTTGGGGATGACCCACACCAACCTGACTAGAGCAGTTTCAGTGGCACGGTGAGCTCCCAGGGCCTGGTTCTTGTGCATGCTGCTATTCCATTATGGGTTTAATTTGCACTTCCTCAGTGGATAATGCTGTTGAGCCCCTCCTTTCGATATGTGTTGGCTTTTTAAATATCTTCTTTGGGAAGTACCTGTTCAAGACTTTTGCCATTTTTTTAGTTGGGAACTGATTTTTGCTCATTTGTAGGATTCTTTATATATTCTGGAGACGGGGTTTTTTAAGATGTTTGTATTACACATATCTCATCTGCAGCTTACCTTTTCACTCTCTAAATGATGTCCTTTGATGAACAGAAGTTCTTAATTTTGATAAAGGATAACTTTTCTTTATGATTAGTGCTTTTTTGCCCAGTTTAAGAAATATTATCGTAACTCAAGGTCATAAAGATATTTTTCTACATTCTCTTCCACATATCTACTATTTTATGTGTATGATCCATCTGAAATTAATATTTATGGTATGGAGTAGGGTCAAAATATTTTTCATACAAATAAGCAATTTGTTCAACATCATTTATTGAAAAGGCCATCTTCCTCTCTTTCCCTTGTTTTGCAGTTGAACATTCATGATAAATCCAATGATCATGCATGTAAGGGTCTTTTGGACTATGTTTCATTGTTGTATGCTTTTATTATTGTAACAATACCAAATATTTTAAATGAAAACTGATAGTACAGTTGACCTTTGAACAATTCAGGGGTTAGGGGAACTGACCCCCTTACACAATAAAGAATCATTGTATAACTTTTGACCTCAAAAATATAACTACTAATAATCTACGTTTGACTAGGAGACTTACCAATAACATAGTCAATTAACACATATTTTGTATATGTATTAGATACTGTACTCTTACATAAGCTAGAGAAAAAATATGATTAAGAAAATAATAAGGGAGAGAAAATATATTTACTATTCATTAGGTAGAAGTGGATCATCATCAAGATCTTTATCCTCATCGTCTTCACGTTGAGCAGGCTAAGGTGGAGGAAGAGGAGGGGTTGGTCTTGCTGTCTCAAGTGGCAGAGGTAGAAGTAAATCCATGTATAAGTGGTCCCACACAGTTAAAACCTGTGCTCAAGGGTAAACTGTATGTTTTCTAATTTTGTTCTTGTTCAAAATTGTCACTATTTCAGGTCCTTGGCATTTTCATATACATTGTTGAATGTTTTTTTCAATCACCCCATACCAAAAAGCTAGGATTTTGTTGGCATTACATCAGATACATAGATTAATTCTGGAAAAGTTATGAACATGAATATTGAGACATTTAATCTATGAGTATTCCAAAACATTTCATTTATATAGATACTTTAAACATTTTGGGATTTGGTTTTTGTTGTTGTTGTTATTTTTTATTGAGTTGGAGCCTTGCTTTGTCACCCAGGTTGGAGTGCAGTGGCACAATCTCGGCTCACTGCAACCTCAGCCTCCCGAGTAGTTGGGATTACAGGTGCCTGCCACTACACCCAGCTAATTTTTTGTATTTTTTTTTTAGTAGAGATGGGATTTCCCCATGTTGGCTAGGCTGGTCTTGAACTTCTGACTTCAAGTGATCCATCTGAGGCAGGTGGATCCTGAGGAATTCACCTCAAAATTTCAGAAATTTTTATATTTTTGCAACAATTTTTTCAATTATAGAAGTTACTAACCATTGTGTGGCTGGACTCGGCAGTCACTGTGGTGTGAGGCGCGTGTTGGGGCTCTTGCCGTCCCCGCACCCGCAGCGCGGCTACTGGCTTGCGGTCTACCCTTCCACAACCAGCCCTTGGGCCCCCGCACGCCACAGACATGCTACGCGTCTACATAGGACGCCTGAGCTACAACGTCCAGGAGAAGGCCATCCAGTGCTTTTTCAGTGGCTATGGCTGCCTCCTCGAAGTAGACCTCAAAAATGGCTATGGCTTGGTGGAGTTCGAGGACTCCCGTGACGCCAACGAAGCCGTTTACGAGCTGAACTGCAAGGAGCTCTGCGGCGAGCCTCTGATGGTAGAGCACGCCCGGGCCCGCGTCGCAATCGCGACGGCTACAGCTACGGAAGCAGCCGTGGTGGAGGTGGACACAGCAGTGGGAGAACATCTAGCAGAGACAAATACGGACCACCTGTTCATACAGAATACAGGCTTATTGTAGAAAATCTTTCTAGTCTGTGCAGTTGGCAAGATTTAAAGGATTTTATGCGACAAGCAGGTGAAGTAACCTGTGCGGATGCCCACAAGGAAGGAACAAATGAGGGTGTAATTGAGTTTCACTCCTACTCTGACATGAAGCGTGCTTTGGACAAACTGGATGGCACAGAAATAAATGGCAGAAATATTAGGCTTATTGAAGATAAGCCACGCACAAGCCATAGGCGATCTTACTCTGGAAGCAGATCCAGGTCTCGATCTAGAAGATGGTCACGAAGTAGGAGTCGCAGCAACAGCCGCAGTAGATCTCGAAGTATCTCAAAAAGTCGCTCCAGTTCCAGGTCGCGGAGCAGAGGTCGATCACGTTCTCGATCAAAAGGCAGGAAATCTAGATCAAAGAGCAAATCTAAGCCCAAGTCTGATCGGGGTTCCCATTCACATTCTCGAAGCAGATCTAAGGATGAGTATGAGAAATCTCGAAGCAGGTCTCGGTCCCGATCCCCCAAAGAAAATGGAAAGGGTGCTATAAAGTCAAAATCCAGATCAAGGAGCGAGTCCTGTTCCAATTCGCCGCTACTTGGTCCACCCTCAAAGGCCCGTTCTGTGTCCCCTCCACCAAAAAGAGCTACTTCAAGATCCCACTCTAGTTCTCACTCAAAGTCCAGATCAAGGTCCAGGTCGAGTTCCAGAGATTAACTCAGAACTCTCTTGTTGTCTGCACACTATTATGGAACACTTTCCTACTTAGGCAGTTACTCTTCCATGTTTATACTTGGCCTCTTCTGCAAGAAGAATCTCTTGAAAACAGGGGCACACAGAAATTTGATTTGTGGCCAAATTGGATGAAAAAGATGAGGTTCTAAGGAAATGGTGGCATGAAGACCCTCTCCCTTCTTTGTAGAATTAAGATAACTTTGATTTTATAGCTTTTGAGCTAACATAACTTTTGTAAAGATTAAGCTCATTTAGTGTTTGGTTTTTTTTGTTTGTTTGTTTTTTTGTAAGTATTTCAGCCAGATCTGCTGGCAGGGTTTTTTTGTTGCTTTATTTGTTTGCTTATTTTTAAATTAACTGTTTTGAGCTTTGAATACTTAAGGCTTTAGAGGGAGAACCCAATTTGCAATTATGTTGGCTTTTTATAAAGCTTGAGTTATGTAAGATTTAAATAGAAGTTTGCTACCAAGATGATTGCCTTGTTGAAGAGGTCACTATTAAATTCCTTTAAATGTTGATATCTGCCATTTGTGGAAACAACATAAATTCTACTTTAGTGTAAACAAGGCAAGCCTCAGACCAGCAATAAATTATTCAGTTTGGATAACATTATTTTGTGCTGTTAATCAAATTTGCCAAAGTCTTTATCTGCCCCTTTAACAAGTTGAGTAAAAATAAAAGGTATTTTTTTAAAAAAAGGAAGTTACTGTATTTTTTCAATTGTAGAAGTGTTGTTAGATTAGTACTATGCATTTGATGTTTTTGATGCTATAAATGGTATTATTTTAATTTCATTTTGTGATTGTTGCCACAATATAGGTATATGGTATCTCTCATTCATGTATGTGTGTGTGTATATATATATATATATATATATATATATATGGAATAGATTTTTTAAAGTTGATCTTATATCCAGTGACCTTGCTAAATTCACTTATTTATAATTGTTCATTCTTTTTGACTTTCTGTGTGCACAGTATGTCATCTGTGGTAAAGTCAGTTTTACATCGTTCTTTATAATCTTCATACCACTTTTTTCTTGCTTTATTGCACTGGCTAGGACCTCCAGAAATAGGATTTGTAGACATCCTTGCCTTTTTCCCAGAATCTAAAGGAAAACAAAACATTTTACCATTTGGTATGACTTGAGGTGTAAATTTTAGATAGTCTCTATCACTCAAATTACTTTTCTGAGGTTTGTTATCAGGATGGGTGTTGAATTTCATCAAAGACATTTTTTGCCACTATTGAGATGATTATAGTTTTTCATTCTGTTAATGTGTTTAAATTATGTGGTTTGATTTTAAACATTTAAAAAATTGTCATAAAATACACGTAAAATTTATAATTCTAGCCATTATGTGTACAGTTCAGTGCTATTAATTCATATTGTGCAACTATCCATCTCCAGAATGTGTTTCATCTTAGAAAGCTGAAACTGAGGCCAGGTACGGTGGCTCATGCCTGTAATCCTAGCCCTTTGGGAGGCTGAGGCGGGCGGTTCACGAGGTCAGGAGATGGAGACCATCCTGGCTAACACGGTGAAACCCCATCTCTGCTAAAAATAGAAAAAATTAGCCGGGCGTGCTGGTGGGCGCCTGTAGTCCCAGCTACTCAGGAGGCTGAGGCAGGAGAATGGTGTGAACCTGGGAGGCAGAGCTTGCAGTGAGCCCAGATTGCACCACTGCACTCCAGCCTGGGCGACAGAGCGAAACTCCATCTCCAAAATAAAAAAGAAAGCTGAAACTGAATACCCATTAAACAATGACTCTCCATTCCCCACTTCACCCCCTAAACCCTGGAAACCACCATCCTATTTTCTGTCTCTGTGAATTTGACTGCTCTAGATAACCTCATATAAGTAGAATCATACAGTATTTGTCCTTTGGTAACTGGCATTTCCCTTAGCATAATGTCTTCAAGATTCATCTATACAAATTGATTTTTAGATATTAAAGCAATTTGCATTCCTGGAATAGATTTCATTTGGTCATTGTGGGTAATATTTTTAATACATTATTGAATTAAATTTGTCAAAATTTTGTATAGGATTTTATGTCTATGTCCATATTGTCTTCTGTGTTTTCTTTCTTGTACTAGCCTTGTTTGACTTTGTATCAGAATTATGGACTGATAACATGAGTTGAGGATTCCCTTTATTTTGTTTTTGGTTTTTTTTTGTTTATTTTTGGTCCTCTGGAAGAGTGTGGGTAAGATGTGTAAGATTGGTATTATTGGTTTTGGTATTATTTTGCCATAATTTTGTGTGTAAAAATTACCAGAGTAGCACCTGGGAAAATTTTTGTTGGAAGATTTTTAGCTATGTATTCAATGATTTGATAGACATAGGATTAATCAAATTTTATATCTCTTGTGTACATTTTGGTAAATTCTTTTAAAAATTATGTCCATATAATTTCATCAAAATATCTAATTACTGGTTTTAAATAGTTTATAATATCTGTTCTATTTTTAATATCTTTAGGATCTAAATTGATGTTCTCTTCTTCAGTCCTGGTGTTGGTAATGTATGTACTCTGTTTGTTTTCTTGATTAGGTTTTCTAGGACTTAACATTTAATTTTTTTAAAAAAACCCAGCTACTTTTATAGAGCTAATTTCTTTTTCACTAATTTATGCTCCTTTATTTTCTTCTATGTATTTTATTTGGATATGATTTTCTGGGGTTTTTTTTCTAGCTTCTTGGAATGAAATCTTAGATAAGCAATGTTCAACAATTCTTTTTTGCTAATAATTGTATTTAACACTATACATTTTTTTAAAGTACCTATTTAGATGTATCAAATAGATTTTTATCACCTTTATTGAGACATAAATGATATATAACAATTTGTACCCAGTTTAACTTTACATTTTGATAAGTTTTGGCAAACTTAATACACCTGTATAGCCACCACCACAATCAAACAACATTTTCCTCACCCCCAAAATTTCCTGTATTCTTTCCCAGACAATGCTTCCCACCTCTGTCTCCAAGAAATCATAAATCTACTTTTTGTCAGTATAGATTAGAATTATCTTTTCTAGACTTTCATATAAATGGAATGATACAGCATACTCTTCTGTGTCTGCCTTCTTTCTCTTAGCATAAAGTTTTGAGATCCGTTAATATGGTGTGTATCAGTGTTTCATTCTCTTATTGCTGAGTAGCATACCATTATGTTAATATATGACCACAATTGATTAACTCACTCGATGATGGACAGTTGTTTCCAGTTTGGGGTTATGATGAATAAATCTGCTATGAACAGTCATATACAACTTTTTGTGTAGACATATATTTTTTTCATTTATATTGCATCAATTTCTAGGTTTGGAGTTGCTAGTTCATATGATAAATATATGTAAAACTTTATAAGAAACTGCCAATTGTTTTCCAAAGTATTTGTACCATTTTACAACCTACCAACAATGTATGATTGTTTGAAGTACTTTCAGCCTTGCCAACTGAATTGTCAGGTTTTTGTTTGTTTGGTTGGTTGGGTTTGTTTTTTTGTTTGTTTGTTTGCTTTTTTTCTTGAGAGAGAGAGTCTTGCTCTGTTGCCCAGGCTGGAGTGGAGCACAATGGCGAGATCTTGGCTCACTGCAACCTCCGCCTCCCGGGTTCAAGCGATTCTCCTGCCTCAGCCTCCCAAGTAGCTGGGACTATAGGTGTGTGCCACCACATCCTGCTAATTTTTTGTATTTTTAGTAGAGATGGGGTTTCACCATGTTAGCCAGGATGGTCTTGATCTCCTGACCTCGTGATCCACCCGCCTTGACTTCCCAAAGTGCTGAGATTACAGGCGTGAGCCACCAAGCCCGGCCAGGTTTTTTTAAAATTATTTTGTAACTTTTCTAATATATGCAGCAGTGCTTCAAGGTGATTTTGCTTTGTGTTTCTCTGACGATTATTTTGAACATTTTTCATGTGCTTGATGGCCTTTATATCTCTCCATTGTGAAGTATCTGTTTATTTTGCTTATTTTAAGAATTAGGTTATTGGTCTTATTATTAAGTTGTAATGCTCTTTATTTAGATACAAGTCCTTTATCATATATACATGTTGGGAATATCTTCTGTCAGTCTTTAACTTCCTTTTAAATTTTCCTAGTGGTGTCTTTTGAAGAGCAGATGTTTTGGATTTGGATGGATATCAATTTGTCATTTCTTTTTTTTGTCATACCTTTTTGGTTCTATTGAAGAAATTTTTACCTAACCTAGGATCCTGAAGTTTTCTTCTCCTGTTTTCTTTGGAAATTTTATGGATTTATATTTTATGTTTAGTCCTACATGCAATTTTGAGTTAATTTTTCTGTCCATGGATTATGTTGTATTTTATCATTCAGTTAAAAATATTTTCTAATCTTTATTATAATTTCTACCTTGACCCTTGACTATTTAGAAGTATGTTAATTGGTTGTAAAGCATTTGTGGATTTTCTATTTATCTAATTCCAATGTGATCAAAGAACACACTTTATTATTATTATTATTATTATTATTATTATTATTATTATTATTATTATTTTGAGACAGAGCCTCACTCTGTCGCCCAGGTTGGAGTGCAGTGGCAAATCTTGGCTCACTGCAACCTCTGCTTCCCAGGTTCAAGTGATTCTTGTGTCTCAGCCTCCTGGATAGCTGGGATTATGGGTGTGTGCCACCACGACCAGCTAATTTTTTTGTATTTTTAGTAGAGGTGGGGTTTCAGCATGTTGGTCAGGCTGGTCTCGAACTCCTGACCTCAAGTGATCCACCTGCCTCGGCCTCCCAGTGTGCTGGGATTACAGGTGATGAGCTGCCGTGCCCGGCCTCATGCTGTACTATTTTAATCCTTAGAAGTTTGTTGAGACTTACTTTATGGCCCAGCCTCTATTTTTTGGTTAATGCTCCATATTCACTTGAAAATAACACGAAAGTAAGAATTTTCACTTGAAAATTCTGCAATTAGATGTTAATATTCTATAAATATTAATTAGATCAAGTTGGTTAATAGTTTTCTTCAAATCTTCCACATTCCTAGTGATTTTTTTTTCTTTGAGATGGAGTTTTGCTCTTGTCATCCAGGCTGGAGTGCAATGGTGCGATCTCGGCTCACTGCAACCTCTGCCTCCCAAGTTCAAGGAATTCTCCTGCCTTAGCCTCCCGAGTAGCTGGGAGGTGCATCCCACCACATCTGGCTAATTTTTTGTATTTTTATAGAGACGGGGTTTCACTGTGTTAGCCAGGATGGTCTCTATCTCCTGACCTCGTGATCCACCTGCCTCAGCCTCCCAAAGTGCTGGGATTACAGGCATGAGCTACTGCACCTGCCCAGTTTTTAAAATAAATATTTTTAATTTTTCTCATTTTAATTTCAAGTACAGTAAATATCAAGAGATATAACCTATATAAAAAAAAAACTCTTTGGGTTCCTCAATAATTTTTAAAAGTATAAAGCAGGCCGAGTGTGGTGGCTCACGCCTGTAATCTCAGCACTTTGGGAGGCTGAGGTAGGCAGATCACCTGAGGTCAGAAGTTCGAGACCAGCCTGACCAACATGGAGAAACCCCACCTCTACTAAAAATACAAAATTAGCCGAGTGTGGTGGCACATGCCTGTAATCCCAGCTACTCGGGAGGCTGAGGCAGGAGAATCGCTTGAACCCAGGGGCAGAGAGGTTGCAGTGAGCTGAGATCATGCCATTGCACTCCAGCCTGGGCAACAAGAGCAAAACTCCACCTCAAAAAAAAAAAAAAAAAAAAAGTGTAAAGCAGTCCTGAGACTGAAATGTTTGAAAATAATAGCCCTTTAAATTCCCTATGAATCTTTGACTCATTGGAACACTCTTGAAATTAATATTTTGCCATTTCAAAGCAACGAAAAAAAACTGACAATTTAATTTCATTTACTCCTTGCCTTTTGTTCCATTGTTGTCATAGATCTTTATTTCTATATTTATTTTAAACTCCCAAAGATATTATTACTATTATTGTTTTTAAGCAATGTCTGCTTATATTTACTCACATATTTAGCTATTCTCATGCTCTTAATTCTCTCCTGAACCTCCTTGTTCCAGTTGCTGTCATTTTCCTTCTGCCTGATTAACTCTTCCGGCATTTTATCATAGTCTTCCAGTGGATTCTTTCAGCTTTTCAGATATATACTACATTCATTTAGGAGGATAATTTCTCTGGAAATAGAGTTCTAGGCTGCCATTTGGAGTTTTGTTTGTTTGTTTGTTTTTGTTTGTTGGTTTTTGTGAGTTTTTTTGAGACGGAGTCTTGCTCTGTCGCCCAAGCTGGAGTGCAGTGGCGCGATCTCGGCCCACTGCAAGCTCTGCCTCCCGGGTTCACGCCATTCTCCTGCCTCAGTCTCCCAAGTAGCTGGGACTACAGGCGCCCGCCACCACTCTCGGCTAATTTTTTGTATTTTTAGTAGAGACGGAGTTTCCCCATGTCAGCCAGGATGGTCTCGATCTCCTGACCTCGTGATCCGCCCGCCTCGGCCTCCCAAAGTGCTGGGATTACAGGTGTGAGCCACCGCGCCTGGCCGGGGTTTTTTTTAAGCATCTAGAATAAAATGACATCCCATTGTCTTCAGCTTCCAGAGTTTCTACTAAAAGGTCTATTGTGAATTGTGAGTCCCATTGTTTTCTCTCTAGCTGCTTGTCAGATTTTCTCTTTGCTGTTAGCTGTCATAGGTTTTACTGCAATGTGCCTGGGTGTGCAGGGGTTTTCTTTGCTTTTGAATCATACTTGGGGTTTGTAGAGCTTTTTGAGACTGTGTTATGATGTCTTCATCAGTGTGGGGAAATTCTCACCCAGGTTTCTTCAAATATTGCTTTACCTCATTTTCTCTCTCTAATTCTAGGTTTCCAGTTATAGATAGCTTAGGACTTTTCACCGTGTTCCAGATGGCTCTTACGGTTTTCTGTATCTCCCATTCTTCTCTATCTGTCTGCATCAACCTGGATACTTTCCACTTACCTGTATTTCTGTTATTATCCTGTTTTTAATCTATTAAAACCATATTTTGAATTATTCATTTTACTCAGATGTTTTATTTCTGGAATCTTAGTCTTCTCTTTATATGGATTCTATTTATTTGCTAAAATTCTTCATTCTTTTTTCTCTTTTGAATATATTATTTATTTTAAATAATATTTATTTAAAAATCCTTGGGTGTTAACTACAATAGATGAATTGCTTCTAGGTCTGTTGCTATCTGGCCAATTGATTCTTTCTTTTCCCCTGCATAACTTCCAATATTTCATTTGATGGCAAACATTATGCTTGAAAAAATTATAGATATTCCTGACTTATGTTCCTCTAAATAGAGCTAAGTCTTATTTTAGCAGACAGAATACCAGTAGATCACGCTGATCGACTACAGATGGTCCCCAACTAATTTGACTCACAATTTTTTGACTTTCCGATGGTTTATTGGGGTACTAAATGTATTTTTGACTTATTCTCGACTTAAGGCGGGTTTATTGGAATGTAACTGCATCGTAAGTCAAGGGACATCTGTGCCTTTATATGGTTGTGTTCCTGTAAGCAGCATCTACAGCCTGGGAACCAAGGAGTGGGACAGGAGAGTCCTTGCCCACCATCACTCCCAGCCACCCAGCTGAGGGTTATGTGCTTCCCTATCCCACGAACCTCCGTTCTGTAGGTTTAGAGGTCGAAACAATTCCCTTGGGAAACACATCAAGAGTTCTTTTGAGCTGTAAACTACAGCTGCTGCCAAGGAGCCAGCCAGCAAGCAGAGGAGTCACCATCCCGACAGGGGTATTTGATCCTGATTATTAGAAGGAAGTAGGGCGATTAACACACAGTGTTAATCACAGTGGGGGAAGGGAGAAATATGTTTGGCACGCAGGTAATGCACTTTAATACTGGAAAGCTCCCTGTACTACCTTGCCCCATTTTCATAGTAAATAGATAAGTGCAGCAGCTATAGCCTGAGAGGCACATGGTGACCAGGGGCTCAGGGATGAATGTCTGGATCATGCCACTGGGAAGCCACCAAGACCAGCAGAGGTGCCAGCGGAGGTTGAGGGGCACCTGGAATGGATAGCAGAGGAGAGCAGCAATCACTGTCAACTGCAGGGTTAAGACCAGCTGCAGTGGGGATGGAGACTGCAGTCCATCCCTTGGCCTCTTACAAGTTTCTTCCTGGAAAAAGAGACCCACCAGGATCCTAGAGTTGTTTCTCCCAAAACTTATATGAAGAAGTGAATCCAAGTGGTGGAAGGTGTGGCCTGCAGTGGCAGTCAGGTAATGCCACCCACAACCCCCTTTCAGAACTGAGGAATTTGTTCTCCAGCTGCTGGGAGTACAGCTTGCAGACAGCCCTCAGCTGAAGAGCATCCCATCGCCCTGGAACACACGTCGTTCCTGGGACAGCCACAGCCAATGACTAGTTGACATAGGGGCAAAGTTCTGGCCCTTCCACTCAAAGTTGGGGTAATTTTGAAGGGCTGTCTCAGTTCTGCAGCTCTTCCTGGGGTCCACTGGCACCCTTACTGAGACTGCATAGCAGCCTAACTTCTCCCTCTACCCAATCCCACTTTCTTCTCTTCTATTCTGGAGGTTGTGATATGAAAGCCTCCATACAAATCTCCATCTCACAACTTTCTGGGGAACCCAACCTGAGTGTCCTTCCCCACCTGTCATACCTCAAAAATCTAGACTTTATTTATGGAACCAAGAGCTAAAATTTCTTCTAATTTTTCACTATTATAAATACAATTTTGATAACCCTGCATGAAAGTCTCTGCAAACAACCTTAATTGTTTCCATGGGATCATAAAAAAATGGAACTTCTTAGGCAACATAACACATATTGATAAGGCTTTTTAATTCACATGCCCAAAGCCTTCCGAAAGCTTTGCACACTCGCCAGCTGCATGTGGGAGTGCCTCCTGCTCCTGCATCTGTTGCCTGCCTTGGGCAATCACATCCTTGCAATTTTGACATTGCCTTCTCTATATTTGAGAATTTTTGCATCCCATAGAAATCAGAGAAGGAGGCTTATTCTTTCCATATAAAATCCCTAGAAGAAAATGAGCTTTTACCTCATAATAACTGAGGTAAGCAGGATTCAAAACTTTCAAACTCTGTCATCCCATCTGCACCAGGAGTTTCTCCTAATCTTTTCACAGGAGCAGTGAACTACTCTGTCCCTTATGGCCATATTATCGCCAGGAAAATCCTGATGCTCCAATTCCCCAGGCTGTGGGAGTCCCAGGACAATCCAGGTCTATCTGGAAATGTGAGCGGAGGATCAGTGTAGCAGGATCACTATTCTTTTCCTCTGGTGAGAAACACCTTCTGGGCAGATTCTGGACTCATGTTTTCTGAGGGAAAAGCTGCTATCTCCCTCCTGGTAGCTTTTCTGTGTGGCCAGTGCTCACAGCATTACAAGTCAGAGGGAAAGAAGTTAGAGTATAAATCAGGCTGAAGCTGGATCCAGCCCACAGACTTGTGGTCCTTGATTCCTTCCACATTCTCTGGGAACTCTGTCCACTGGGGATATGTGACCAGTGAAACCGGAGTAGCACAGAGAAAAGTGGTGAGAAAATGCCCTGCCTGTGGCTAGCTCTGTCCAATTTCCCAAGAGCTTGCTCCTGGAAATTCCGCAGGATATCTTGGAATTCCCATGGTTCTTAAACTCCTCTACGGTGAATGGTGACAGTGAGATCACCACTTTCACATCCATAGGAGCCTTGCAGAGAAGAAAAACTCCTTCATGGGCCAAAGGAATCTAATCCTAGCAGGATTTCAGACACGGGGATTTGGGGTGTGAGAAAGTCTTGGAGAACTGGAGAGATACTCTCGAAACCTCTCAGATTTCCTTCCTGGGCCACCACCTACTACACCTCTGGATGAGATTGACTTGTTCAATAAGGTCAGCATGGATGGCATGTTCTGTTGAAGCTACAAGACTGGAAACAGCAAAGAGGCTCAGTCATTCCCAAGACAGCCTCAGTAGCCTCTCCCTGCTAATATAGCATAACAAGATGACAAGGACACTTAATATTGGGAGGCAGAGACCACTTGACTGGCAGAATCTCAGCAGATGTAACTGGTGACATGATCTTCCCTACATCATAGGAATTCAGTAATGACCCAGATCCAAACTGACTCAGAGTTATAAAGATTTTATAAGACTCCAAATACATTTCCCATGCCTTCTCACAATTTCACTCCACCAATACCATAACAAACTACAGTCACATAATGCTGCACATTCTTTCCCTTCCCACCTCGATTAACCCTTGTTGGCAGAAGTGCTGATTCCAAGGCGATAAATAGGCTTTTTCAACTCATAGAGGCTACTAGGACTCTATGAGCTGGTACAAAAGCAACAGAGGATCCCCAGGGTGCATGTGTCTGATCCCTTAAGACTCTCCATTAACACCCTTGGAATGCACTCAGTGGAAGAGACTGGCTGAGTACCTTCCCTGCTCCCTGGAACTGGATTCCAACAAGGCCCTGGACTCAGCCAGGTGTTCTCTTTAGGGACAAAGGTCAATCTTCTGGCACTCCCTTCTTGACCAGCACCACAGTGGCCACTCTGCAGCTTCCACACAGCATATGGCAAAGCGCACAATGACCTGGGCACAAACTGGGCCTCATTCATGTCTTGACAAGGCAGAGGCGTGAGAATATCAGGTGGGTGGGAGGGTGGGGAGTGTTACCAAGCACAGCTTCAGACAAAACTTCTCCTTTCTTCTGGCATGGCTTGAGTCTGGGCCTGGGGACTTCCTCCACTGGAGCTTTTCAAACCCAAGCTTTGCTCCACCAGTCTGTCCCTTCCTGGGGTGTATATAAAACCCGTGGGATTTCAGTGCCGCTTCTAAATATTTTATTTATTGACTAAAAACAGGAGATTCCTGTTTGTAAACAGCCAGATGAGACATAATTATTTTAATAGTCAAAATTAGAGGAAAAAACTTTAATGATTAAAACCAAGGCCTTGATTGAATAAACTATTAGAATCCATAAAATGGCCATCAAGCCATTATCAATTATGCTATGGAAGAATATTTAATTATCCATGTATAATGGTAAGTGAAAAAACATTAACAAAAGTATGAAAAATGTTATTCTATTAAAAGTGCATTTGGGAACCTACCTGTTTCCAGTTTGGGGGTCATTATTAATTAAGCTTCCATGAATATTTGTGTACAGGATGTCCTAGCCAATTAAGCAAGAGAAAGAAATAAAAGACATCCAAATAGGAAAAGAAAAAGTTATATTCTCTCTGTGAAGGACATGAAAACCCTATAAACTCCACCAAAAAACTATTAGAACTCATAAACAAAATAAATTCAGTAAAGTTGCAAGATACAAAATCACCACTCGAAAATCAATAGTGTTTTTATACACTAACAACTATCTGAAAAAGAAATCAAGAAAACAATCCTATTGACAATAGCTACAAAAAAGGAGTAAATTTAACCAAAGATCTGTACACTGAAAACTATCAAGCATTGATGGAAGAAATTGAAGAAGACACAAATAAATGCAAATATACACTGTGTTCATGGATTATAAGAATATTGTTAAAATGTCCGTACTACCAACACAATCTACAGATTCAGCGCAATTCCTATCGAAATTTCTATGTCATTTTTCACAGAAATGGAAAAAAAAAAAAAACTCCTGAAATTCATATGGAACTACAAAACACCCTGAATAGCCAAAGCCATCTTGAGCAAAAAGAACAAATCTAGAGGCATCACATTGCCTGGTTTAAAAATCTACAGAGCTATAGTAATAAAAACAGCATGGTACTGGCATAAAAACATATAGACTCATGGAACAGAATAGACTGCCCAGAAATAAGTCCACATATTTACAGTGAAGTGATTTTCAACAAAGGTGCCAAGAACACACAATGAGGAAAAAGCAGTATCTTCAGTGAATTGTGCTGGAGAAACTGGATATCCACATGTAGAAGAATAAAATTGGACCTTTATCTTACAACATACACAAAAATCAACTCAAAATGGACTAAAGACTTAAACATAAGCTCCAAAACCATAAAATTCCTAGAAAAAAACATTGGGGAAAAGCTTCATGACATTGTTCTGGACATTGATTTTTTGTGTATGACTCTGGAAGCACAAGCAAGAAGAACAAAAATAAACCAATGAATTATATTATGCTGAAAGTTTCTGCATAGCCAAGAAAATAATCAACAGAGTGAAGAGACAACCTATATATAAAGACCGCGAACAACTCAATAGTTAGAAAATAAACAAATTGATCAAAAAACGAGGAAAGGAATTGATTACACATTTCTCAAAAGTCTACAAATGACTAACATATGAAAAAATGTTCAACATCACTAATCATCAGAGAAATGTAAATTTAAATCACAATGAGATGTTATCTTACACCTGTTGGAATAGCTATTATCAAAAAGACAAAAGATAAGTGTTGGCTGGGATGTGGAGAAAGGGGAACCCTTGTACGCCATTGGTGGGAATGTAAATTAGTACAACCATTATGGAAAACAGTATAGAGAGTTTCCTCAAAAAATTAAAAGTAAAACTACCATACGATCCATCAACCTCACTTCTGAGTATATACCCAAAGGAAATGACATCTCCACTTCCTAAAGATATCTGCTCTTCCATGTTCATTGCAGCATTTTCCACGTTAGCCAAGATATGGAAACAATCAAAGCTTTATCCATCAATGGATGAATGGATAAAGCAAATGTGGTATATATACACGATAGAGTAATATTCAGTCTTTAAAAAGAATGAAATGCTGTTGTCTGAAACAACATGGATGAACCTGGAGGGCACTATGTTAAGTGAAATAAGCCAGGCACAGAAAGACAAATATCACATGGTACCACATGATCTCACTTATATGTGGAATCTGAAAAAGTTGAACTTACATTACCAGAGACTGGGTGTGGGAGAGTTGGGGAGATATTGGTCAAAGGGTACAAATTTCAGTTAGACAAGAGGAATACGTTTAGGTGTATTGTACTTCATAGTGACTATAGTTAATATGTTGTATGTTTGAAAATTGCTAAGAGATTTTAAGTGTTATCACCACACACAAAAAATATAAGTATGTAGGCCAGGCATGGTGGCTCACACCTGTAATCCCAGCACTTTGGGAGGCCAAGGTGGGCGGATCACCTAAGATCGGGAGTTCAAGAGCAGCCTGACCAATATGATGAAACCCCGTCTCTACTAAAAATACAAAAATTAGCCGGGAGTGGTGGCATGTGCCTGTAATCCCAGCTACTTGGGAGGCTGAGACAGGAGAATCGCATGAACCCAGGAGGCAGAGGTTGCAGTGAGCTGAGATTGCACCATTGCACTCCAGCCTGGGCAACAAGAGTGAAACTCCGTCTCAAAAAAAAAAAAAAAAAAAAGGTGAGATGATGCATATGTTAATTAGCTTGATTTAGTCATTCCACAGTGTATACTTATATCAAAATATCATGTTGTATACCATAAACATATATAACTTTTACTTGTCAATTATAAATTAATGTCAGTTCAAAACTAATTTAATTACATTAATTAATGAAAATAAGTTATAAATTAATTATTCAATGGACACGAATAAACATTTTTCAAAGGGGATACACAAATAAATGGCCAATAAGCACATGAAAAGATCCTCAACATTATTAGTCATTAGGGAAATTCAAATCAAAACCACAATGAGAAACCACTTTACACTCATTAGAGTGGCTATTATTTTTAAAAGAAAACAGAAAATTTTGTTCTTTTTTATGGCTGAGTTGTATTCCATGGTATATATATACCACATATTCTTTATCTACTCACTGGCCAATGGGTACTTAGGTTGGTTCCCTATCTTTGCAATTGTGAATTGTGCTGCAATAAACATACACGTGTAGGTGTCTTTTTGATATAATGACTTCTTTTCCTTTGGGCAGATACCCAGTAGTGGGATTGCAGGATCAAATGGTAGATCTACTTTTAGTTCTTTAAAAAATCTCCATACTGTTTTCCATAGACGTTGTACTAATTTACATTCCCACTGGCAACATATAAGCGTTCTCTTTTCACTACATTTAGGCCTACATCTGTTGTTTTTGACTTTTTAATTATGGCCATTCTTGCAGAAGTAAGGTGCTAACTGGCCTAGTTGCTCTTTTAAATAATATGGTGATTCCTCAAAAAAATTTAACCTAGAAATATGACATAGCAATTCCACTTCTGCGTATATAATCAATAGAACTGAAAGCAGGGATTTGAACAGATATTTGTACACCAGTGTTTATAGCAGCATTATCATAACAGCCAAAAGGTGGAAGCAATCCAAGCGTCCATCAATGGATAAATGAATAAACAAAATGTGTTATATACATACAATGAAATTTTATTCAGCTTTAAAAAGGAAGGAAATTCTGACATGTGCTACAACATGGATTAACCTTGAAGACATCATGCTAAGTAAAATAAGCCAGTCACAAAAGGGCAAATACTGTATGATTCCACTTATAAGAGGTTTCTAGGCTACTGAAGTTCATAGGCAGGAAGTATAATGGTTGTTTCCAGAGACTGTAAGTAGGGAGGAATGAGATGTTATTTTTAATGGTAGAGTTTTGGTTGAGGAAGATTAAAAAATTCTGGAGATGGATGATGTTGATGGTTGCACAACCATGTAACTATACTTAATGCCACAAAACTTTACACTTAAAAATTATTAAGGGCTAGCCATGGTGGCTCACACCTGTAATCCCAGCAATTTGGGAGGCTGAGCCAGGTGGATCACTTGAGGTCAGGAGTTCGAGACCAGCCTGGCCAACATGGCAAAACTCCATCTCTAGTAAAACTATGAAAAATTAGCTGGGCGTGGTGGTGGTGTGTGTGTAGTCCCAGCTACTCAGAAGGCTGAGGTAGGAAAATCGCTTGAACCTGGGAGGCAGAGGTTGCAGTGAGCTGAGATCATGCCACTGTACTCCAGCCTGGGCAACAGAGTAAGATTGTCTCAAAAAAAGAAAAAAATATTATTAAAATGGTAAATGTTACATTATGTATATTTTATCACAATAAAAAAGAAGTATATAATAAGCAAATAGGTTTCTGATGAGGGTGACAAGACAATTCAATGAAGAAAGAATAAACTTTTCAATAAATGGTACTGAGATAACTGAAAATTCATATGCAAAAGAACGAAGTTAGACCCTACCTCATACCACACATGAGAATGAAACTAGAGGCCTAAATGTAAGAGCTAAAACTATAAAACTCTTAGAAGAAACATTGGAGTAAATCTTCATGACCTTGGATTAGGCAATGGTTTCTTAGATATGACACCAAAAGCACAAATGACAAAAGAAAGAATAGATAAATTGAACTTCATCAAAATTAAAAGTCTCTATGCTTCAACAAATATCACTGAAAATGTGCAAAGACACGGCCGGGCACGGTGGCTCACGCCTGTAATCCCAGCACTTTGGGAAGCCAAGGCGGGTGGATCACAAGGTCAGGAGATCGAGACCATCCTGGCTAACACGGTGAAACCCCATCTCTACTAAAAATACAAAAAATTAGCCGGGCATGCTGGCGGGCGCCTGTAGTCCCAGCTACTCGGGAGGCCGAGGCAGGAGAATGACATGAACCCGGGAGGTGGACCTTGCAGTGAGCCGAGGTCGTGAACTTTAACATACATAGGTGGACATTTATGCACGCCTGAGGGGAAGGAAATCTGGAAAGAAATACATCAAAATGCTTACAGTGGGTAATGAGGTTATTTGTTTTAAATTTTATTACACATTTCTATGACGTCCACCTTTTCAAAAATAAGTTTTAGTTTTATTACTTGGGGAGGGGCGCGGGCCGGGACAGAGTGTTCTGTTTTTATATTAAGTTACAAAGTCATTTCCTAAGTGTGACTGCAGAGACACCCTTTCCGCCTCTAATCGTTTCAATGGGCACAGGAACTCTTGGGGGGCGAGCATCCTCACTCGGATGGTGATAAGCTCCCCACCGGGCCCCCGCTCTCCCTGGGATTTGTGGTCCTTGGAGACAGCCACCTGGGCCGCTCCGGGACCATCGCAGAGAGACGGGCCGCCCCGCCCTGTCGGCCTCTGGGTCCGCGACAAGCCCTCCTGAAGCTCGACCTTCCCGCGGCGGCCGCAGCGCATGTCCGGCGGATGGTGGAGGCGGTGATGCACATTTCACAGCAGATGGAGAGCGAGTGCACTCACCCTGGCGCCTGGTGACCTCTCGGCTGCTGGGTGCCTCCGAAATCCTGCACAATTCTGTCCTCCGCCTGGTGTCTGCACTGCTTTTCGGTGTCACCTGAAATTCACACGAAAAGTAAAAGATCTACAGAAGGAAGTGACAGGGATGTGCAGGACCAAAGAGCCTTAAAGGATCAAAAGGGCATCTGCTACTGCGACGTCGTGGCCCAATGGGAGCACGTCTGACTCCAGATCAGAAGGTTGCGTGTTCAAGTCATACCGAGGTCATACGTGCCCCATTTCCTACCAACCCTTGAGCCATTTGCAACCTCATTTGCCGAGACAGCCGGATGTTCCTCCTTCCGGCTGTCTCGACAAATAAGATTAGTAAGAGGCTTTTCCTTCAGAGAAGGAGGGTGACAGCATCAACGTCAAATTATTTATGAAACTGGGATTCAACAAAACAAGAAGACCTTAATAGTACGTTAGAAAACAGGGTAAGGACAAAAGCAGGTCACAGAAAATTAAATATTAATTCTTTTAAAATATATGAAAAGAAACAGGCCGGGCACGGTAACTCACGCCTGTAATCCCAGCACTCTGGGAGGCGGAGGTGGGCGGATCACCTGAGGTCGGAGTTAGAGACCAGCCTGGCCAATATGGTGAAACCCCGTCTCTACTAAAAATACAAAAATTAGCCGAGTGTGGTGGTGCGTGCCTGTAATCCCAGCTACTCCGGAGGCTGAGGCGGGAGAATCGCTTGAACCCGGGAGGTGGTGGTGCAGTGAGCCGAGATTGCACCACTGCACTCCAGTGTGGTTGACAGAGCAAGACTCTGTCTCAGAAAAAAGAAAAAAAGAAAGAAAGGAAGGAAGAAAGGAAGGAAGGAAGGAGAGAGAGAGAGAGAAAGAAAGAAGAAAGAAAGAAGGAAAGAAAAAGGAGGAAGGAAGGAAGGGAGAGAGAGAGAGAAAAGAAAGAAAGAAAGGAAAGAAGGGAGGGAGGGAGGGAGGAAGGAGAAAGAGAAAAAGAAAGGAAGGAAGGAAGGTCTTTCATGGTAAGAGAAGTGCAAATTTAAATATAAATTTGAACAAGTTATGCCTATGAGGTTTGCATGGTAAAAAAGTTTACGCTAAATTGTATTACTCACACCCATAAAGTTGGGACACAAGCTCAGGAACAGAGGATATTAAAATAATTATAAAAGAATATTTTTCACTCAGCCACTTTAGGAAAGTTTTTGGTATGCTTTTCAATATTGCTTCTGTTCCTTTTGTTGTAGACTTTTTCCAGAAATGCCGTTTACGCTTCCATATGACAGATAGTTATCCCCAGATGGGTGGATAGTCATGCATCCCTCCACTCTGCATCTATAATCTCCTCGCAAATTGTTTCCTCCATATACACCTTTTCTCTGCCTTTTTTTTTTTTTTTCTGAGACAGAGTCTCACTCTGTCACCAGGCTGGAGTGCAGTGGTGTGATCTCGGCTCGCTGCAACCTCCGCCTCCCTGGTTCAAGCGATTCTTCTGCCTCAGCCTCCCGAGTAGCCGGGATTACAGGCACGTGCCACCACGCCTAGCTAATTTTTGTATTTTTAGTACAGACGGGGTTTCACCATATTGGCCAGGAAGGTCTCAATCTCCTGACCTTGTGATCCGTCCACCTTGGCCTCCCAAACTGCTGGGATTACAGACGTGAGCCACCGTGCCCAGCCCTTTTCTCTGCATTTTAGGGCATCTTCTCAGGTTTGCTCACCATCTGGGGTTCCATTTCTTGCAACTTCAGTTACGCTCTTTAAACCAAATGCATTGTCATTCTGCCACTGCAATTTTAGTTTCCTATGGATGTGTCCGTGTTTTATTCTCCACTCTTTTAAACTCAGCCAGTTGCTCCCTCAGGCTTTTTTTTTTGAAAAATAGACTTATTTTTTAGAGCAGTTTTAGGTTCACAGCAAAATTGAGTACAGGGTACAGAGATTTCCCTTACACCTCATGCCCCTACACATACACAGCCTCCTTCATTGTCAACATCCCCACCAAAGTGGTATATTTGCTACAATTGGTGAACCTACATTGACACATCATTATCACCCAAAGTCCATAGTTTACATGATGGTTCATTCTTAGTGTTGTACATTCTATGGGTTTGAACAAATGTGTAACATGTATTCACCAATATAGTATCTCACAGAGTAGTTCCACGGCCCTAAAAACCCCTGTGTTCTCCCTGTTCATCTCTACCTCCCCCAACCCCTAGCTACCACTGATCTTTTTACTGTCTCCATAATTTTGCCTTCTCCAGAATGTCACGTAGTTGGAGTCATACCGTATGTAGCTTTTTTCGATTGGCTCCTTTAACTCACTAATAGGCATTTAGGGTCTCTCCATGTGTTTCCATGTCTTTGTGATAACTCATTTCTTCTTAGTACTGAATACCATGCCATCATTTCTTTCAGCATCTCCTCCTGAAGGATCTTGCTCAATCACTTACTGGCTCTCCCATGTCTTCAATATTATCTCCAGGGATTCTCTTCCACAGCCTGGAAACATGTACAAATCTCTCTAGGGTAAAGAATCCTTGTCTTAGTTCATTTGTGCTGCTATAATAAAATACCTGAGGCTGATTAATTTATTTTTAAAAAGAGGTATTTATTTCTCTCAGATCTGGAGCCTGGTGAGCCCTACATCAAGGCGCTGGCAGATTTGGTGCCTGTTGAAGGCTTGGTCTCTGCTTCAAGATGACGCCTTGTTGCTGCGTCCTCACATGGAGGAAGAGATGGAAGGGCAAAAGGGCCAGGCAGCTCTCTGAAGCCTCTATTATAAGGGCATTAATCCTGTCCATCAGGGCGAGTCCTCATGGCCTAATCACCTCCCAGAGGTCCCACCTCTTAGTACCATCACTGTGGGATTTAAGTTCCAACATATGAATTTTGGAGGAACACATGCATTCAAACCACAGCAATCCCTTTTTACTCTAGCTCAAGCTGCCATTTGTTTTTTTTTTTACTATCTTTTTGTCATGTCCATGTCAGAATCCCTGGAAGTATGAATAAGAGTTCTACAGACAAGGGGCGTGTGTGTGTGTGTGTGTGTGTGTGTGTGTGTGTGTGTTCCTGCTTTCTGTTCACTTGAGTGAGGGTCAAATCCCTTCTCAGATCAATTAGCTGGAGAATAGGTTGCAGACCCAGCTCCCATCCCTGTCTCCAGTGTCCAGGAGGCTTTCCCCTAGGTTAAGTCACTTCTATTGCAGTGGTATTTACCCACCCCACTCCTGGTGGTTCCCTTGATGTTGCGAACCAGTGAAATACAGTGAACAACAACCATTAAATCAGAACCGAACATCAGGGATGGCACACTTCAGCACGAGTTGTAATTTGAATGTTTTCAATGGATCATGCCTCCCTAGCTAGGACAGAAAACAACACCTTCTTATTCATTCAAATCCCTTATAATTAACCTTTTAATTTAATGCCAAAGAAAAGCTTGGAAATCCTTTAGATTCTTCCACCTTTCAAGAATTTTACATTCAAAATATTTTTGTAGAAATTAAGTCTATGCGCATTTATGCAGCCAACAGACACATGAAAAAATGCTCATCATCACTGGCCATCAGAGAAATGCAAATCAAAACCATAATGAGATACCATCTCACACCAGTTAGAATGGCGATCATTAAAGGTCAGGAAACAACAGGTGCTGGAGAGGATGTGGAGAAATAAGAACACTTTTACACTGTTGGTGGGACTGTAAACTAGTTCAGCCATTGTGGAAGACAGTGTGACAATTCCTCAAGGATCTAGAACTAGAAATACCATTTGACCCAGCCATCCTATGACTGGGTATATACCCAAAGGATTATAAATCATGCTGCTATAAAGACACATGCACACGTATGTTTATTGTGGCACTATTCACAATAGCAAAGACTTGGAACCAACCCCAATGTCCATCAATGATAGACTGGATTAAGAAAATGTGGCACATATACACCATGGAATACTACGCAGCCATAAAAAAGGATGAGTTCATGTCCTTTGTAGGGACATGGATGAAGCTGGAAACCATCCTTCTAAGCAAACTATCGCAAGGACAGAAAACCAAACACTGCATGTTCTCACTCATAGGTGGGAATTGAACGATGAGAACACCGGGCGGGGAACACCACACACTGGGGCCTGTCATGGGGTGGGGGGAGCGGGGAGGAATAGCATTAGGAGATATACCTAATGTAAATGACGAGTTAATGGGTGCAGCACACCAACATGGCACATGTATACATATGTAACAAACCTGCACGTTGTGCACATGTAACCTAGAACTTAAAGTATAATTAAAAAAAAAAAAAAGAAATTAGGTGTATGAGAACTTTTTTTTCAAACAGAGTCTCACTCTGTCTCTCAAGATGGAGTGCAGTGGCGCAATCTTGGCTCACTGGAACCTCTGCCTCCCGGGTTCAAAAGATTCTCCTGCCTAAGCCTCCTGAGTAGCTGGGATTACAGGTGCCTGCCACCACACCCAGCTAATTTTTGTATTTTTAGTAAAGACAAGGTTTCACCATGTTGGCCAAGCTGGTCTTGAACTCCTGACCTCAAGTGACCCACCCGCCTCAGCCTCCCAAAGTCCTGGGGTTACAGGCGTGAGCTACTGTGTCCAGCCAGTCTATGCAAACTTTTTTTATTTTAAAATGTCAATAATGTCCTTCAAGTTTATGTGTACTGATAAAATCTCTCATATATTCATAAATCAGATTTTAAAAGGTCTACTTGTCAGATATATTTTACCATTATTATCTCCTTTTTACTATAAAAGCTGATTTTCAGCAACTAGTTTTAATCCTCAGTTTATCTTATTTCAGATGAAATTTTAATAGGTTTGTTTTGCATAGTGTTATCCTTGAAGAAAGTCTGAAAATGTTTTGATGTGTTAAAGGATTGAGCAAATGGGTAATCTGATGTTGTTAGGAGGCAGAGATCTCACTGAGAAGAAATTATATTTAAATATGAAATGAATGAAGGCAAGAACCCTAGAGTGCAAAAAAATCTGGAAGTATTTGTTTGAACTCATGATTTCTTAAAGCAGTGTATGTATATGTATGTGCATGTACCTGAGCACATTTATACAAATCTAAACAAATGTATAGTGTGCATGTACGTGTGTACATTTATACAAATCATCTTTACATATGCATATGTATATTTGTGCATATGTGCATATACATATACATGTGTATATTAGCCAGCTCTGTCCACAGTAAGAGAAAACAGGCAAAGGCACAGTAGTACCAATAAAGCACACCTAGTGACCAGATAATGGTGTCTAATAGTAGTCAAGGCTCTTAGACCAAGGTGCCAGGAGGGTTGCTTTCTGGTGAAGCCTCTCTTCCTAGTCTATAGAGACCCACCTTCTCTCTCTGTCCTTGCATGGTTTTGCCCCTGTGTGCATGTGGAAGGAGAGAGAGAGCTCTGTGTGGTGTCTCTTTCTCTTCTGACAAGGACACCAGTCCAGTTGGATTAGGGCCTTATGACATCATTCAACCATAACGACTTCCTTAAAGGCCCTGTCTCCAAATACCATCACACCGAGGATTAGGGCTTCAACATATGAAATCTGGGGAAACACAAGTCAGTTCATAACATGGAGTGTGGCTAATTTCAGCGCTAGATCACAGCAGTTCCAGATAACCCTGGAACATTTTCTTCAGAGAGAAAGAAACAATTTTAAAACAAATTTTGGTGTCACGAGGAAGCCAACTAGCTTAAATGGGTGCCTAGTAGTGACAACTAGGACAGTTTGAACACAAAATGATTAAATACTGATTATCAGACAATAAATAGATAGATTAATAAATAAGAGATGTGTGGTAACTGTTACTTAGAGAAATGTACCAGCGGCAACTCAAAACGATGCAGAGATTACTAATGTTGGAAAATTATCATTTTGCCGTCATCATAGTGAAGATAAATCAGGCAAGAATCATTCATAAATGTAAAACATTAGGGAACTAGGGGAAGCTTTTTCTGAGGAGCAGGGTATTTGTATTGTCTCAAAGTTTCTCCCCTTACACTCCTTACTAGTTTCAAGAGAAAAGACCTAATGATATGTTATAGACATGGGATGAAACCTTCACTTGGCAATCAAAATTATTACTACCAAGAGGGTATTTTTTTTTTTTTTTTTTGAGACGGAGTTTCGCTCTTATTGCCCAGGCTGGAGTGCAATGGCGGGATTTTGGCTCACTGCAACCTCTGCCTCCTGGATTCAAGCAATTATCCTGCCTCAGCCTCCCAAGTAGCTGGAATTGCAGGCATGTGCCACCACGCCCAGCTAATTTTGTATTTTTAGTAGAGACAAGGTTTCTCCATGTTGGTCAGGCTGGTCTCAAACTCCCAACCTCAGGTGATCTGCCTGCCTCGGCCTCCCAAAGTGCTGGGATTACAGGCGTGAGCCACTGTGCCTGGCCCATTTTTAAACCAGTTACCACAAAGGACAGATGGACATTGTTTGCCTCTAGTTGTGAAATGCTGAAAAAGACACAGGACCACTCACATAATCTTTTGACTGAGAACAAATAAATTGAATCTAATTATGAGCAAACACAAGATGAAGCTAAACAATTTAATTCTTTAAAAAATGGTGTAGGGATGTGTTTTGTTTTCTTAAAATATGTCAATGTCATAATCAGCACAGAAAAGTTGTAAAAATATTCCAGACTAAAGAAAATAAAAGATATTTTATAACTAAATGTAAACTAGGTCCCGTACTGTAGGGAGAAAAAAGAGACATTTTTGTCCTTTGACAAAATTACATTTTAGACAGTAGGACATACAAAACTATTTTATGAAATTCAAATATATGGTAGTTGTGATTAATTTTAGGTGTCAACTCAACTGAATCAAGGAATACCTAGAGAGCTGGTTGAGCATTGCTTCTAGTGTGTGCATGTGGTGGTTTCCAGAGGAGAGTGCCATGTGAGTGAGTGGACTGAGTGGGGAGGTTCTGCCCTCAATGTAGGAAGGCAACATCCAATGGCTTGGGGCCTGCATAAAACAAAAAGGAGAGAAAATGATTTTGGACACTCTGTCTCCTGCCCCTGGACATTAGGACTCCAAGCTCTCTAGCCTTGGGACTCTAGGACTTACACCAACAGCCTCCTGGGTTCTCAGAACTTTAACTTCGGGCTGAGAATTACACCATCAGCTTCCCTGGTTCTGAGGTTTTTGGCCTTGAACTGAACCATGCTTCTGGCATCCCAGGGGCTCCAGCTTGCAGACAGCCTGTAGTGAGACTTCTCAGCCTCCATAATCACATGAGCCAATTCCCCTAATAAATCCCCTTTCATGTATCTATATCTATACCTATATCTGTATCTATCTATCCTATGAGTTCTGTCTCTCTGCAGAACCCTAATATAGTAGCTGATAATTGTAAGGTGGTTATGTAGGAGGATATCTCCATTGTTAGTAAAAACACACTGAAGTGTTTAGAGATAAATAGCCTCAAATGGTTGGGAGAAAATATATCATGTGCATATATATGTTTGTGTGTGTGTGTTTGTGTACAGAGAGAAAAAAGAGAAAGAGGAAAAGAGACCTTAAGTGTGCACAAATAATAAATCAGTCTAGGTGAATCTGGTTATAGAGTATATTAGTGTCCATTTTAATATTCTTTTGCTTGAAAACTTTGCATTGCAGAATATCCTATTGTTAATGCATCCTTAGGTGCTGTCATCTTAAACTTTCTTTATATTTTTCTCTTGAGGTACTTTCAGTCTTATTCTCAAAGAAAGATAAAAATGAAAACACAAGTGGATACCAAGGAATGCATTAACAGTTATGGGCACATGGCTTTATGGAGGAAATGAGACAAGAATTTTGATGAACATTAGAGCACCTAAATAATGGCCTGCAAACACCATATGTAAAAATTTTGAGTCCCTCAATTCACAAAAACAAAACAAGGAAAATCTTTCAAAAACTCTCTCTAACCCCATACATGATCTGTGTGTGCTCAGCACAACACACCTTGCTTCTGTCTCCCACCCTCCAGAGGCAGAAGCTGGAGCTCACAGAGAAGTGCCTTGTTGCTGGGCACACACTTCTGTCCAGCCCAGCACCGGATCATTGCACTTCACCGCCCTTCCCCTAGTTGCCTCTAAATGGGGCACACTGCTGAGTCTCAGTGCTCCCTTGGTCTTCCCTCTCAGTCCCCTCCCCCAAGTCCAGGAACACCCTCACCTTGACCTTGACCACCAGGGATGCAGTGTGGAAGCACTTGGATCCCAAGCAGGGAGCCACGGAGGCTGGGCCCACAGCTGAGCTTACTCTGGTCCAGGCAGGCACTGCCTCCAGAGCACCTGGATGATGGTTTCAACAAGGTCGGCGTGATTCTTCTGTGGAGACAGAGACAGGCAGTCAGCCAGAGAGATGGGAGGCTCTTAAACGGCCGCCATACTCCAGAGGCTCAAAGAGGAGACGGGACAGTTACAAAGTCCCCAGAGCAACTCTGGTCCGCAGCTCGCTACCACACTCCTCCATTCTCCACGATGCTCAGCAAGGATCAGGCGCTGCTGGGTGCTCTTTTGGAAAGGTCTGAACTGCTCTGATTGCCCTGGGACTCGCCAAAGATGGGTCCAGGCCCTCAGAAACTGGGGGTCAGGAGAAGGCACCTGTGATTGGAGAACCGAGACTCCTCCCTTGACTGGCCTCATAGCAAGGGCAGCAGAAGACCAACTTCCGATGAGAAGAACCCGGAACCTGGGGTTGGGGGCAGAACCTAGGGTGGGAGGACTTGAGGACGCCCATAGGATCGTACTGCCCACCCTTCCCCAGCTGGGCCCTCAGGAAGTGCCTTACAAAGAGGTGATTCAGTATCTCACGGCAGTAGTCGTTGCATAGTTGTGCCAAGCTGTTGGTGGAAAAGATGGTAAAGCCGTGGGCATGGAGAAGGCCTGGCAAGATCAGGAAGCCAAAGCACAACCATAGGGGGCTGGCAGAAGAGGTTTCCCCAAAGCCCAGGGTGATAACATTCCTGCCAAATCCAATGAACAGCAGCCTGCGGTCCTCGCATGACCCCTGTGAGCCAGAAGAAACCGAAACCCCCAGACGCCTGGGGGTGAACATGACGCTGGGTGGAGCACAGAGCAAGGCCGCTCCCCTGCAACACACCCGGTGGGCCCTGTCCTGCTTCCTGTGCTCTTTGTGGGTCCACACAAGCAGAAAGGCCAACTGAGAGGAGAGGGGCAGCCCAGGGCACAAATTCTACTGTAGAGAGGGAAAGCCTGCAGCACGGATGGTGGACACTCCCTTTTGGGAGGGGACAGCACTCCTTGGATGCAGGAAGAGTCCCTCCCACAGTCAGGCACTTTGGGAAAGGGCAGGGGCAGGCCTGCAAGGGTTTTACACAGAATTAGTTCACCAGAATCCTCCAACCCCACCTGGGAGGTCAGAGGTCAAGGCTCTCCCCAACACAGTCAGGATCAAGTGGACCCCGAGTCGAGTCCCTGATAACAGTAGTGACTTCCTCCACTCTGCCACCACCCTCACCCCAAGTGGATGAGTTACTGCACAGCATGACAGCACAGATAACCCCATAAAAGGGGCTCCTCCTCAAAATGTTTCTTTCTTGAAAAGTACTGATCTGCACGTTTTTATGAATCAATAAATGCACTTGCTTTGCACCAAGGGGCTTTAAGACATCCCTGGATGTTAAGAAAAGAATCTACTGAGATGGTGATCTGATGGTTCCTGAGGTCTACATGCTTGATATTCAGAAACTCAGCGATGGTTGTGATCTTCAGCCTTTATTGATGAGCTCATCTTGCAGTGACCTGCAGGCAAAGGGGGAAAACCCTGTGTTGCCCTAAAATCAGTTTCCAGGCAACAAGAACCCGCCCTCTTGATGAAGCGAGGTCAGTCAGCCCAGCCCCAGGGCTGTCTCCAACTCAGAGTCCCACCCCTTTTATCTTTTATCCTCTGTCCCTTTGGACTCTGTCCAAATGTGTGCCTGGGTTCCCCTAGCCACACACACTGGCCCATGATGTCAGAGCATTCTGGGTGCTTAGTAGTTCGGCTGTCTTAGTCTGTTTTCTGTTGCTTGTAACAGAATACCTGAAGCTGGGTAATTTATAAACAAAAGGCTTTTGTTTCTTACAATTATGGAGTCTGAAAATTCCAAGGCCAAGGGGCTGCTGGTGGGGACTTCTTGCTGGTGGGGACTCTGCAGCATCCTGATATACCACAGGGCATCATGTGGCAAGGGGGCTGATGGTGCCAGCTCAGGTCTCTCTTCCTCCTCATAAAGTCACTAATGCCACTCCCATGATAATCCATTAATCCATTAACCCACTAATCCCTTAATTCATGAGCAGAGCCCTCATGACCCAAATCACCTCTTAAAGGCCCACCTCTCAACACTGCCACATTAGGGATTAAATTTCAACATGAGTGTTAAGTCTCTTGAAGGTGCTGAAACCTCATGGGGGAAACCCCTGATGGGTTTGATACTGGTTTAATGCCTGCCAAGATGCCTGGCCTAAATACCCATGGCTGCAGAGGGGAGGGGCCCAGGTCCCTCTTTAGAAAGCTGGGGAGGGCCAAGCGCGGTGGCTCACACCTGTAATCCCAGCACTTTGGGAGGCCGAGGTGGGTGGATCATGAGGTCAGGAGTTCAAGACCAGCCTGGCCAACTTGGTGAAACCCCGTCTCTACTACAAATACAAAAAAATTAGCCGGGTGGGCACCTGTAATCCCAGCTACTCGGGAGGCTGAGGCAGAAAATTGCTTGAACCCCAGAGGCGGAGGTTGCAGTGAGTCAAGTTCATGCCACTGCACTCCAGCCTGGGTGACAGAGCGAGACTCTGTCTCAAAAAAAATAAAGAAAGCAAGCTAGGGAGAAGCCTGGATGTGCAGCTGGGTCACTCTCCCAGTCTGTCTGTGTTGCTAAAAAGGAATGCGTGAAGCAGGAAATTTATAAATAAAAGAGGCTTATTTGGCCCATGGCTCTGCAGGCTTTCCAAGGACCAGGGTGCCAGCATCTGCTTCTGGTGAGGGCCTCAGGCTGCTTCCACTCATGGCGGAAGGAGACGGGGAGCCGGCACTACATGGCTAGGGAGGAGGTGCCAGGCTTTTTCCAACAGTAAGTTCTCAAGAGAACTAAGACTGTGAGAACTCACTCATCACCAGAAGGAGAGCATCAAGCCATTCATGAAGAGTCAGCACAGAGCTGAGCTCTGTCCCTATCACCTTCTGTCACATGCCCTAAAGTCGGGCATCTGTAGGGCCCTGCATGCTCTCCTCCCTTGAGGCTATGGAGAAGGTTGGCTCCTGTGTTTTAAGGCGCTGACCGTGGCTGGGAATGTGGGGACATTGCCACTTATGGGGCTGAGGAATGACATCCTTGCTGTAGAGATGGAGAGTATAGAATGGAAAGGAAGGGCCTCTTGGTATGGCAGTCTCCACACGAGGGCAGGTGTTGGGTCTGACTCTGGCCATTCACACCCTAGGTCTGGGCAGGACTTGAGAGTGGGGACCCAGCGTAGGTGAGGGGCTCCATCCAAGGTAGATCAGTTTGGCCAGACTTTCTGTGTTGGAGCTACGGGGTCTCAGGAGCAAGGATTCAGGACCACCTGCTGCTGCCTGCCTGGCCAGATGAACCTGATTGGCTCTGGTCTCCAGCTGTGTGGCTTCAGGGATCTGTGGCATGCATACATGTGTGCACAGGGCCCTGGAGGGCCTTAGCCACAGATATGATTTTACTCTATAAATCAACCTGATTCTGCAATCCCAATTTGTTAAACACATTTTCATTTAACAAGATCGACAAGCCTGTGCCGAAAGCCTGTTGAGGGCTGACACAGAGGTGGGACAGCCTGGGTTGAAGTCTGGATGGATGTCGTGGGGCTGGGACACACTGGCAGTTGTATATGTGCCCGTGGCGGGGTGGAAGGGTGTGTGGGGTGAGAAGAGAGCTTGCCCTGATGAGATGGAGCCCTGAGTGACTGGAGCAAAGTGAAGGAGTCCCGTCTGCCACTTCACAGCTGTCCACTGAGGCTCTGGTCAGCGAGATCGGGGGAGGCCATCTCTGTGATGGGGGCCATGGAGGCAGCTGGGCTCCCCTGGGGCTGTGGCCCCTGTTCAGGAGGCCTCACTCCCTCTTCAAGTCCTCCCTTAGTTTTTGTGCCAAATCTCAAGTTGGCAGCAACTCCTTCTGCATCCATGAAGACCAGGGAGGGATTCTGCCTTCATAACACAGCCCTGAAAGGAAACCCCAAGGCTGAAGCTCTGAGGTTCGGGTGACAAGTGGAGGGCTGGATCCCTTTTCTAGCAAACTGTTGCCTAGAATCATCACTTGTGTCCACTTTGTGGTTCTGTAGAATCAGATGGTCACCATTTCATAGGCAACCAGTATCTCTGAAACATCCAGCCGGAGTGCACTGTGACTGGCCCGGCATCTGGCAGCAAGTCACATATGTGATACAGATTTTTTCAACTGTATGGTGACACTTTTACACAGAAATTGTATTCTTTAAAACTATACACATCAGCTTCTGTATGTGCAATTGTCATTTCTGGGTAGGGAGAGGAACTTGAATTCAGGAGAGAGGACTACATAGCTCGCACTTAAAATGCCCAGCCAAATCTGACCCAATAAGGGGAGGCTGGGGTGAAAGGAACTGATTATGTTTGGAACAGGGATTGAGTTCTAATGGTTAATAGGGCCTGGAGGTGCAAGCTCACTTCTGGGACCCTAGGCTCTCCTCAGGGAGACTGCAAGCCTCATCATCAATCCTACTAAGTATGCTTTTATGCATCCTGAGTAGTGGGGGCTTCATGGAAATGACAGACGAGCATCGGTATTGTGGGGAATACCATATGGTTTGAATATGTCTCCCAGAAAGCATGTGTTGGAGACTTAATCCTCAATGCACCAGTGTTGGGAGATGGGGTCTAGTGGGAGGTGTTTATGAGGGTGCCACCCTCATAAATGGATTCACGCTAATTACACAGGGGCTCAAGGCTGTGTATTTTATTATAGCAAAATACACATAACATGAAGTTTATCATCCTAACCATTTTAGAGTGTATAATTCACTGACATTAAGTACATTCGCAATGTCATGCACCCATCAACACTATCTAGGTCCAGAATTTTTCACCATTAAGCAGTCACTCCACATTTCCCCCCTCCTCCCAGGCTCTGATAACCACTAGTCTTTTTTCTGTCTGTATGGATTTTCCTATTTTCTTTTTTTCCTTTTTTTATTTTTTATTTTATTTTTTTTGAGACAGAGTCTCGCTGTGTCTCCCAGGCTGGAGTGCAGTGGCGCAATCTCGGCTCACTGCAACCTCCGCCTCCCAGGTTCAAGTGATTCTCCTGCCTCAACCTCCCAAGTAGCTGGGACTACAGGCAAGTGCCACCACGCCCAGCTAATTTTTGTATTTTTAGTAGAGACGGGTTTTCATCATGTTGGCTAGGATGGTCTTGATCTCTTGAACTTGTGATCCACCCGCCTTGGCCTTCCAAAGTGCTGGGATTACAGGCATGTGCCACCAGGCTTGGTCCCTATTTTCTGTATTTCATATAAATGGAATATAATATGTGGCCTTTTGTACCTGGCTTTTTCACTTAGCATGTTATCTAGATTCATCCACATTATAACATATATCAAAACCACATTTCTTGTAATGGCTGAATAGCATTCCATTGTATTGTATTCATTGAATTGTGAGTACTTTTTATATATTCTGCATATTAGAACCTTATACAATATGATTTTGCTATGGTTTGAATGTTTGTGCCTTCCAAAACTTGTGGGGTTTTTTTTGTTTTGTTTTTATGAGATCAAGTCTCACTCTGTTGCCCAGGCTAGAGTGCAGTGGAGCAGTCTCAGCTCACTGCAACCTCTGCCTCCAAGGTTCAAGCGATTCTCCTGCCTCAACCTCCTGAGTAGCTGAGATTACAGGCATGTGCCACCACACCCGGCTAATTTTTGTATTTTTTTAGTAGAGATGGGGTTTCACCATATTGGCCAGGCTGGTCTTGAACTCCTGACCTCGTGATCCACCCACCTCGGCCTCCCAAAGTGCTGAGATTACAGGCGTGAGCCACCATGCCCGGCCAACTCATGTTGAAATCTAATTGCCATTGTGATGGTATTGGGAGGCGAGACCTTTAAGAGTTCTTTAAGTCTTGAGAATTTTGCCCTTATGAAGGAATTAATGCCAGTATTGTGGGAGTGGATTCATTCCCTATTACTCTCTCTCTGCCTCTCTTTGCTCTTCTGCCATGTGATGCCTTCCACCATGTGATGATGCATTAAGAAGGCCCTTGCCAGATGCCAGCCCCTTGATCTTGGACTTCCCAGCCTCCAGAACTGTTAGCCAGTAAACTTCTCTTCATTATAAATTACCCCGACTGTGGTACTCCATTATAGCAGCACAAAACAGACTAAGACAAATCTTAAAATATTTTTCTCATTTTGAAGTTTGTCTTTTCACTCAAGTTGATAGTGGCATTTAATGCAGAAAAGGTTTTACGGTAATTTTTTGTTTTTTAAGACAGGGTCTTACTCTGTCACCTAGGCTGGAGTGCAGTGGTGCGATCTCAGCTCACTGCAACCTCTACCTCCTGGGTTCAAGCAATTCTCACAATTCTCATGCCTCAGCCTCCCAAGAAGCTGGAATTACAGGCAAGCACCACCACCTTCAGCTAATTTTTGTATTTTTAGTAGAGACATGGTTTCACCCCCGTCATGAGCCAGCACTCCCAGCCAGTAGAAAAGGTATTAATTTAGATGGAGTTCAATTTATCTAGTTTCCTTTTGTTGCTTGTGTTTTTGATGTCATACATAAGAATTCATTGCCGAATCCCAGGTCATGAAAATTTATCTCTATCTTTTCTTCTAAGAGCTTTATAATTTTAGCTCTTATAATTATGTCTTTATCTATTTTGAGTTATTTTTGGTATATGGCATAAGGAAAGTGTTCAACTTTGTTATTCTGTGTGTGGATATCCAGTTTTCCTAGCACAATTTGTTGAAGAAAGTATCTTTCTATAGTGAATGGTCTTATTACCTCTTTTGAAAATAAATTGATCATAGATATGTGTTTATTTCTATACTCTAAATTCTACCCCATTGATCTATCTTTATGCTGGCAAGAAGTTTTGTTTTATTTTTTATTTTCTATTGATACATAATAGTCAAATGTATTTTTGGAAGATGGGATTTTTGATACCCTCATATAATACATAATGACACAATCGGGATAATTGGGAGATCCATCACCTCAAATATTTCTTTATTCTGGGAACATTTGAGTTCTTCTGTTCTCGCAATTTTGAAGTATTCAATAGATTACTGTTAACTGTAGTCATCTTACTGAACTATCGAACACTAAATCTTATTCCTTCTATCTAACTGTATTTTTGTATCCATTAATCAACCTCTCTTTATCCTCCCCTACCCTTCCCAACTCTGGTAACCAACAATCTAATCTCTATCTCCTTGAGATCCATGTTTCTAGCTCTCACATATGAGTGAAAACATGCCATCTTTGCCTTTCTGTCGCTGGCTTATTTTAATTAATCTCTAGTTCCAATTAATGATTGGAATCTCTAGTTCCAATCCATTCAGGTTGCTGCAAATGTCAGGACTGCATTTCTTTTGTATGGATAAATACTATTCTGTTGTATATTTATATGTCACATCTTCTTTATCCATTCAGCTACTGATGAACACATAGGTTGACTCCCAATTTTGGCTATTGTGAAATAACCAGTATTTCACAACACTGCAGTATTTCACAAGGCTGCAGTAAACATGGGAGTGTGGATATCTCTTCAACATATTGATTTCCTTTCTTTTGGATATATACCCAGCAGTGAGATTGCTGGATCATATGGTAGTTCTATTTTTAGTTTTTTGAGGAAACTTCATACTCTGTTCCATAGCAGCTATACTAATTTACATTTCCACCAACAGTGTACAAATGTTGCCCTTTCTCCATATCCTTGCCAGCATTCATTATTTTTTTGTCTTTTTGATAAAAAGCCATTTTAACTGGGCTGAGATGATGTGGTTTTGATTTGCATTTCCCTGATGAAAAGTTTGTATTGTTTTGATTATTGTAATTTTGTAGCAATGTTTGAAATCAGGACATGTGGGTCCTTGAATTTTGTTCTTTTTCAATATTGTTTGGCTATTTGGGACCTCCTGCTTTTCCACATTAATTTAATTTTATTTATTTTATTTTATTTTGGACAGGCTTTCATTCTATTTCCCAGGCTGTAGTGCAATGATGCAATCATAGTTCATTGTAGCTTTAACCTCTTGGGCTCAAGCGATCCTCCAGACTCAGCCTCCTGAGTAGTTGGGACTACAGGCATGCACCACCAAGCCCCGCTAATATTTTTAATTTTTTGTAGAGACAAGGTCTTGCTATGTTGCCCAGGCTGGTCTCAAATTTCTGGCCTTAAATGATCCTCTGGCCTCAAATGATCCTCCTGCCTCAGCCACCCAAAGTGTTAAGATTCCAGGCATGAGCCATCACACCTAACACCCATATGAATTTTAGAATTAGCTTTTCCCTTTCTGCAAAAACAGGCCAATGAGGTATTGATAGGGTTGCATTGCATCTGTAGGTCATTTTGAGTAGTATTGCCATTTTAATAATATTAAGTCTTAAAATTTACATAGAATGTCTTTCCATTTATTTAGACCTTCTTTAATTCCTCTGAACAAAGTTTTGTAGTTTTTAGTGTACAACTCTTGCAACTCCTTGGTTAAATTCATTCCCAAGTGTTTTTGGTTTTGTTTGTTTCTTTGTTTGTTTGTTTGTTTTTGAGACAGGACCTGGCTTTGTTGCCCAGGCTGGAGTGCAGTGGTGCCATCTTGGCTCACTGTAACCTCTGTCTCCCAGGCTCAAGGCATCCTCCCACCTCAGCCTCCCTTGTAGCTGGGACTGCAGGCACACACCACCACACCTGGGTAAATTTTTGTATTTTTTGTTGAGACAGGGTTTCACTATGTGGCCCAGGCTGTTCTCGAACTCCTGAGCTCAAGCCATCCTCCCACCTGGGCCTCCCAGAGTGCTGGGATTACAGGCATGACCCATCATGTCCAGATTCCCAAGTATTTTTATTATTGATATTGTAAATGAAATTGTTTCCTTAATTTCGTTACAGATTGTTCGTTGTTAGTGTATAGAAATAAAACCAATTGTTTGTTGATCTTGTATCCTGAAGCTTTGCGGAATTCACTGATGGACACTAATTGTGTGTGTGTGCACATGTGTCTATATTCTTTAAAATTTTCAATATACTAGATGTCATCTGTGAAAGAAATAGTTTTACTCTTTTTCCAATGTGGATGCCTATTATTTCTATTTACTGTGTAAGCTGTGGCCAGAACTTTCCTTACGATGTTGAATAGAAGTGGTGAGAGGACAGGACATCCATGATCTTAGGAAAAAAGATTTCATCACACACACTCACCACTGAGGGTGATGTTAGCTATGGGTTTTTCAGGCTGAGGCAGCTCCCTTCTAATCCTAATTTATTGATGTGTTGTTTTTATCATGACAGGGTATTGAATTTTGTCAAATATTTGTTTTGTATGAATTGCAATAATCATGTGAGATTTTTTCCCCTCATTCTGTTAATGTGGGATACAGCAGTAATTGGTTTTGTATGTGGAATCAATTTGTGTACCTGGAATAAATTGAACTAATCATAGTGTGTAATTCTTTTAATATACTGCTGAATTCAATTTGGTAGTATTTTGATGAAGATTTTTTGTATCTGTATGCATAAAAGATATTGGTTTATACTGAGAAAACATTGTATTGGTTTTCTCTTCTTATGAAGTCTTTTTCACAAATATTAGGGTAATGCTGTCCTCATAGAAAGGGTTAGGATCGGTTGTCTTCTATTTTGGGGTGTAGGACAGATGGTTAGAGTTGGAGATGAATTGGTGTTAATTCTTCTACAAATGTTTTGTAGAAATTACCAGTGAAGCCATTTGGCCCTGGCCCTTTCTGTTGCTGAAAGGTTTCTGATTCATTCTATTTATTTAAAAAGATATTCTGGCTGGGCGCAGTGGCTCACGCCTGTAATCCCAGCACTTTGGGAGGCTGAGGCGGGCGGATCATGAGGTCAGCAGTTCAAGACCAGTCTGACCAACATGGTGAAACCCCATCTCTACTAAAAATACAAAAATTAGTTGGGTGTGGTGGCGCACACCTGTAATTTCAGCTACTCAGGAGGCTGAGGCAGGAGAATTGCTTGAACCTGAGAGGCCAAGGTTGCAGTGAGCCAAGATCGTGCCACTGCACTCAAGCCTGGGCGACAGAGTGAGACTCTGTCTCAAAAAAAAAGATATCCTTAGATTTTCTATTTCTTCTTCAATCTGTTTTGGAAGTCTGAGTGCTTCTAAGAATTTATCCGTGGGAGGCCAAGGCAGGTGGATCACGAGGTCAAGAGATTGAGACCATCCTGGCCAACATGGTGAAACCCCGTCTCTACTAGAAATACAAAAATTAGCTGGGAGTGGTGGTGCACACCTGTTGTCCCAGCTACTCCGGAGGCTGAGGCAGGAGAATTGCTTGAACCCGGGAGGCAGAGGTTGCAGTGAGCCAAGATCGTGCCACTGCACTCCAGCCTGATGACAGTGTGAGACTCTGTCTCAAAATGTATCCATTTCATCTAGATTACCTACTTTGTTGGGATACAATTGATTTAATATTCTCTTATGATTATGTGTATTTCTTCAAAGTCAATAGTCATGTCCCCACTTTTATTTCTGATTTAATGTTTTAGTTTTATATAAATTTCATATTGCAATAATTTTATTATATTACTGTTAAATATTGTTAAATAATTAGGAAAAATAATAAAATAGTAGTGTTTGAATAATCTTTCTCTTCTTACTCTACTTGAAGTTTCGTCAATTTTCTTGACCTTTTCAAAGGACCAACTTTGGGTTTTGTTGATTTTTCCCTATTTTTCTATCCCCTATTTTGTTTAACTAAGCCCTAATCTTTATTATTTCCTTCTGTCTTAGTCCATTTGTGCTTCTACAACAAAATACCACAGACTGCATAATTTATTTTTCAAAAATCAGAAATTTATTTTCTTATAGTTCTGGAGGCTGAAGTCCAAGATCAAGGTGCCAGCATCTTGTGAGGGCCTTCTTGCTATGTTATCCCATGGGAGAAAGCAGAAGGGCCAAGAAAAGGGAAGAGAGAGTAAGAGAGTGCTGAACTTGTCCTTTTGAAAGGAACACACTCCCTTAATAATGGCATTAATCCACTCATGACGACAGAGTCCTCATGGCCTAATCACCTCTTAAAAGTCTTACCTCTTACCCCTGTTACATTGGAGATTAAGTTTCCAACACATGGACATTGGAGGACACATTTAAACTACAGCATCTTCCTTCTCCTAACTTTGGGTTTTGTTTTCTCTTCTTTATCCAGCTCCTTAAGGTGTAAAGTTACGTTATTTATCTGATATCTTTTTTTTTTAAAGGTAAATGTTTACTCGTAAAATTTTCCCTTTCAAACTGCTTTCACTGATTGTCATAGTTTTGGTATGTTGTGCTTCATTTTCATTTGTCTCATAGTATTTTCCAATTTCCCATGTTATTTTTTCTTTGACCATTGGTTAAGAGTGTGTTGTTTAATTCTCACATATTTGTGAATGTTCCAGTTTTCCTTCTGTTAATGTTTCCTTATATTGTGGTTATAGAAAATATTGTATTACTTCAATCTTTTAAAATTGAGACTAGCTTTGTGACTTAATTTATGGTCTAATCTGGAGAGTGTTCCATGCGTGTTAGACAATACTAGAGGATATTCTGAAGCTGTTGGGTGGAGTGTAATGGCTTTGAAAAACCTTAAGTTCAGTAGTTAAAGAGGATGGCCAGGGCCAGGCATAGTGGCTCACGCCTGTAATTCCAGCACTTTGGGAGGCCGAGGCGGGTGGATCACCTGAGGTCAGGACTTCAAACCAGCCCGGCCAACATGGAGAAACCGCGTCTCTCCTAAAAATACCAAAAAACAATAGAGGATGGCCGGAGGGAGCACAAATCCCTGAAACGCAAAGCTCCCTGCACTGCGCCTAGAGGGCCGCAAGAGGGCGCGCGAACCCGCCCTGGCTGACTTGCCGGCGCGCATGCGTGTTCCGCCTGCGGACTGTCTTGTCTGCAGTGAAGCAGAGCGCTGCGTTCCCCGAGGACGCCGGGGAGGCGCGGTCGCGCCTTCGTGACAACCTGGGGCCAAGTCCTCCGTGAGGAAACAGCCTGTGCGGGCCCTGACGGCTGTGGAGGGAGCTGTTCCCCGGCTTCTCCAGGGACATTTTTCTGGGCTTTCTGCATGGTGCCTGGGTTTCTGCTTCACTTGCGCGCGGTGCCCCGCAGGGCCCCTGGCCAGTTCCTACCGCGCCCGGTGTCCTGGCGCGAGGTGGCGGCTTCTGGGAGAAGTCCCCAGACCCTCCGAGGAGGAGGAATCGCTGACGGCGGGAAGGGGGTGGGCGGAATCCCAGGCCGCTCCGTCTCTGTGAGCCCGGCGGGACGGGGAGACTAGCGCTCCCCTCCCGTGGACCCGCCTCTGTGAAGCCTTTGAGGTTCGTTTTTGCTACAACGTGAAAGTAGTTTAAAAACATAAGAAACTGTAAAGTGAGTGTGTTAAAACTCGTATCATTCATGGCCAACATGATGAAACCCCGTCTCTACTATAAATAACAAAAATTAGCCGGGCGTGGTGGCGCACACCTGTAGTCCCAGCTACGGGAGAGGCTGAGGCACAATTGCTTG